>NC_142870.1:12259300-12571200 GCF_051225735.1 Oryctolagus cuniculus | reverse complement strand
CATCGTAAAGCATTATAAGAAAAAACAAGCAACTCTGCCAATCTAGTTACACTCCATGAAAATCTTCCCATAGTTAAGCCTTTTTCAGCCATAAAAAAGCTAAAAGACTTGACAGCCAATAGCCTTGAACTACAGAATTCTTGAAGGAAGTATTGCAGGCAGAAAGAAAATGATACCAGACAGAATTCCTGATGCACACAAAGTAATGAAGAAAAAAAAAAAAAAAAGGAAAACTATATCACAAATACGTCTCCTTTAAAAAGAACAATCTGAAGGAAAAACAGCAGCATGTTGTGGGGCTTATAGCACACTGAAGCAATCACAAAAACCAGGAGGGGACGAACGATCTATACCGCTGCGAGGTTCTTACACCCTACCAGGATGGTTATGGTTATTATCACACTAAAGATGCTGCAATAAACCATAAACCCCAAGGCAACCACTAAACACGCACACACCCACACAAGCTAAAGTCAACAAAGAAAAAAGGACCTGGGAGCTGATGCTGTGGCGCAGTGGGTTAACGCCCTGGCATGAAGCGCCGGCATCCCATATGGGCCCCAGCTGCTCCACTTCCAATCCAGCTCTCTGCTGTGGCCTGGGAAAGCAGTAGAAGATGGCCCAAGTCCTTGGGCCCCTGCACCCACATGGGAGACCTGGAAGAAGATCTTGGCTTCTGGCTTCCAATAGGCACAGCTCCAGCCGTTGTGGCCAACTGGGGAGTGAACCATCGGATGGAAGACCTCTCTTTCTGCCTCTGTCTCTGTGTAACTCTGACTTTCAAATAAATAAATACATCTTTAACACCCAACCACATGTTGGCCGGCGCCGCAGCTCACTAGGCTAATCCTCCGACTAGCGGCGCCGGCACACCGGGTTCTAGTCCCGGTCGGGGCGCCGGATTCTGTCCCGGTTGCCCCTCTTCCAGGCCAGCTCTCTGCTGTGGCCAGGGAGTGCAGTGGAGGATGGCCCAGGTGCTTGGGCCCTGCACCCCATGGGAGACCAGGAAAAGCACCTGGCTCCTGGCTTCTGCCATCGGATCGGCGCGGTGCGCCGGCTGCGGCTGCCATTGGAGGGTGAACCAACGGCAAAGGAAGACCTTTCTCTCTCTCTCTCTCTCTGTCCACTCTGCCTGTCAAAAAAAAAAAAAAAAAAAAAAAAAACCACATGCAGCCTACGAGAAACTTTTACTATCAAGATACAGACTGAAAGAATGGAAAAAGAAATATCTAGTGACTCCTGGGTTCAAAAAGCACTAAACTGATTTTTCTCATTTCTAACATGTGACTACTTCTATTAGGAGGGCAAACCCAAAAGCTTATTTAAAAGCATCAAAGTGTGGATAAAGTTATAATCACATTGTTCTTGAAACAATAGTTATTTTCTTAAAGATACATTTATTTTGGATAAGGCCACCTCCTGCAGTGCCAGCATCCCATATGGGCACCGGTTTGAGTTCCAGCTGCTCCTCTTCCGATCCAGCTCTCTGCTGTGGCCTGGGAAAGCAGTGGAAGATGGCCCGAGTCCTTGGGCCCCTGCACCAGCTTGGAGACTCGGAAGTCTTCTGGCTTCAGATCAGTTCTGCTCTGGCCATTGCGGCCACATGCGGAGTAAACCAGCAGATGGAAGATCTCTCTCTCTCTCTCTGTCTGTCAATCTGCCTCCCTGTAACTCTGCCTTTCAAATAAATAATTTTTTCTCAAAAAAAAAAAAATAAATATATATATATATATACTGATTCGAAAGAATTAGAGAGAAAGTGCTCTAGAGAGATCTTTCATCAGCTCGTTCACTCCCTAGATGGCAGCAACAGCTAGGGCTGGGCCAGGCTGAAGCCAGGAGCCAAGAGTTTCATACTGGTCTCCAACATGGGTGCCGGGGCCCAAACATTTGTGCCATCTTCTGTTGCTTTTCCCAGGCCATTAGCAGAGAGCTGGATCAGAAGTGGAGCAGCTGGGACTTGAACCAGCACCCATATGAGATGCCAGCATTGCAGGTGGTGCCCTTACCACTATGCTACAACACTGGACCCAGGTGAGATGTATTTAAGAGACACCTACGTATCTACCTAACAAAGATCCAACAACAGAATACACGTGGGAAGGGTGTAATCTAGGCATTTAATATTACATTCACCAAACACCCTAGTATTCAGCTGGCCGGGGTATTTTGGGTGATCACTGACATGTCTAAGACAAGTGGATTTTCCGTGTGCCCATGAGGAAAAAGTCATTTTCATATTTCATGCCCGTCTCTGTTGCTCTGTGTGGTTTTGGCTTTGTATCATTTATGGAAAAAAGCTGTCCTTGGGGAGTTGAAAACATAATAGGCTATTTAAAAATAGTTACAAATGCCATCCTCCGTTTTAAGAATCTCACACACAGCAATTTGGCCTTCTGCTAATAGACTCTCAGATCAAAATGCCTTAACCAGGACGATTGTCAAGGCCTAAAATCAAAACCATCCCAGCTGTGCCGCTGGCACATTAAGAATCCTTCCACAGGCTCTTCCGACACGGGACCCCCAGAAGCAAGCTGTCAGGTAAGTTCAGCACGGTGACAGGTGTCACTGGGGCCCGTGTCGCCTGATGAGGAGGCCCGGAGGACGCAGAGGGCCTCCCTGCGCGGGCTGCTTGTGGCAGTCGCGCACTGTGAGCTGAGGATCTCACCCAGTGCCGCGGAGGACCAGGGTTTGCTGTGGAAAAGGCATCTGTCAGGCCGGCGCCGTGGCTCAATAGGTTAATCCTCCACCTTGCGGCGCCGGCACACCGGGTTCTAGTCCCGGTTGGGGCGCCGGATTCTGTCCCGGTTGCCCCTCTTCCATGCCAGCTCTCTGCTATGGCCAGGGAGTGCAGTGGAGGATGGCCCAGGTGCTTGGGCCCTGCACCCCACGGGAGACCAGGAAAAGCACCTGGATCCTGGCTCCTGCCATCGGATCAGCGCGGTGCGCCGGCTGCAGCGGCGGCCATTGGAGGGTGAACCAACGGCAAAAGGAAGACCTTTCTCTCTCTGTCTCTCTCTCACTGTCCACTCTGCCTGTCAAAAAAAAAAAAAAAAAAAAAAAGGCATCTGTCACTGCCACTGCTGACGGCCAGGCTGGCCTCGTTTCATGGCCAAGGACTCAAAGAAGGGAAGCAGTAAGGTTAAGAAAACAGGCTCCCATTTCCAGGGAAGGGCTGAAAATGGAGCGGTGAGACGCAGCTTCTCTGAGGACTCAGCACGCGCCACTGTGGGGATGAAGCACGGGGCCGAGCGCTCTGTGACACTGGGCACGGATGAATCTCCGCAGGGAACGTGGGATGCGTGTTGCTGACACCCAAGGCCGCGTGGGCCATAACGGGACCCTGGCTCTCCTGGGGAGGAAGGGGTTCGAGTCCTGAGCAGGCTGGGGGTCTCCCCCACGCTCTGCCTGTGCACGTACAGGTTGTGCCCACCCCCATGGCCCCCTTTAATCCATTTCACCTCCCCGGTGAACTGCTGAGCTTCCTAACTGGCAGTCAACGAAATCTGTTTAAAATCCCAGCTTCCAGTGTTCACTTGGGATGTCAAGGAGCCTAGGGCACAGCTAATATACCTACTTCTGGGAAGTGTTTGTTTTTTTCTTTTGGGGAGGTATATCTATTTCCCTCTCTACTTCTATGTTTGCCTTCTTTTTAAGATTTATTGATTGATTTGAAGGGCAGAGTGAAAGAGAGAATGAGGGAGAGACAGATATCTCCCACTCCAAAATGCACAAAGGCCAGGGCTGGACCAGGCCAAGCCAGGAGTCTGGAACGCCATCAGGGCCTCCCCCAGGGGTAGCAGAAATCCAAGCACTTGGGCTGTCATCTGCTGCCTTCCCAGGTGCACCTGCAGGGAGCCGGATCTGAGGTGGAGGAGCCGGGAGACGAAGCAGTGCTCATTCGGGATGCTGGCGTCGCGGCCGCTCCGCCACAGCGCCGGCCCCCGCCTCTGCACTTTCTGGGGTGCTCTGGTTCGAGGTGAGTTCTTAGCGGAAACAGCAGTGTAAGCGGTCGCAAACCCTTTCCAGGAGTGGGACAGACACGCTCTGCTGGTCTTCCTTCCTGTACTGTACCAGGAAAACTGAAGACAGGCTGTGGCGGAGACAAGGTGGGGAGAATGGGGCTGTGCGTTTCTCTAACGTGAACGCGCATTTGCCTGTCGCCTCCCCACACAGAAGGCCTCCCAGGCCCTGCCGCCACCAGGCACTAAGGCCAAGAGTCAAGGTTTTGGGGAAAACACTGTGCTAACTGCACTACGACACACTTTCCAAGTCTTTGCGTTCTGGTTCCTGGGCTAAGAGACAGAGGCCAGACCACATATGTCTCACGGTGCACACTGACGCTATGGCGGCCAGAGGCATCAGTCTTGGGCTGCGGAAATCTCTTTCTGAGCGTGGTGAGGCGCAGACTGCGCCAGCACCGTCACGGCTTAGGGCGATCCAAAGAGCTCCCCGGGCCCCCGGGCTGCTGGGTGTGCCACAGGCAGCCGCTGCTCGGCAGGCCCCGGGCCACGAAGACGGCCTGCGCCACCACCATGTCCGACACCTGTGTGAAACACTCTGCTCTCTTGCAAACAAACCCCAGCTGCAGCCTCAGAGCAGGGTCAGGCCAGGGGAGCTAGAACCAGCACACACGGCAGGAGATGGGAACTCTCTACCGACAGCCGGCCCTATCCACTGTGTGAAGGGGTTTAAAGGGCAGGGGAGGATCAGCAACTGCTCCCAAGGGTAAGGAGAGACATTTTCAGACTTACAAAGGGGCACAGCTCAGCTATCCAATCCTGCGGAAAGGAGCCCTGGGGAGTATGAGGCTGGCTGTGCCAACAAGCACAGAGACTGTGCATGCCTGTGCCCCCAGTCCCAGGAGGTCCTCTGTCACAGCCAGACTGGCAGCTCACCGGGCCTTGCGCAGCCCCTGAGCCCTGGAGACGACACAAACATCTGCTAACACATGCTTCCCGCTGAGTGAAGAGGCCCCGGCCAAGGGCGTGGCAGGAAGAGATCTGCACTGCATGCCCTTCAGCCCAGCTGAAGTTCCTTTGAAAGACAGAATGACAGAGATCGTCCATTTGTTGATCCACTGCCCAAAAGCTTGCACTGGCAATGTTGCACTGGTTCAAAGCCAACAGCCAGGAACTCCCACCTGGTCTCCCATGTAGGTGGCAGGAGCCCGAGTACTTGGGCCATCATCTACTACTTTTCCAGGTGCATCAGCAGGGCTCTGCTGGGACTTGAACCGGCGTCCTGATCTGGGGGTACCAGAGTCATAGCAGGGTCTTAACTGGCGGCCCACGAAACCACTCATTTCCCCACCCTCCCCAGCCGAATTTCGATCTGTGCTGCACTATCTAATGCTAGAACTGATTACATTAGGCTCTCAGTTCTGGGAAGAAGGAATAGGCACACTTTCCCCTAACTTCTTCTTCTTCTTTTTTTTTTTTTTTTTTTGACAGGCAGAGTGGACAGTGAGAGAGAGAGACAGAGAGAAAGGTTTTCCTTTGCCGTTGGTTCACCTTCCAATGGCCGCTGTGGACAGTGCGCTGCGGCTGGCGCACCACGCTGATCCGGAGGCAGGAGATAGGTGCTTCTCCTGGTCTCCCATGGGGTGCAGGGCCCAAGCACTTGGGCCATCCTCCACTGCACTCCCGGGCCATAGCAGAGAGCTGGCCTGGAAGAGGGGCAACCGGGACAGAATCCGGTGCCCCAACCAGGACTAGAACCTGGGGTGCCGGCGCTGCAAGGCGGAGGATTAGCCTATTGAGCCACGGCGCCGGCCCCCCTAACTTCTTACTAAGTGAAACTAAAACTCTGGAAATAAACACAGGTGGCCCTGAGAGCACAGAGACAGTGGACAGCCAGGGACGCTGAGACCCAGGACGGACGAGGCAGCCAGCGCCCCAGAGCCCAGGTTGTTCTGCCTCAAGCGTCCCAGACTCTGAGTGGAAGACACCAGGCACAGCTACTAAAAAGTCCGGGAAGGGGCAGCCGAGTGAGACTGACTACTGGACAATCAGACACTTGCTCTGAGCCCCACGCCAGCACCAGGGAGTGGGGAGCCAGGCCTCGCCCCCACATCTGAGGCCCTTCTGGACTGTCATGGTAGGCCTGCCTCAGTCCCCAGGCGGTGTCAGAGGAAGCCCAGTGGAGAGAGGGCTCCCCCACTGCCCTGCGGTGACACAGCTCCCCCAGCCTTGGGACCACAGCCGCTTCTACCCTCCCATCCAGGAAAGCGCCCTGAGACCCCACTCTGGCCCGCAGCCCTGGCCTTCTCCTCAAATAGGGTGGAACAATCAGACACCTAGAGGCCGACAAATGAACCTCGGCCTGAACCTCCTGTCTGATACAAAGACAAACTCTGTACAGATCATGGCCCATGTAAAGCACAAAACCATGAACTTGAGAAATAAGCACAAGAGAAATCCCTCAGGATCCAGGGGCAGGCAGAGTTCTAGACACACACTTGTACAACTGACTGGACTTGCTCAAACCCAAGGCTGTGCGCCACGGAAGACCCACAGCAGGAGGAATGGCTGCACGCCACACGTCCTCCGAAGACAAGGGACCCCCAAACTCAACAGCAAACAATCTGATCAGAAACCAGGCTGAAGGCACAAAGAGACATTCCACCCCAAGGACGTTCACGTCCCCATCGAACTGACCGCAGCCAGCTTCTGCCACGCACGGTCAGGAGGCCCCAGGGTAGCGGACCTGCCAGCCAGGGGACAGCAGCCGCGGCTCCGCAGAGTGTGCGCACAGACCTGCTCCCGCCCCTCTCCCTGCCCGTGCACCTACTCCCTCTCCCTGCCCACACACCCGCTCCCTCTCCCTGCCCACGCACCTACTCAAAGATGCCCAGATGCCCAGAGAACCGAGCGGCCCCAGCAGGCTCGGACCCGTTCACAGTACACACCCTCTCACCGCTCTGGTGTCTGGCCACCAGCTGCAACAACTCAGGAATCCTTCCCAAGCTCAGGTCCTGACGCGCCGCTGAGGGCAGCGAGGAGCAGTGGGGCCGAGAGGGGCACTCACCGGGCCTGGTCAGTTCACTGAAGAGATGGAGGAGAAAGCAGGGGTCGTAGAGGCCACCGAGATCCACCCTCACGTTCTTGTCTTCGAACACAGGCTCCTGCTCGTCCTGAAACAGCCAAAACCGACCGCAGAATGTCACCTCGCAGAGGGAGCCCAGGCCGGGGGTCTCCATCCCACAGTGGTGGAGGATCCCAGGTTTACTGGCTCAGCGTCCCCAGTCTGAAGGCTGGAATCTGAACGCTCCCAAATCAGAGCCTTTGCAAGCGTTTTGCTGGTGCTCAACAAGACTCGGACGCTGGAGCACTCAGATTAGGGGTGCTCGACTCGTACTGCCTGAGCATTTTCCGGTGACGGCCAGAACGCCAAGGGGTCCTGTGAAAGGCAGAACTTGTGCGTGAACGGATAATGGTCTTTGCAATCGGTGGGGCAGGGGTTGCCAACAAAGGACGTGGCTGCTGACCGCTGGAGTGCTGTACCTCGGAGCAGTCGGCCGCTGCCCCAGGGTGCAGACGGTGCCCTGGGAGGGGTAGGGGAGGGGGCAGGACAGCGGCGCGGTACCTCGGGCGGCAGCAGCTTCCGGCGCTGGGGGAAGTGCAGGATGGTCTGCAAGACCCGGTCGCGATCCAGCAGGCGCAGGATGTCCCCGGGGCTCGGCTGCTGCCACAGCGACTTGCCCAGGCTGCGGCACGTCTTGTGGTGCTCCACGGCCGCCGGGCCCCACAGCAGCACCCTAGGGCCAGGGAGGGGAGGAGGGACTGGTCCCAGCGTCCCAGCAGGAACACAGTGAGAGCAACAGCGACCACACTGGGTGGCCTCCGTCGAGACACACTTCACCCCCACCACGTGCATCCCTTCCCTTACCCCTGTCACAGCCTCCGGAGCTGCCGGTGGCGAGGGAGGGGAGGGCAGTGTTGTGACGATGACAGAAGCCAGCACCCATGCAGCACTGCACTTACCACGTGCCAGGCATTGTATTTCAAGTCCCTGACTTACGACCCTGCAAGGCAGGCGCTACTGCTGCCCCTTGGGCAAATGGCAGGGAGAGCTGCAGAGAGGAGTGAGGAAGCGGCCCCACGGGTCACCTGCCCGGAGGCGAGCGGCACAGCCACGGTTCCTGCTCGGCAAGTCTGGTCCAGAGTCCGTGCTGGACCACAGGCCCTGTGCGCGAACCAGGCCTGTGTGAAAGCCTTCTGCTGCCCTCACCCTTGAGTCTGCCCGTGCGTCACGTAGGACCAGCTCACTCCAGCTCCCAGCCACAGAGCTCACAAAGGCGCACCTCACCTTCCACCTGAAGAACAACACGACACGGGCCTCTCTCTTCTTCCCTGTGCCTCTCCTCCTCCCCACTGCTACAGGGCCCTGGCCAACACCCAGCCCTGAAGAGGGCCGCCTCTCCACTCCGGAACACCTCTCAGCTCTCTGCCATCTCCCGATGGACTGGAAGTCTTCTGTTGGGGGCCTGCGTCCTCCCTAACCAGCCGCCTGGCCTTCCAGCACACACCCTAAGACCTGGACGGGCCACCCCAAACACTCCCCCAGATGTCCTGGTTTCCCAGCTCCTCGCCGCCGGCCGTGCTGTTCCCTCCACGGCCCTCCCAGCTCAGGTCCTGGTGCCAATCCCTGGGAGGCCCCGCCCACCTCTGCAAGCAGGAACCTGACCGAGTGTGTGTACAGTTGATAGAATACACTTTGGGGTCCTCTTGGCTGCCCTGGACTCCCCTTTCTGCCTCACATCTGGGACCAGCACCTGACAACTGCCGATGAGGACGTGAGGACGGGCGTTGTGTGTTCAGGGAACTGAGCTAAGCAGGCCAGGGAGAGCCCTGCAGGGAAAACCGGGGCTAGCCCGGAAGCCACCCCACCCTATCCCCTCAAGAAGAAAGGAACAACAAATGAGAATAATTTTCTCGCACTTAGGCATGGCCCAGGCTCCTCTGCCACACCTGCCCCACCCCATGCCTCCCTGTCCTTCCAATGCCAGCCCACTGGGGCAGCGTGCCCTGGGCTGTGTCAGTGGCTCATGCCACGGGGGAGCCAGGTGCCAACTCACACAGAGCCGCCTCTCGTCAGCCTGCGTTTTCGTAACCACGGCCCTGAGTGGTCCCGACTGTGCCGCGCCCAGGGCCTGCTCCATAGCAGGTGCTCCACCAACACTACCGAGGTGAAGGCCTCCTGAGGGAGACGCCTCTCTGCCGAGGAAACAGCAGTGAGTGACAAGACGACACGGAGGACCGCCCTCCAGAGGGCGCTCCCAGCAGGCAGGCAGCTAATGCCCCGCCACACCCTTCGACAGCCCACTGCCTGGCAGATGGCGGCGTCCGCTGTGCTGTGCGCCACGGGGCTCCCTGGTCCAGGCCTGCTCCGTCACCTCAGGACGTGGTGATGCTGACTTAGAGTCTGAGGAAAACCTTGCACCCTTGGCTACCTTGGGTCCTCTAGCCACTGTCTCCCCGGGGAGCTGGACCTGGACTCTCCCAACCAATGCCAACCCGTCTGCCGGCACCTCGCGGCCCCACTCAGCCCGCTCAGCTCTCCAAGTGGGAGGGGCTCCATGCAGCCACCGGGGGCTTCCCGGTGACACGGCCTGCCTCGCCCTCACCTGTGCAGGGGCCGTTCTATTCCAGAAGGCAACTGAGCGAGGCCCGTGCGGAAGTGGAAGGAAAGAACGTTTGCTGAAGACCTGCCATCCTTAAGAGCAAGAAGACGATTTCAACGTTTTGTTGTTCTTTCCTTCTTGGGGAGAATGGGGTGGCAGCTTCCGGGCTAGCCCAGCCTTTGGCGCTATAGGGCTCTCCCCGCTCTCCGCCTGGCCCCCTGAGCTCAGTTCCCGTCTGAACACACAACGCACTTCTTCACATTCCTGCTGGCTGATAGCAGGGTGCTGTCCCAGATGAGAGGAGGAGAGGGGAATCCAGAGAAGCAAAGCGGGTCCCAAAGTGTTTCCTATCTACAGTACCATCTGACCAAGTCCCCACTCGGCCCTAGCACTCGCAGAGAGGGGGCAGGGTGCCCGGGGAGAGGCACCGAGCCCAGCCCCAGGACGTGGGCAGACATACACACGCGTGCACACACACACAGGAGAGAGATTTAACATCTGCTCAGTCCTCCTCGCGTCAATGAGACACCGCATCAAGTAAAGATGAAGAGGTGGGAGTCTGGTGTAGGGGTTAGGATGCCAAGTGAGACACCCGTGACCCGAATCAGAGCTCCTGGGTTCAAATCCCAGCTCCGCTCCTGACTACAGCACCCTTGCTGATGCACACCCTGGCAAGCAGCACGTGACAGCTCAAGCACTCAGGTCTCTGCCACCCATGTGGGAGACCTGGACTGAGTTCACGGCTTCTGGCTTTGGCCTGGCCCAGCCCTGGTTGTTGTAGGCACTGGGGGAGTGAACCAGAGGATGGACGATCTCTGACTATCTCTCTTTCAAGTAAATTTAAAAATAATTTACAAGTTAAAGCATGAAGGAAAAGGTTATTGGAAAAGTCTCCTAAACCAGACACTGGAGCCCAGGTGTGAGGCTGGGGGCAGGTCTTGGACAGGCAGGCACCCACTGTCAGCGGGGGCCCAGTTTTCATGGAGCAGCCCATGTGGTGCTAGGGGAGCCCCGGCAACCATGCCCTTTCCTTGGGAATCAGAAAAAGCACAAAGAAACCTCAAGGCTGGAGCTCGCTGTGTGGAGAGGGCGCCAGCGTCTTGGGGCGGGCACCGTCCGGCCTGCCACTCTGACGGCGCCCCACACGCACCTGAAGTCGATGAGGCTGAGGTTGTTCTTTTCATACGCCCGGAGCAGAAGTAAAATTTTCTGGTCTGTAAGCCAAGTGAGGGTCAGTTTAGAAAGTGGAACCCCTGAGGAACACTACCATGGGAGGCACCCCACCCCACGCTCATGGCACAGCCCTCACGTGGTTCCTGGTCACTAACAGTGGTCACACCCTCCCCCAGTCCCACCAGGCCCCACAGACTCGCACTCATGCTCCCTGCTACACCTGCGATGACCACAGCTCGCTGCTCACCCCTCCCACCCCGTACTAACACACTCCCCACTCTCAGCCCCGGGCTCTCAAACCTCACCTAGGACACTGAGGGTGGCACCGTAGGCCCCGAGAAGCACGGCGAAGTGGCTGCTCTCACACACAGAGGGACACATCCTCACCACCATCAGCATCAGGTCCACCAGGGCTTCTGGAATAAAACAGCGTGAGCCACACAGCTCTGCCGGGGTGTGACGCTCAGGCTAAATGTGGGAAGCCCACCGGGGGCCACTGAGACTTTCAAGGGGTCCCCTTGGGGCTGCCATCCAGTCCCTTCCCCGTGTCTCTTCAGCTTTACATCAGTATCTTCTCCATCACCTGTCTTCCTGGGTCTCTGACACGGCTGAACACCATTCTCTGCTCACTGTCCCCACCTGCCTCGCAGGCCACCCAGGACTGAACCATTCCTGTTGCCTAGCAACGCCCATGAGAGCCAGCCTGCTGGTCTCCTCGCGTGTCTGTGGCGACACTGGGGTGAACAACTCTGCACTGTCAGTGTCTAAAGCAGAAGGCACGCAGGTGCGCCCAGCGCAGCACACTTGGCCGTGGAGAAGCACTTAGGACAGGGTTAGGCATTCACTATACGACACCCTTTACTGCGACTGCGTATTACAGGGCAGCAGCCCCACACACGTGGTGTTCACCGCACAGATGGGCTGCAGCAAGAGGCCACACCAAGCAATGGGTCTGTGCCCTCCAGGCCTGCGTAAGTACACTCTGCAACATTCGCACAATGATGGAATCACAGTGACGCAGGCCTGAACTAGACTGAACTTGTAGTGACGTCTCGTGATGTAGGGGCGTGGCTTCCTCTCTAGACACAGGGGGGCACTGAGGGTGGGAACCTACAGCCCACCTTCTCTGACCCTCCCGCAGCCCACCCACGTGGGCACTGACGCACACACTGACGAAGCAGGAATGCAGCCCAACTTGGGGCTCGAGAAGTCTCCTAGCAACAACTGCTGACAAGTTTTACCCTTTCCCTCGCTAAAAGTTGCAATCTTCTCATTAACAAATTTCAGGGGCTGGCGCTGTGGCGTAGTGGGTAAAGCCACCGCCTGCAGTGCCAGCATCCCATATGGGCACCAGTTCGAGTCGCGGCTGCTCCATTTCCCATCTGGTTCTCTGCTAAGGTCTGGGAAAGCATTAGCAGATGGCCTAAGTCCTTGGGCCCCTGCACCCCTGTAGGAGACCCAGAGGAAGCTCCTGGCACCTGGCTTCAGATCAGCTCAGCTCCAGCTGTTGCGGGCATTTGGGGAGTGAACCAGCGGATGGAAGACCTCTCTCTCTGCCTTTCAAATAAATAAATAAATCTTAAAAAAAAAAAAAAAGTGTCCAACTGCTCGATTTCATTTCAGATGTCTACATACTTCCCCCATACCCTAATTTCCCTAATTCCTAGATTTTGATGGTAGCCCATAGTATGGCAATACGACCTCAGATAGGACTTCTGCAGCCAAGCAGGGCCTGAACAACAGGTCTGCAGAGCCTACTTGACTGCAAGGCAGAGGAAACAGGCGTTACCTCAGATCTGACAGAACTAAGGGACTCCCACACCATTCTGGTAATGGGCCCTTGGCCCTGAAAACACACGAGACAAGCTTTGGTGCAGAGCTGAATGAAGGCGGAGGATACCAGGGAGTAAGATCGGGGTCTGCAAGGGGAGGGGGCAGGGGGCTACCTTTCACTTGGGTGTCAGGGACGTCCTCTTCTTCAGACTTCAGGAGCGTGGGCAAGAACAGGGAGTGCTGGGTGAGCATGGTGTGGACCAGCGGGAGCTGGACGAGCGTCGTGCGCCCGGGGCTTCCGGGCGCGTACAGGAGCTGGGTGGCCGCACACAGGGTCTTCAGAAACGTGTGGTCCTGGTATCGAGACCTAGCAGCAGCAGACCGAGGGAGAAGCGCTTCACGAAAGGGCAACTTTACCTCACAGGAGACAAACAAGCCTTTCCCTCAGCTCTTCAAACACAGCACCAGGCGAAGATCTCCCAGGAATGGCCGCAGACCCCCGCTGCAGATCCTACCACCGACGGCGCCACACTCTCTCACAGGGACCCGCCCGTCACCACTGCACCTCTCAAGCCAAATGGGGGATGCAGCACACTCATTTGCTTTATCACACAAACACCAAACAAAGCCCTGAGCAGCTGAGGCGCCCGCAGGCAGCAGAGGAGCTGAGCCTCAGCGGAGGCCACACCGGGTCTCCGAGCCCCCCGCCAGGGCGGCCCCCCTCCTCCTTGCTCTCTGCTGCACAGACCGTCCGTCAGACAGCACAGAAGGTACAGGAATGGGTGTTTGTACGGTGGCTAAGACCCCTCTTCACATGCCCACATCCTCTATCAGGGTGCCCAGTTCAAATCCTGGCTCTGCTTCCAATCCAGCTTCCTGCTGATGCACACACTGGGAGGCAGCAGGTGATGGCTCAAGTACTTGGGTCTTTTCCACCCATAAGGGAGACCCAAACTCCATTCCAGGATCCTGGCTTCGGTCTGTTCTAGCTCCAGTTGCTGCAGTGAGGTGGTGAACCAATGGAAAGAAAATTCTGTCTTTCAAGTAGAGTGAAAAACTTCTTTGATTTTTAAGTTACAGGAGCAACAAAACATCGTTTCATAACTCTCCCATTGCCACAAACTAGGGTCTGACCATATCAAGTGTCAGTGACCTGTGAGGGCAAATGAACTCACACACGCCATGCCAGGAGCCCACAGTCACCTGCGCAGCACCAGGGAGAGCTGAGAGCCTTGTGAAGTTGGAGGTGTGCTGATGCTAATGGCCAGCAGGGGCCCCGTCCCACCCCAACACCACCACCTGCATGGCAAGCAGCACGAGTCCCTGCCAGGGGCAGCTTTTTGGGCGAATAAACAAACCAAAAAAACACACAGTCAGAAGGTGGAACATTCTACAGTGGTCAAAATGCATGACTTAAGATGGACACGTATTGGTGTGGATAAAACAGAAGTGTCCGAGAAACAGGACACACAAAGGAGAGATCAGTGTAAAATGCTAAACACACTGAACAATGTTATTGTTGAAACACATAAAGGCTGGCGCCGCGGCTCACTAGGCTAATCCTCAGCCTGCGGCACCAGCACCCCAGGTTCTAGTCCCGGTTGGGGTGCCGGATTCTGTCCGAGTTGCCCCTCTTCCAGTCCAGCTCTCTGCTGTGGCCCAGGAAGGCAGTGGAGGATGGCCCAAGTGCTTGGGCCCTACACCCGCATGGGAGACCAGGAGGAAGCACCTGGCTCCTGGCTTTGGTTTGGTGCAGCGCCGGCCATAGCAGCCATTTGGGGGGTGAACCAACGGAAAGGAAGACCTTTCTGTCTGTCTGTCTCTCTCTCTCTGTCTAAATCTGCCTGTCCAAAAAAAAAAAAAAAAAAGAAGCAGCAGCACACAAGGACACATCAATACAGAGCTGGAAAATCTGCACACACCAGAGCACAGCCTTGGAAGACTGGTGACTTTTGGGTGTGTATGTGTGTGACAATGAATTAGGACAAGTATGAGAGAACTTTATAGTGTGTGGAAAACAGGACTAAGACAGGTATAGTTTGGTGTTAAAAATCCAGGGGCCAGCACTCTGACACGGCAGGTTTAGCCTCTGCCTGTGGTGCTGGCATCCCATATGGGCACTGCTTCGTGTCCCAGCTGCTCTCCTTCCAATCCAGCTCTCTGCTATGGCCTGGGAAAGGGTGGAAGATGGCCCAACTGCTTGTGCTCCTGCACTCACGTGGGTGACCCAGAAGACGCTCCTGGCTTCTGGCCCCTGGGTTTGGAGTGGCCCAGCTCTGGCTGTTGCAGCCATCTGGGGAGTGAACCAGTGGATAGATCTCTCTGCCCCTCAAATAAATAGATAATTTTTTTTTTTAAATCCACATGTAGCTTCTTAACATGCATTCTTCATGAACTTTTTGAAGATGCCTTTGCATGCATGAATTTCCTAATTTTTTGCACGACAAAACTTTCTATGACCTTTTGGAAGCACTCCCAGGTAGAAAACTATCAGCATTTATTACATTTGAGTACTGCTACTAGTTTCTGCACATTTTTGTATTTACTAAATATCTCCTGTTTTAGAAACACGCTTCCTCCTCCTCACCACTGGCCCCGTGTGCCGTCGGGTAGATCATTTAACCCCTCCAATGGCTCTCGTCTCTACTACGGAGACCACAGCCGCTGTGCCGTGTGTAATGCAAACAGCAGGAGATAAAGGAGCGTCCCAGCATCAGTGAGTGACACTGACTCTTTCACCAGATGGCACCAAGATTCTCAAATCCACTTACTTGAGTCCCGTCTTCACAAATTTCTGCCAGTCCCCGGGATCAACTTCGTTACATGCATGCTAGGAATAAAGAAAGCAAGACATCCACGTGGACTATCTCAGTGACTTCTGAAGACACTAAGAAGAAAACCCAACCACACAACCTGCAGGAAGGAGCCTGCTCTGGAAAACGCACTGCTTTCACGTTTGAGAGAGAGGTTATCTCTGCCAGGAGTGCTGGCACTCTCTTGGCATACGCACGATCACAACGGGCAAGAGGAAACTTTCCGAGCGCCCTGTCACTCTGTCCTGTCTTCCACTGCAGATGGCACTAAGGGACTGGAAAGAGCAGAAGACCACCCACGGACCAGCTTCCCCCATCCTCAGGCTGCACGGCGTGAAACGGTCTGTGTGACAGGAGAGTGATGCTGGCACCAGAGGGACCGGCTAGCGCCACTGTGCGCTCGGGCCACTGCCTCCGGCAGGCTGGCCGCGCCCTGGAGACCCCGCTGCCAGAGGCGGCAGGGGAAAGGCAAGCAGCAGCCGCGTCTCCCTGCCCGGGCACGGCTCCGGCGGCTCCTCTTTCAGGACGTCACTCAAGACGACTGAGCAGGGGCATGAAGACGGACCACGCGAGATCCCCGGGCCGCCGTTCCCCAAACACGTAATGGGACGGCTCTACCTAGGCCGCCGTTCCCCAAACACGTAATGGGACGGCTCTACCTAGGCCGCCGTTCCCCAAACACGTAATGGGACGGCTCTACCTAGTGGAGACTGTTCACTTCCTTCTTGTTGTCTTTGCATCACTTATGGTTGCAATGAGTGTGCTGGCTGGTTTCATGATCACAAAACCCAGTAATTCAAAATGTTCGGGAGAGGAGGCGGGAGGGGGTGTCACACACGGACGCTGCTTGGCAACCAGAACCATTCATCCCCACACCCGGAAGGAAGCCGGACACACACACGCGTGGTGTTGGCTTACACTGCACGGAGGTGATCTGAGGGTGAGGGGGTTTTGGAGACAAGCACAGGAACTTTACGAGGTGATGGGGTGAGGGCACTCAGGTGTGTCATCCACACACTAGCATTCGTGCGCCCTCCATTCACAAAGCTCTGACACGAGGAATCAAGCCTGAAAGTAGAGGCTTTCAAGTCTCTGAGAGCAACTCGATGACCCACACACGTATCTAGGGCGAGCAGGCCTGCTCACGGTCACAAGGTCTTGGGTTCAGAGTTAACCACGAGCCCCAGGCTGCAGGACTCCTAATGCAATGTCACTCACACTCCGGGGTGTTAAACACTTCTGCGCAAAACCCAACACCAGGGGAAAAAGACAACTCATGAGAAGAGTGGCCAAATGATTCTGAATTTCATAAAACTATCACTGCACACCACTGAGCCCCAAGCATGAGAAACTTGACGAAAACTACACTGAGGTTCAAAAAACATGAAAATCACCCAGAGGGGAAAGAAAAAAAAAAACAATGAACAGAGGAGCAAAGACAGGAGGAGAGATTTCTTACTGGGAATAAAGATAACATCTTTAAAATACTTAGAAAACAAATAAGCCATCAACCAGGACTTCACACCCGGTGAAATACTTCCCAGCTTGCTCTGTGAGGCCAGAGAAACCTGAACTAAGACCAGAGACATGCCAGGGAAGTAAGAGCACACACGAAAATCTAAAAATTCTAAGAAAATCAAATTCAACAATGTACGTATAAAAGGGACAGTCCATCACATTCATAGGCTAATCTAGGGAATGCAAGGTTGTCTTAACATTCGGAATAATTCATCGTGCTGATGGGCTAACTGAAACACGAGATCGTATGTAATATCTTAGATGCAAAAAAGCAGCTGACAGGGCCGGCGCCGTGGCTCACTAGGCTAATCCTCCACCTTGCGGCGCCGGCACACCGGGTTCTAGTCCCGGTCGGGGCGCCGGATTCTGTCCCGGTTGCCCCTCTTCCAGGCCAGCTCTCTGCTATGGCCAGGGAGTGCAGTGGAGGATGGCCCAGGTGCTTGGGCCCTGCACCCCATGGGAGACCAGGAAAAGCACCTGGATCCTGGCTCCTGCCATCGGATCAGCGCGGTGCGCCGGCTGCAGCGGCGGCCATTGGAGGGTGAACCAACGGCAAAGGAAGACCTTTCTCTCTGTCTCTCTCTCTCACTGTCCACTCTGCCTGTCAAAAAAAAAAAAAAAAAGCAGCTGACAAACTCCAGCATCAGTTCCTGATGAGATGCCACCGAGGGGCTGCCGCTCCACCCCTGGGCCCTTCTCATTTGCCACATGGCCTGAAACGTATCTGCAAATCTGGTCCGTCTTGGCACGCCTCCCCCTGAAGTTAACCCTCTGACTGGGAAAGGACACCCACCAGCAACTTATTCAGTCTGAGCAGCATCTGCTTCTCCTGGCCCTGGGCGCCGTCATCACCCTGGGGGCTCCCGCTGAAAGACGCAAGCAGCCACTTGATGCAGGACTCCAGCAGGGTCCTCCTCCAGGCAGCCAGCTCTTCTGCCGAGCCCTCCAGGGCCGCTGAGATGGAGTCTGCCACGCTCCAGCTGCAGCGGGAGACAGAGGAGTCGCAGAGTGAGAGGGAGGCTGAGATCCAGCAGGGCACAGAGGACAGATGCCCCCTCTCCCAGGGAGCACGGGTCTCCCGGCACTCTTGGGCCAACATCAGACACATCCCAGGGTTTTTACCACTAAGGAGAACCATAGTAACACTCCAGAAAATGGCTCTACGGCCAGCTTTGTCAAGACCAGGTGTCTCAACTGCAGCGCTACTGGCATTCTGGGCCACGTGACTCTTTTTTCTGGGGGCTTCCCTGTGTGTGTGGGGGGGGGACTTAGTAGTACCCTGGCCCCCTGCATGTTAGATGCCAGGGTGGGACAATAACAAACGTGGGCACCGCCAACTGTGTCCCCGGAACCACCCATCTCGGGCAATCAGCCTCCGCCCTCCACTCAGAGACGCATCTGCCCGGCCAGGGGGCTGAAACGCAGACTTCTCATAGGAGCAGCCCTCCCACCGCTCGACACAACAGCAACACAGCCACTCATCTTTCACTGTGTTACTTCCAGAAAGAGCAGTGGGCCCCAGCCACCGGGCAGCCTGAGCCTCCTACCCCTTGTGAGTGCCCGGAGCCTGCAGCAAGCCGGGCAGCTGGCCCATGAGAACGCGGAGATCCTTGGCTCTCGCAAACGGGACCAGCTGGGCCAGGACCTCGTGGTGCAGGTCCGACGCGGGGGAGTCGTCGGCACTGAGAAGCCTGTCTTGCAGCCGCCTCCACAGCGCCTTCCTCAGGACAGGAACCACAGCGGAGGACACTAGGACAGACACACAGAGGCGACGTCATCACAGGCAATGGCGGCTGGAGGCGGCTCAGGGCAGCTCACAGGGGCTGCGTTTATCCGCCTTTCCTGGTGGACTCAGCAGGCCCAGGCACTCCCTTCAGTGTCCAGTTCTACGCTCTAGCCAGCGGACCCGGGGATGGCCCCAACCGAGTCCATGCCAGGAGCTCTGAACTCACAGGACCGGAAGGTCCCTGCTGCAGGGCGCTGTCTTCCACAAACACCTGTCACTCTGGGAGAAAGCGTGCGGAACAGGGAAAGCGATGAGTGCAAACTCACGCGGGTTCAATGCACAGGAACTCATTAGAGGTGATGGACTCAGCCACCTTCCTCCAGAGGTGGGGAGGGCAGGACGGACGAGCGAAGGCTTATCCCCGAGTGGCTCCTGCAGCTTCACCAGACAGGCCCGGTGGCCCCAGTCACTGCCCAGCCCTCCCCCCGGCCTCTATGGGGTAGCACAAGGGGCGTGAGTCAAGCCAGGAGGTCAACAGGCCCCGAGAGGGCTGCAGCTTTCTCGGTCCTCGGAGGCGGGTCAGATGCCAGAGGAGCCAGAGGCAAACCACACCTCAGAGTGTGGAGTGGCAGGGGTTGGGGGCGGCCCCACAGTTCAGTGCCTTAGCTCCTCCCGCTTCAACATCCCAGCTGCCCATCCTCTCTCCTACCTCCTGCTGGGCGTGCGAAGAGCCCCCGCGTGCGGCACCGGAGGTACTCGTGGACGAGGGGCAGGAAGTCATCCGGGTCCTCTTGCAGGCCGAGCCCGGCGCCGGGCTGCCTGCACCACAACTCAAAGCCCAGCAGGTGGGTGCAGCTCTGCTGGAGGAGCAGCGCGGCGATGCCGAGGGCGGCCTGTGTCCGCCGGGCCAGGCAGTAGTGCAGCAGCTCGGCCCCAGCCACGGGCGCCAGCTCTGGGTCTCTCTGCAGAGCGCGGAGGAACACGGCGTCCAGCTCATCCACGGCCAGCGCGGGGAGCAGAGCCCCCAGGCCTCTCACGTACTCCGAGGACCAGAGGAGCTCGCCACTCTGTAGCCGGTCCGGGCGGCTGCTGGTGAGCAGCTGCACCAGGGTCCTCCCCAGAGCGCTCAGGCACCTCTCCTCCCCGGCGGACTCTGTGGGGCGCCGGGCCAGCAGCTGGGCCTCGGGCAGGCCCAACAGGGCCAGCGTGACCTCGCGGAGCTGGGTGCCTTCCATGTACGGGTGCAGCTCCCGCAGGGCCTCCAGCTGAGGCGGGGTCTTGGGTGACGACGGGGCTGGGCCTGCCCTCCTCGCTCGCAGCTCTTTGAGCACACTTCGAGTGATGGCCTCCGAGTACTTGGAGAGGAGGCCCAGCTGAGCCCTGCTCTGCAGGATCGGGGCACACGACCCCAGCAGCTGAAGGACCCCGGCACTGAAGTGGGCTGCGAGCAGCTTCACAAGGACCGGGCTGAGGGTGTGTGGGGGCAGGGCCTGCTGCTCCAGGGCCAGGAACCAGCCCTCCAGCGTGGGGTGTCCGAGGACGGCCACCAGCACCTCCTCCAGGGTCTGAAAGACAGCGACAAGGCACAGCCTCAGGCAGGGCTCAGGGTGGGGAAAGAGGCAGCGACTGCTGTGCGCGTATGGGCCCTGCTCAGTGAGAGAGCAGAGGGCAGCCTTCCTACCCCAGCCCGTCCTCCACAGCCCTTGCAGGTGTACGCGCCCCAGCTGCTGTCCATCAGAGCTACACGGCCACAAGGTCACACATGGCCTCCCCTGCACGGCCGTGGGCACCAGGGACTCGTCAGCACCCCAGATCATGAGCAGGTGTCTGATGAATCCAGCCCGGGTGGCCTACTGTGTGCAACACTGCTCTCACAGCCAGCGGGCGGAGAGGCCAGGCCACGCACAGACACTAACGTGATGAAGACCACTCACCCACTGGCTTCTCCGCAGCCTGGCCCTCCAAGAGAACTCGGGGGTCTCCCAACAGCTGGGGAGAGGTGAGTACAGCCTAACTAAGACCATGTGTCTGCGGAAGGCAGACTGGGGTTAAAGGGCCCCAGTCCCAGCCTGAAGGTGGTCCTGTTTCCACTTTCAGAAGACAGGGTCTCGGAGGTCCCTGAGACCAGATGCGACCCCAGCAGAGGAGACGAGAAGGCAGCTGAGCATCCACGGAGGGACTGGACCAAGATCGGATCCTGATGCCCCAGCCACCAAGTCCCGCCCAGGACGGGACGGCAGGGAGTTTTCTTCCTCGTTATTCAATCAGAGGAGGCAAGAGGAGTCCTGGCCCCTTCCAAGAGAGCAGTATCAGCCAGGAGCAGAAAAGCAGCCCACGTGTCGGGGTGCTGCCCCCCCCCAAAGCACCCAAAGGCCGCCCACAAGTCAACTTGGAGACCAAAGCAGGAGGGCTGTAGTGTGCAGGTCCATGATACTGTGAGGTACGGAATGTGTCTGCCTCCCAGCTGTGACAAACAGCCCCGGCCCCCTGACACAGCTGCCGTCCAGCCTGATGCCAGGAGAGAGGCGCTGGCTGTTGCTGGGAGCACGAGTTCCCCAGTGCACCTGCCCACCACCGTCCTCCACTCGGGAAAAACCCACGCTGGGCTCCTCAAGACCACACAGCAGGCCTGGGACAGCTGCCCGCGGTGCCTGCAGAGGACCAACGCTCCTCTCTGGGCGGGAGTAACAGGCAGTTGGTAGCAGCTCTGCTGTGGTTTCTGCATTTCTCTGTTTTTCTACCATGAATAAATCTGTCTGATCAGAAGTGCAGAGAAGGCCCCTATCGGTGACTTCACAGGAAAAGGCCACGGGCGGGGGCACCCGCGGGACAGGGTCACAATAACCTGGTCATTGGCCAACTCCAGCGCGGCCATGGACTCCATGTCCAGAAAGAGGTCGGATTCGGCCCGGGCAGCCTCGCACTTCTGCCGGTTCTGGGCATCCAGCTGCTCACAGTGGACAACCAGGCGCCTGAGGAGGTCCAGGAAGAGCAGCAGCAGGGGAGGCCCTGCGCTTCTGCCCAGCTGTGAGGATGAGAGACACACAAGCCTCAGTCGGGGCGGGCTGGCGGCCACCAGGACTGCCACGACCTGCGTCACCAGAGTAGCGGAGACAGGCCCTTGGCCTAGCAGTTTACACACCTGCATTCTACATGGGAACACCCGGATTCAACACCCGTGCCGGGAGGGCTTCCTGCTAACACACACCCTGGGAGAGGCAGCCAAGATGGCTCCACCTAGGAAACCTGGATTGAGTTCTTGGTTCCCAGCTTAACTGTTGCAGCGACAGAAAGCTACTGGGTTAATGAACTTATGAAAGACCAAGGGGACGCCTGGCTGGGCCACTGCCCAGCCTCTCACAGGAGGGCCCCGTCCTGACCACAGCCACCAGGAGTCAGCAGCTGCACACAGGGAGCCAGCTGCTGGGGCGCCGGCTGGCCTGTGCAGACTGGGGCCGAGACTGTCCCTGCTTGCTCCGGGGAAAAAAGGCGGTGCCAACTGGTGTGCAAAGGAGCCACGGGCCTGCCCTGAGGCCATCAGAAATCCTGTCCCTGGGCGTGGCGCCAAGCCAAAGGCCACGTTCTCTGAGGAGGGAGTGTGGGAGCACGGGAGCCAGGGCGGGGAACAGGCTCACCTGACCGAAGCTGTCCACGGTGCTCCGCAAGTACAGCAGCACTTGCTTGGCCGAGCGTGGGATCTGGCGCAGGGGGAGGCCCGGGAGGGCGGCCTGCAGCTGTGCCTGTACATGCTCATCACGCAGCATCTGGCTCTCGTAGGCTGCCTGCAGCAAGGCAGGGAAGCTGGAGGCCGAGAGCGTAGCGTGGGGCACAGGGCCATCCGACACCTGCAGCGGCTGAGGGAGCAGCAAGAGATGGGAGACCAACCACATTAGTCACGCACATCGCCAGCCCACGGTCGACCACACGCATCCCACACATCATGCGTTCTCACTGGCCCAACGTGGGGCGGTTTCTCCAGGTGCAGGCCGCAGAGAAGACTGTAGTCACTGGCCTCACTGGGAACCAGGAAATCACAAGGCCAACAGCGGCTCGCGCTGGCAGCCACTTGCCTTCCAGCGCCCTGCCCCGGAGCTGCACTGGAAGAACACAAGGTCTACGCAGGGAACAGAGCAACTGCCTCAGGCGGGCGTGGCTCCTTCCCCTAACAGAATCCCCAAAGCGCCTTTGCTGCCTTATCCCAAATGGCCTACGTTATTTATTATCAGCGTCCCACTTCCTAAGGCTAATAAAACCCAAGGCTGCACGTGCCACGGAACTCGGTGGTTCTCCAAGTGTGGTCCCTGGCTGGGATGTGAGGACAGCAGGCTCTCGGGCCCTACCCAAGCCTGCTGCAGGGGCCTCAGGCACGCCGTGCGGGCGCAGACTCACTGCTGTGACTTACTCAAAATGGATCCCCTAGGGGACACAGCACTGAACGTGTAATACCTCCACACAGGGCAGGGCACGGTCTGGCTGCAACCACGGCCTGTATGTGGAGGGAGCTGGCAACAGCTGTGTTGGGTGTGAGCTCTGCACCCAGACTGCCTGGGCAGTCCCAACTCCGTCACTTGGTGCCTCAGTTTACCCACATAGAGGAGGGTAGGTGTCTTGATCTACTTCTCAAAGTTGCTGTGAGGCTTAACTGAATTAAAATGCACACAGAACACACAGTATGGGGGTCTAACATGCACCTGGCAAACAAACAGAAATCATGCTATCAACGCTGGCTAGCGTTCATAAGACAAGGAGGCCCCAAGCTACCTGCTTCTCCAAGTGTGGAGTTAGAACTGAAAGAATACTCGTAAGCACACCCAGCAAAGTTAGCTTCTTGCCCCACCCATCATCTGCAATACTCCATACTGGAGCTGGACTCCCATCACAGGAATGCAGTTTCCAGGGGCTGGTGCTGTGGCGCAGCAGGTTAAGCCGCCACCTGCAGTGCCAGCATCCCATATGGGCGCTGGTTCGAGTCCCGGCTGCTCCACTTCCAATCCAGCTCTCTGCTATGGCCTGGGAAAGCAGTAGAAGATGGCCCAAGTCCCTGGGCCCCTGCACCCATGTGGGAGACCTGGAAGAAGCTCCTGGCTCCTGACTTCATCTCTGGCTTATTAGTTTCTGCCCAAAGAAAACTGCTTTCTTTTACCTTCCTGGCTCTAACACAACGGTGCCTGTGCAGGCCTTGTGGACAAGCTCAGTTCTGCAGCAGAGCTGCGGCACAAGCGTGCACAGGTCAGAGCGACGCTGACACGGTGCTGGGGCCGTGACCGCAGTTATCACCGCCACGCAGCGCGGGAATCGCCCTCTGCTGCGTTACTGAGACGTCGTGTTGCAGCCACGTTGGTGGAGAACAGCGACGCTACTGAGCTTCCCCTCTACGCGAAGGAAACGAGGGCAAACGCTTCACCCTGTGCACCGCGCGGCTCCCTGGCTACACGGCTGCAGGGCAGCCCCAGCTTACCCCAGCCTCTCGGGCTTGCTCGGGGATCCACAGGCTGTAGTATCTGCGAAACCGGGAGAGCTGATGGCAGCAGGGCGGGCCTGGAGGTTCAAACTTGTCATAAGCCTGCAGCAGAAGACACAGGGCCAGGGGGTCCCTCTGCGAGTGGAGGAGGTCGGTCAGCACTGCGGTCAGATACGCCACGATGCCTTCCCCTGCAAGGAACGTAGGCCTGTTCGAACGCCCTTCTGAGAGCCAGCACTGCCACCTCCTCCCACATCCGCACGAGGCCCGGAACACCGCACGCAGACTCCAGGAGCACCCCACACCCACACATGGGTAAGCGCTGCTGCTGCTGACGACTAGGCTCGGGGCTAGTGAGCACAGCACATGAGCAGACATCAGGGCCTGACACAGTGGATGGCCAGGCGGTAGAGGCACTGGAGAGGAACCGGGACGCACCAGGCACTCACCAATCCCGCTCTTCCGCCTTGGCACACAGCCTCTCGTGCAGGGAGGGCGACCACATGCCACTTCAGCCACTTGTAGGCCGAGACAGCCCCTGCCTGCCCGCCCCCTCTCTCTTCCCCTTCCCCAGGGATCCTGAAGCCACATGCTGAGATGGCAGAGTTACAGAGCTGACTCCCGCAGGACAGCCCACAGAAGAGCAAGCTCGCCCATTCTAGACTTTGAAGACAACTTTCCACATCAAACCATGGATGCACTGGGGCTCACCTGGTACTGCAGCCAAGCCTGAGCTCCCCAGACTACACTACGCTGATCTGGGAGCACTTGCTGGGCCTAAGTTGCCTGGAAGACCCCGCAGAATGAGGGCTTCACCGTTAGCATCAAGTTACCCAGAATAAATCCCGAGACAACACCAGCGTCACGGCTACTGCCCACCCAGCCCATGCTCGCCGGGCGGCTGCGCCCAGGTGGACTACACACTTGCTGCCTTCCGTCCTCAGCGACTGTTTCCTCTGGAGCCTCTGGCCTGACGCAGCCGGAGCAGCCTGAGTCCACGTACCTGCTTCATTCTCCTGCCCAAGGAGCAGCTTATTCCTGGCTTCCAGGGCTGCGGGAACCACCGCGCTGAACGGAAAAGTGAGCAGGATCATGTCTTCGTTTAACAGGAACCCTATTTCTTCATCCAAGCCTTCGCTGCCCTCCACCAGGACGTCCACCATGTCGAGAACATCTGAGACACAGAGCAGGGACCCAGGTGAGGCAGAGCCATTGCCAATAACCCTCCAGGGTTCCAGAAGCAAGAGACTGTTCGCAAACACAGAAAAAACAAAACCTCAACTCTCCTGGGAGAATACATAACAATACAGTCGGATCTTAAACAGGCGGAGACACTGCGTTTGACAAAACACAGCTCATTCAGCTGGGCTGATGACAGCCACACCTTTCCTCAAGTCACACAAGCAGCCTGAGGAACCTTTAAACTGGAGATTCAGGCAAACAAGCCAAAGTCTGAGAGGCAAAATGGCGTGAGAGTTAAAGCCCAGACAAGGGCCACAGAGCCTGGGTTCAAATCCTGACTCTGCTATACAGCTATGTGAGCTTGAGCAAGTTACTCAACTGCCCTGTGCCTCGCCTGCCTTATCTGTTCATAGAACAACATGACCATCCTGGTCCCCTAGCGTGTTGGTAACTTAGGACGGCACCTGGCACGTAGAACCTGCACGAATGAAAACAGTCCCGCAGGTTCTGTTCATATTTCCCGCCCCGTGAGCAGATAAGGCGGGTTTCACTTCCACAGCAGGCTGATCCTTGATGCACAGGCACGGGACAGCTGCAGTTCGCTTCCTCCATGCCACCGTGGCTTCATCTGCAGGTTCCCGGCACAAGAGGGAGGTGCACCTACCATCGATGTGGGAGACAGGGATGCTGACGTCGTCGGCGTCTTGCTTCGTCATGGTGGCCTGCAGCGTGCTGGCTTCTTGGACAAAGTCAGATGCTTTGTCTGTGTAGGAATACGGATTTGCCACCAAAGTCAACAAGACCTGAGCAGGAGCGAGCCAGGTGAAAGACGGTCAGATGGCCACAGGCGAAACAAAAAGAAAGGGCACCGGTCAACACCACGGGAAGTTCTAACGTGAACAGTGCTTAACAAGAACAATAATTCGACTGCAACGCTGTCTTTTTAAAAATTTTCTATCGTGGCATTTTTTTTTTTTTTTTTTTTTTTGACAGGCAGAGTGGACAGTGAGAGAGAGAGACAGAGAGAAAGGTCTTCCCTTGCCGTTGGTTCACCCTCCAATGGCCGCCGCGGCCGGCGCGCTGCGGCCGGCGCACCGCGCTGATCCGATGGCAGGAGCCAGGAGCCAGGTGCTTTTCCTGGTCTCCCATGGGGTGCAGGGCCCAAGCACTTGGGCCATCCTCCACTGCACTCCCTGGCCACAGCAGAGGGCTGGCCTGGAAGAGGGGCAACCGGGACAGAATCCGGCGCCCCGACCGGGACTAGAACCCGGTGTGCCGGCGCCGCTAGGCGGAGGATTAGCCTAGTGAGCCGCGGCGCCGGCCCTATCGTGGCATTTAAAAAACAATCTATCTCCCTTGAGTATACCGCTGCTTTCCACACTCTCTCAGCGTATTTAGTGTTTTTAATGCATGCCCTGTGCAAAAGCAAACTCCCCAAGGAAATGAAACGGTGCAGCCCTAGGATCCTAGTGCAGAGATTCCAAAGCCAAGTAGATCCGGAGGTCTCGGCAGGAACCAGGGCACCAGGACGCAGCGGCCTGGGGCACAGCCACCACCACGCCTGGACGAGGAGGAGGCCGACCTGTCGTGGTTATCTCCCACCCTGCTCCTGGAGGCGGGAACACCGGCTTACGCGTTCCAGAAACTGAATCACGGCCTCTCTGCGCTCTTCCGCCGTGTTGTCCAAATGCTCCAGCCAGAGCTCCAGCTCCCTCCAGGTGTGCTCAAACACCCCTGTGTCCCGCAGGATCTGTCAGCAAGCAGACAGGGGAAGGTCGGCAGAGAAGCCGCCTCATGGGCAGCTGAGGCCGCTTCACGACGCGCCAGCACCAGGGGCGCTAAACGGGAGAAGGTGGTCCAGACCCTTCCTCTAAAGGCTGCATTTTCATTTCCCACAGAGCACGACCTGTCCTGAGGCAGGACCTGGATCTGCGAGGGGGCTAAATGACATCCTGCATGGCCTGATGACACAGCCCTGAGGTCTAAGCGCCTGGCCTCACAGCAGAGCCCCACAAGAGTGTGCACCAAAGCAAAACCTCAGCACACCAACTGCACCTACTCGCAGTGCCGGGGTCAGGTTCACACCTGCGCTGCCTGGGAGGCAAGGGCAGCCTGCAGAAGCAAGCACTCAGCACCAGTCAGGCAGCTCAGACGGCGAGGTTCAAGTACAGCAAGTTTAACGACGGTGAAAGGCCAAATCCTCACCCCCTACACATAGTGACTGCGGGTTCTGCAGCCTCCCTCTAGCCTTCCTGGGGTCTGAAATGGGACCTGAGTTCTTCCTGCGACAGCCCGGAGAACCGAGTGCAGAGTAAGAGAGGGACGAGGTCTCCCTAAGGAGAGGGCCAAGACACTGGGGACAAGGGAGGAGGCCTGGCCTGTCGGACAGCTCCCCAGAGAGCAGACACGGAGCAAGCACTGAGCCGACCATGTCTGGGGTAAGCTCCCCTCCCACACACTCCCTCTCCCCAACCTAATGGCCGCATCAGGCCCTGCCACCACAGGGGCCGCTCAGAGAGGCGAGGTGCACCGTCCACGGCCACCTCGGAAGTCAGAGGGTGCGTCAAAACTCCGTGGAAAGTGAGCAGTATGAAAAAATTATGAATGGATTTCAAAACTTTTTGCACCAAAATAAACTTATCTTCGAATTCATTCTCCCCAAACCTCTTGAAGCACCCCTGTAGAATCAGGACTGGGATCTAGGAGTCGGACTTCGAGGCCCATGTTTCGTCCGCTTTACCACGCTGCCTCTCAGAAATGCAGCGACGCTCAAGACGCGACACATTAAAGCTGCCATCAAGCCTCTGTTCCTGACTCCGACGACTGTTCACGAAGCACCCCTGCACGGAAGACCCATGCAAAGCACTCTCCAGGGTTAGAAATGGGGAACCGCTCACCTTCATGATCAGAAGCTGGGTCGACGACTTCAGCTGCAAGTGGCTACTGGTCACAAACATCTTCATCAGCAGGTAGAACACGGATCGCTCCGCCACACTTTCTGTGTCTGGGCCTTCCTAGAGCGCAAGCGATCGGATATATTTTTAATGCATGTAACTACATATGGAACCACAGAATGTAAAATAACACAGGCCATTACTTGCTAAGCACACAGATGACTCCCTGCCCAGGATGCCTCCTCTCATTTTAATTAGAACTCAGCGAGACTCTGGTGATTTTACACGCAGGTAACCTCAGAAGTTCAGAAACTCACTCACAACCCCAAAACATCAGTTGTAGGAAAAACAGAACTGCAACAGCATAGGCAATGCCTTCCATATGTCGGTGCCATCCCAGGGTCTTGATACATTCTCACTCACTCACTCCTCCCAACAACCCTAGGAGGTGGGTACAGCTGTGAGCCTATTTTCACGTACGTGCAAACGGAGTCCCCAGCCCAGGGCGTCCTGGTGCTGGGCGGTGGGGAGCGGCCCCAGGGGTGTGTGACTCCACCAAAGGCGTACTGCTTGTACTGAAGCAGGATGCCAGAGATGTAGTAACCATTTACTTGTACATAACGTATCCTCCACAAAGGCTCAGAAGTCCACACAGCCCCAGATCCCAGGTGTAAACTCCACTGTGTCTGTGTGATGTGCTGCGGCCCCTGCCAGAGGATGACCCCAAACATTGTCAGCACTGGAGTTGGCTTAGCCCCGCAGATCCTTATATGCGGGTACTTCAGAAAAGTCCTGGGAGGTTTTTATGAACTTTTGGTCATGACCTTGTAAAAGGTGGGGCACTGGAAATACACGTCTCAACACCAGCTCTGTCAAAGTCAGAGGCCTCTGTTCACCTTCCAGTGAGATCACCAAGATCCACTGGCCCAGTTCAGCCACAGTGAAAGCCAGTCAGCGGCAGCACCCACTTGTCACCTGTCCGGGGCTGGGGGCCGTGACCTCAGAGGTGGGAAGGCTGAGAGCAAGGCCTACCACACATGGTTAGGACCTTAGGGAGGTCCCCTGACCACTCCGTGGCCCTGTGCCCTGTCTTTAGTGAGGTGCGTGGAGTAGCCACAGAGGCACACGCTGCAGCCGGGTGTCAGTTAGGGCCACAACGCTCTCCACCTTTCTGGATATGCCACAGGTAAAAGTGCCAATGTCCATTTCCACATCACTGGTTCTCCATAAAACTGTACATAAAACCCAAGTCATTAAAAACATCGTCTGAGCTATGGAGACACACACCTAGACCAGCTTAATGGTGCTCAGCCAATTCCCCCTTTGCACAGAAGGACAGCGCATCTGCGTTATCAAACTGCTGCATCCTGAGCACCCCTTTATGGTTCCCCAGAAAGCCCTGGACGACGTCCCTGAAGGCGGACGTTGTAGTGGTGTGCACTGATTCTCCCACTGTCCCCAGCACTCAGCAGGCTCGTGCCTGTCCCCAACTCCGTCATTCTTCCAGGATGAGGATGAAGGGGCAGGAACATGTGTTTATTTCCAAAAAGGTTTTAAAGTGACTCAAAAATGTAAAACAGTCAAGATCAACAGGTGAAAACCCGCCCCAGCCAGCGACAGCACGTTTCCAAGAATGACAGGTTAGGCATCTGTCTTCCAAAAGCAGATTCCCAAGCAGGCCAGCAGAGGGTTCTGGGGCCTGCTCTGCTCAGGGAGGGCTCTCTACATGGAGAGCCGTTACCTTCTTCCATCGCTCCCCCAGCACGGCCAGGAAGCCGAGAAGCCCAGCCTGTGAGCTGGCAGGAGACGGGGCTGTGTGCTTCCTACCTGTGCCTTCAGCCACAGAAACTTGTTGGCAGGCAGCTCCAGGGCCACCTTCAGCATGTGGTGCTGCAGAATGGGGGGCGCCTCCTCCCCAAGACCCTGCTCGGAGATGATCCCTACGGAGGGAAGAAACAGTCAGGCAGAAGCAGAGGCCCAGCAACCAGATAAGGAAATCAAGAAAGACAGGGGGGCACGTGGGCTCCCGCTCCCTGGGTCCTGCAGTCACTGTCCTGGAGGCTGTGCCCAGGCACACTCCACTGACAGATGCTTCTCTCCCCAGCTCTATCCCAGAATTCCACTTGCCTACAACAGCACCCCCCTGCCACCCAGCCCAGGCTTACCCCATGCACCCACTGGAACCACCACCCCACACTGCCCCCAAGTGTGGCCTTCCGCTCACATCATCCCTCATGTGCGGCACGGGCCTTGCTCTCCAGAGGGCAAGAGCCTGAGGCTGGGTCTCTAAGCTCTGGCCTGGGCTCCGGGTTTCTCCTTTGCTTGGAAGGACACAGCTACTATATACTGAATGGTTACATCCTAGTAAATCCTATATTCCCTCAGCAAGGAGGCTCTTTCACCTTTGGGGTGGTTACATATTTAATTACAGCTTTTGCAAAGGGTTGTTTGAAGGCTCATACAGATTCCAAGGATGACAGGTCTGTAGGTCTTCTCCCGGAGGCTCTGTTACAAAGCTGACCCTACTGGGCAAAGCGGACCACAGGCCATGGGGGACAAGTGTGTGACCCTTACAAAATGCCATTTGAACCTGACTCCCTGGGATGGAACACGGGGCAGCCACATCAAAACTGCTCTTGCATGGACGAGCCGTCCCTTAGACAAGGCTCCTGCCTCGGCAAGCCCCCCCAACCCCCGTACGCCTGCTCCCTTGAGAAGCCGCTGGAGAATCGGCTCCGTGTGGTCTGACTTGTGGACTGCCCAGCAATCACCAGGCAGCCAGCTTCGCCCTTCTCCACCCTCACTGCTGTTAAGTGTTCATCTGACATCGACTCAAGAAGTCCATGCTGGTGCAAACAAAATTCAGCAGGCTGGGCGACACGCACGCAGGCCACCTGCCTGCCATTTCCCTGCTCCGTGGCCCAGGGGACTCTGCTCGGGTCCTCCCCAGCTGGCCGGCTGTCCCCCGACACCCACCTTTCAGGAGCTTGCTGAAGTCAAAGTTGTACTGAGTGACCATGTGGGGCACCACCTTCTGGTAGAGGCAGATGACCTGGAGCAGGACGGCTTTCAAGAGAATGGTTTCCGCATCGTCTGCGTCAAAACACACGGCTCGAGTTAGACACACGTGCCCTATGCCCCCGATCACCAACAGCACTGGGGCTGCGACAGATTTCCCCCAAGAGCCAGAGGAGGGAGCCAATGTGGCAAGAAGATGGAGACTGTTCAAGGAGCCTGCGTACACGCCCTGTCTCCCTGTGAAGGCCGTGGACAGGCTAAGGTTACTCTGTCTCCTGTGCTTTTGGGCAATGGGGACACATACCCGGGCCTCCCCTGGCAGGGCTGTGATCAGGTTAACTGTGATGCATCTATAGGGACAGAGCCCATCGCCCAGCCAATAAGGTCTTAGCCAACACATTTTACCCCTGGGAGGCTGTGTAGCCCACCTATCTGCAGAACAAGAGCGCCACGCCCCCACCCCACCCCCACCCCCCACTGAAAGGCCAGGGCACCAGGCAGCCTGTGTCACAGGAAACACTGCCCGGCAGAAGGCCCGGGCACAGCCCTTAGCGTATTAACACTCCATCTGCAGGTCTACTCCAATTGTCTTCCCTCAGCTAAAAAGGATGGCCAGAGGGGCCTTGGAACAGGAGGGTCAGAGGACCCTCTAGATGGCAGCCACCCCGGGCTGCCCGTCAGCTCCGGCCCCCAGACCCTCACCACAGAGATGAGCCTCACGGCCCCAGGTCAGCTCCGGCCCCCAGACCCTCACCACACTGATGCGCCTCACGGCCCCAGGTCAGCTCCAGCCTCTAGGCCCTCACCACACTGATGCGCCTCACAGCCCCCAGGTCAGCTCCGGCCCCCAGACCCTCACCGCACTGAGCCTCACGGGCCGCCACAGCCTTGTCACCCGCTCTCTTCCCCTTCTGGTCATCCTGTTTTGTCTCTTGTTTTTTCAGGGACTGCCAGACCCACACAATAGTGTTCAGGTCTGGCAAGATCTAAAAGGGAAAAAGAAGCAAAAAAAATCTGTCACATTAACAATGAAGAGAAACAAATGAGCTGAGCATAAGCAAAAACACAGAGGGGGAGGTGTAGGTATCTGAGTGTGTAAGGGAGCGTGAGTGTAGGAGAAAGGCTGGGGGAGAGCAGGTGCACACCCCTCTTACGCTGTGTTCCCAGGTATCCATCCCTCCTAAAACTACACCGGCAAGGATGCGGTGAGAACACGAGAGTGCTAGTGAGGACGACCCGTTTAAGACCACTCCCGGGCTCAAGACACTGGTCCACGTGCCCACGGGGCTGTCAGAGCAGCCGGACAATCTGCAAGCGCCTGGCCTCCCTCATGAGCAGAGTCAATCATGGGAGGGAGCAAGACGGCCTCCCCAAGCCACCCCCACCCCCAGGGCCATGGGACCATCAGTGTTCGCAGTAGAGGGCGAGGGGCCACAGGGTCCCCAAGAGCCATGGCCCCACTACTGCTGCCACAGGAGAGCAAGTGGGTCACATGACTTCTCCCTCTGCACAGGATTCCCGGACTGCGCCCTAAGTGTGACCTCATGCCTGACCAGAATCACGGGTTTCACCAGTGGGCCCTCAGCACCCAAGCTGCTGGAGGACACACCTGGCCCGCACTCTGCTCCGCAGATGGCTTTGCCCTGTTGTGGTCTGCAGGGAGGTGTGCAGGGCCAGCCCAACCCTGGACCTGTACCTACCTTGCTCAGGGCCTCTCTGAAGAGCCGCACAAACTCATCCATCATTGTGGCCGTGTACACGCCTGGCTCCTGCCACGCCTCTTTGTCCAGGCAGTGGTCAATGGTTTTTAATGCTCTTTTCAAAATGACAGAAACAAGGGATAAAGCCGTGTGCTTCACAGATTTGCTGTCCAACTGGGGAGAAAGAGGATGAAATGCACATGTCTCCAGCTGCACAGTGCACGTGGACTCCCCCGGCCCTGGGCAGGGCTGGCTCTTGCTCCTTCTTGGATCTCTCCAAGATGCTGTCTCTACATCAGATGAGGTGACCTGGGCTGCCCCCCACCCCTCGCAGACAGCCTGCAGGTCTGACCTCAGCAGGTGCTGGGAGAGCAACTGCTAAAGGCAGAGTCCAACGGTGGTTTTTGCGATCGGCTCATCGGTGAGCCTTCTCTGACAGCCACTCAGCTAACGCACATCACCTGCCATAGCAAGACGTGCCCAGAACACACCCTGGCACCGAGGCAAACGCATCAGGGCCTGCGGTGGGAAACCAGCCGGGGGCTCGGACAGCCAGCAGCCCCCACACTCCGCCTCCTGCTGCCATTCACTGCAGCCAGGAGGGCTTCGAGTCCTCACCGGACGCAGAGCTGAGTGAGGCCCAAGAGGAGGACAGAACCCCGCCCTGGCCGAGTGCAGCGAAGGCCTCTCCCGGCCCCCGCCTGGATCAATGCATGTATAATCCGTATCTTCACAAGGCCCTGGGGGCACAATAAGGAAGCCTGAGGTGGGAGGCTGGAGATTCACAGAGAGAACCAAACAGGCCTCCCACGGACTTTGTTTCACACCCGCCACAGCCCAGTGCCCCAGCATTCCCACCAGCCCTGGATTCACCTTATGCACACGCTGCACTGAATACCCTAAGCCACTAACGGCTCCCGGCTCAGAACCACTGGGAAGGCGGGGCCCAAACAACATGCCGGTAGAATACCCACAGGGCTCGCGACACCCAAAAACAGCCTGGGCCCCTGCTTCCAAATACCTTATTTCCCATTTCCAAAATAAGCTTCTTCTTTCTCACTCTAAAAATACATGCTGTTAAGAGTTTTTTAGACAATACTGCAAGGAATTAAAAATTAAACAGCATGTAGGCCTGTCTGTGTCCCTGGGTCTCACAAGTACTAAAGCACCGTGTTGGCTCCTGGGAAGGGCATGGCTGTGGCCCACGAGCCCTGGGCCACCACCAAATGCCAGCAGCCACAGGGAGAGGGCTGGATCCTCTCTCACTCCCTGGGCCACTTTGCCCGGGGGCACAGGTCGCTGCTTGGGGCCCCCCTCCACCCTGAGACAGCACTGAGAGGAGGCGAGGGCCAGCCTTTCACCTCCCAGCCCACCAGGACTAAGCTGGGGCAGGTGGAGGGTGCACAGAAGCAGCCCACAGGAGGTGCAACAAACAGGGGCCTTCCCATCACGGAGCAGTAATGTCTCCCAGGAAGCAGAGGGGCACGCTAAGTGCGCTCTAGGTTTGTGTGGGATCATTCGGCAAACAGAACAAAAGGCCCTCTCGCCTGGTCCACAGGTCTCCCTCTCTCTACTGCCACATTCAAGTCAAAAAACACCAGTCAGTCCCAGCACACAATCTCAGGGGTCTGGGCCACTCTACAGTGACTGTCATCCATCACCACTGGGGCCAACATGTGCCTGTGTCACTCGCCCCGGCCCACTCTGGTCCGCCCCATCACACAACAAGTGAGATGTCACTCTGAATACCCAGCATCCTCCAGGTAAGTCGTAGGCAACCCGGGCTCAGGAGGGGCTGGCAGGACCCAGGAGGTCATTCACCTGGGCCCTGTGGTGAAAGAATACAGCTTCTATGGGACTTGGAGGACTGTACAATATAGAAAATAACAACATGAAGTGGAACCATCAATTTTTCTATGAATATATTTTGTCCAAATGCCTGAAAATAGCTGGTCCTCAAAGCAAATGCTCCCCAGAAATCTTCACACTGCCCTCCCAGTGCAGCCCTGCCCTAAATGAATGAATGAGATGCTGGCAAGAACTTTCGCTCCTCTCAGTCCAACCTCTCCCACCCTAGGGCAGCCCCAGGCAGGTGTGCAGGGCTTCAGAAGTCCGGGTCATGGGACAGAGCAGGGACAAGGATGCAGAATCTGTCGCCCCCTACAGGGAACGGGTCCCCACTCCGATGTCCTCTCCCCAGGCAGGGGGACCTGTCACTCATGGGACCATTGCAAATGAAAGCCCTGTCCTGAAGCCTCAGAGGCTCACTGACAAAACCCAAATACATCCACGTTGGTATTTGCAGACCAACCATGCAGCACAGCCAGAAGGTTTAGTGGGAGAACATTCTAGAAGGGGGGCAATTGCCTGGCCTTACATTTAATGCTTGGGTGAACATGATCTTGTTGCAGACCAGGGGCACAGTGGTCACCATCACCATGGCCAGGAGCCGCGGCAAGGGGATAAACTCTCGGGTCTGAAACGCCCGGGAAATCTCCGGCTGGGCCTCGTAGATCTAGAGAGAGCAGAAGAGATCCAGTTGGTGCTGGACACAAGATTCAGGCCTGAGGCTCTTTGTAAGCACCAGACAATAAAGCCCCTGCAGCAAGGAATCATAGTAACAAGGTATGACTCGCTGCAAGGCGTGGGACCCCAAGATCAACCTCCAAATCCACTTGTTAAAGACAAGCCAGGGACCTCCAAAGCAGAGCTTGGCCTGTGGTCTAGGGAGCCACTAAAAACCTCTAATGGCAAACAGTTCACCGCTGGAACTCAAACAGCCCTGCTTACCAGCCACGGACACCCAGGTCAGGCGGCTGACGGCTCACAATGCCTCTGAAAAGCTGTGTGTGGGAGACTTTCTAGTAAAAATAAAACGTGTGTGTGGATGACAAAATCGGGTGTTAATGAAGTCAGACAACTTCCTTAGGACTACAGACCTAGAAAACAGCAGGGCTGCACCTGGGCCTACGGGAGCACACACTTGCCCGTGGCCTGCACCCAGGAGGGCAGTATCCAAAGCAGCTTCCAACAGGGATGCTGGCCGCAGGGCTACGTGCCCCCCAGTGAGGGGCAAAGTGTGTTCCCGCCCCAGGACACATGAGGGAAGTGCACACAGTGGCCCTCGAGGAGACCTTCGAGACTCGGGATCAAAGCTCGCTTCACAGACGGCCAGGCCCAGCTTGAGGCCTAACAAGCTCAGGTATCTCAGCATCAGGCAGAGAGCGCGCTCAACAGAGCCCGGCATCACTGCCAGAGAACATACAGTGAGCGCCCCCAGGCAGACAGGGGAGTTTGACGTCTGTGGCCCAAAGGAAACTGACAGAGGCCTGCACTGTGGCACAGAAGGTTTAGCAGCCGCTGGCAATGCTGGCATCCCATATGGGTGCAGGTTTGAGTCTCGGCTGTTCCACTTCCAGCACAGCCCCCTGCTAATGTGCCTGGGAAAGCACAGGAAGATGACCCAAGTGCCTGGGCCCCTGTACCCACATGGGAGACTTGGATGAAGCTCCTGGCTCAGTCCTGACCATTGAGGCCATGGGGCAGTGAGCCCAGGGGATAGAAGATCTCTGTCTCTCTCTCTCTGTAACTCTGACTTTCAAACAGACAGAAATGTTAAAACAAACAAACAAACAAACACTGACAAAAACCCACTTAAATTAACCAGCAGACCAACAACATCTCACAGATGATTTCAAGCTTTCAAAACTGCAGTCTTTAAGAACTGTCCCACAATTCACACATTTCTCTAATTCTGGCCTACGTGCACTGAGATTCAGTAAGATTTTTACTCTAAGCAAAGTTTTAAAAGTTTCAAAGATAAATTGTTCCACAGATTCAAAAGGAAAAAAAACAACTCAAAATTCAGCTCAATGAAAAGCAACACTATACTTGGAAGATGAGGACTGCAAATTTATATGATCAAAAATACGCTCTTGGTCCCCAAAGAAGGCCTTCCTAGGGTTTACTGGGCCAGAGCGCCCGGCGGCCCCGCCCGGCTCGCAGGCGAAGCCCGAGCACGACCTTGTTCAGGAGTTTGATGTTGTTCTGCCACGTGGCCTTCACTCTGGGCAGGAAGGAGAACGTCACTTCCTTGAAGTACTTGTTCAGCAAGTCCGGGCACACTCGGAGGATGTTCACCACCAGCTCGGCCACCAGCTCGTCGTCCACGGCGGTTTTCAATCCCAGCAGGAAGTGCAGGAGGGTCAGGTTTCCTCCTCTGTTGGAGAAAGGGGAGAGGGAGGGTCAGCAGGGAAGGCTGCTGCCTGCAGTGCCGGCATCCCATATGGACACCGGTTCGAGTCCCGGCTGCTCCACTTCTGATCCAGCTCTCTGCTATGGCCTGGGAAAGCAGTAGAAGATGGCCCAAGGCTGGCCTTGGGCCCCTGCACCCGCGTGGGAGACCCAGAAGACACTCCTGGCTCCTGGCTTCGCATCAGCGCAGCTCCGGCCATTGTGGCCATTTTGGGAGGAAGACTCCTCTCTCTCTCTCTCTCTCTCTCTCTGCCTCTCCTCTCTGTAACTCTGCCTTTCAAATAAATAAACAGATCTTAAAAAGAAAAAAAAAAAAGCACCGAGATCTCACGCTAACACCGTAGCTCCTGGAACGGCCCCGGGGCAGAGCAGGCATGTCCCGCTGGGCACAGGCAGGGGTTCCATGGCTCTGACAGGGAGGCCTGAATTCCTGTCCCCTTCTTCTGTGGCTGAAAAACAGTCTCCACTTTGAGTCCCGTCTGCTCTTTCCTCCTTCTTTCCCTGGAGTTCAACTTGACTTCCAAAGAAGGGGAATAAAACCATTCTCCCTGCCCCCCCCCCCCCGGCCGCCTACGGGACACCCAGGCTGCTCTAAAGGGGCAAAACCGGCAGAGAGAATGCACTCCACTCCTGAGAGCTCACTGACCTCTTTCCTCAAACACATGAAAAAATACGAACATGTATGTGAGGACAAAACATACAAATACGGCATTTTTCTTTGGAATGGATAGTTCTTTTTTAAATATGAAATGCTCAAGAGATCGGCACATGGATCCCCAATGTTGTAAAGTTATTTCTGAAACAGCCAGGACGGCACAAGGCCTTCTGCTCTCTTTGTTCCCAGCTTATTTCAAATTCCTACACCTCCGCTCAGCAGCTGAAAGAAGTGAGTACAAGAAAAAAAACCTACTGTAGAAAAACAAGTAGGCAAACAGACTTCAAAAGGATGAGTAGACAACTGCCCTGGCTTGAACAGCACACAGCTCGGAAACTAACAGTGTTCACGCCCCAAAGTCTTTAAAAAAAATTTTATTTGAAAGTCAGAGTTACAGAGAAGGAGAGGCATAGGCATAGGCATAGGCATAGGCAGAGAGAGAGAGAGAGAGGTCTTCCATCTGCTGGCTCACTCCCCAGTTGACCGCAATGGCCACAGCTGCGCTGACCCGAAGCCAGGAGCCAGGAGCTTCCTCCAGGTCTCCCACGCGGGGGCAGTGGCCCAAGGACTTGGGTCATCTTCCACTGCTTTCCTAGGCCACAGCAGAGAGCTGGATCAGAAATGCAGCAGCCGGGACTCGAACCAGCATCCATATGGGATGCTCGCTTTGCAGGCGGTGACCTTACCCACTATGCCACAGCACCAGCCCCCTCAAGGTCTTAAACTGTGGCACTAAGGGGGCAGACGTTTAATCTAATTACAGAGTTTGGGAGGTGGGCCTAGAGGGAGGTCCTCGGATCACGGAAGCCACCAGGCCCACAGAAGGCAGCTCTGCCCTGCTCCCTGGCTCGCCCACGACCCTTTCTCTGTCCAAGCGCTCCACCTCACCACTGCTACCCTCACCAGAGGCCAGAGCGATGGACTGCAAATCTCCAAAAGCCTGAGTTAAAGTCAACTTCTTCCTTCCCAACTAGCTTTTCTCAGGTACTTTCTTATAACAACAAAACCCTGACCAACACAATGATTAATGCAAGAGGTGGGAAACCTCAGGAAGACCTGCACACGTGACACCTACAATAGGCGACCAATGATCCTGGGATCTCAGCCAAAACCACAGACGCTGGGTTCCCCCACCCTGAGGCCGTCTAGGAACAGGGGCCTGCCTCCTGTCCCTGGACTCCGGGAAGGCAGAATCGGCCTCCCACGCATGCCGTGCTGATGGTTTCTGGGATCCGCAGCGTCTATGTCCCTTAGAAACCGAGTGGAACGACCACGCCATAGCACAGCTCTACGCAATCAAACAATAAATTTTTTTTTTCAAAAAAGAATTAGAGCATAATTTTGAACAAAAAACTATCCTTTAAAAAATGGCATAAAAATCCTAATGTGAACTTTTCATGAACCAAGCAAAGGCAGTTTGTACCTCAGATGAACAGAATGTGAAATCTACGGAGTGCTAAAAATACTGCACCCACACCCGATTCCATCAACAGCAACGTAATAAACCAACAGCACCGACGGCCGTGTGCCAGATGCTGCTCACGGCACGCAGCACCCCCACCTCTCCGTGGCTGGCGCGACTTTTCTCTCCTTTACAGAGGAGGCAGAGGAGGTTCGTAACCTGCCCAAGGGCGCACACTTAGGACTGAAGCCCACCGTCCGCCTCGCGTTATCTGCTCTCTTCACCTCCACGCTACACCCACCGCCTAGCTTTGTAAACAGCATCTTACTGGAATCCAGCTGTTTCATTTTGTGTGATTAAGATTTATTCGTTTATTTGTCAGGCAGACCAACAGAGAGAGGGACAAAGAAGATGACTACCCACTGGTTCACTCCCCAGAGAGGTTGCAATAGTCCAGTCTGGGCCAGCCAGGAGCCAGGAACTCCTTCCTGGTCTCCCACATGCTGAGCCATCTTCCACTGCCTTCCCAGGGACATCAGCAGGGAGCTGGGTCAGAAGTGGAGCGAGCGGGGCTCCAGTCGCATCCTGATGCGGGAAGCTGGGGCTGCGAGCAGCGGCTTCATCCACTGTGCCAGATGCTGGTCCCGAGCATCTGCTGACCCCCGAGGCCTCTTTGGTGCTACAGTGCACAACTGAGTACCAACAGAGACTGGGTCAGCACCGCGCCTGAAGTACCAGATGGTGCTTTATAGAAAAAGTCTGCCAAGCCCTGCCCTACACTGCAGCATCGGCCTCCCATCAACACCTGCTTCACGCTCTGGGAGCAAAAATAGCCAGCAGAGCAACAAGCACGCAAGGTGGTGACGGCGGTCAGGAGCGCGGGCCAGGCAGCAGGACAGCGACAGCAAGGCGCTACTTCAAAAGGATTGCTGGGAAGGGCTCCCTGCAGTGACGACGTGGGGCTGAACGCAAGGGAGTCACAGGACACTGGGGAGCCCTGGATTTCAGTTGTCTCAGCACTTCTGAACTCTGCCCACGAACACAATTCACTTCCTCTCCCCTAAGCACAAACATTTGCCTTCGCCCATGGTTTCACAAAACACACAAACCTCCACGGCACACTCCCAACAGCGCCCACAACGACACGGTGCTTCAGTAACTCATCCCGTGACCATGTATGTCATGGGGCAAGTCAGGAGGGAAAAAGCGCCTTAAAAGTAGGGAGGGGTTGGGGAGATGCTTGTGTTTTAAGTACAGTATTAGAGTGCGCTGGACTACGAAAGGCTGCTGTGAACCTTTCAGCAGGAGAGAGTCCATTCTTACAGATGAGAGAAAAGAGAAACACAAACAGAAATGGTGGGCCGAGAGGAGTCCTGGCCATCTCGGTTACATGCAAAGTTACACACAGGCACAGATTCTCCCCACCGGGGCAAACCAGTGGTTTCCTGACCAGCCGAAATCGGAAGTAAACCCAACTACACGCAACTCAATCCTTCTAATAATGCTATGCAGTCACGGGGCAAGAAATAAGCCATTCACAACGATCAGAAAAACATCCATTAATTAAAGAGATTGAGGACCAGCAGTCTACTTTGGAGATCAAAAAATATAACAATGTGTACAGGGGTCTTCAAAGACTTCATGGAAAATATGTATTATGAAAAAGCTACACATGGATTTCAAACATTTTTTTGCATCAAAATAAACCTAAAAATTTTTTTTAGTTTATTTGACAGAGAAAGTAAGAGAGATAAAGTGAGAGGGAGTGAGACAGACAGAAACAGAGAAGAGCAAGCTCCCACCTGCTGGTTCACTCCCAAATGCCTACGATGGCAGGGCTTGGACCAAGCGGAAGCCAGGAGCTGAGAACTCAATTCAGGTTTTCCCCAGCGGTGCCAGGGACTGAGTTAGCTGAACTTGCACCATTGCTCTCAAGGTCTCCATTGGCAGGAAGCCGGAGTCTGGAGCCAGGGCTGGGTGCAAAAGTCAGCTACTCCAACGTGGGATGTGGGCGTCAACTGACATCTTAGGTGCTAGGCTAAACACTTGCCCCACGCTTACCACCTTTTTAAGATTTATTTACTTATTTATTTGAAAGGCAGAGGGATAGAGGGAGAGACAGACAGAGAGAGATCTTCCACCCACTGGTTCATGTCCGCTGGCTCACTCCCCAAATGGCTCCAATGGCTGGGACTGGGTCAGGCCAAAGCCAAGAGTCTAGAACTCCATCTGAACCTCCCATGTGGGTGTCAGGAACTCAAGCACTTGGGCCATCTTCCACTGTTTCCCCAGGGGCATTAGCGGGACCGCAAGTGGAACAGTAGGAACATGAACTGGCGCCCATATGGGATGCTGGCACCACAACACCAGCCCCTCAGTGTACCTCTTAACGCCATTTTCCCACAGACTTCTGGAAGTATCCCTGTATTATGTGACTATAAAGAAAAAGTCTAAATATAATCAAAACCATCAGATTTGGATTTGATCTCCCTGCTGATGAAAACATTATCCTAATTAAGAAATAAGAAATCAAATGCAAGAGCACAATTCTGAAATCCTGCCAGCACCTGTCAGAGGAAGGCTGGTGCAGTCACCTCTTTCTGACTCGGTCCACGCCACTGACTCGAAGCAGACAGGTGCAGCCCCTCCCTGGGCGAGGCAGCGTGTCCTCTGCGGCCTAAATAAACTGCTCCCGTGCCATCTCCGCCCGGGTGGCGTGGAATGCACACGGGTTCTCTGGGTCTCCCACCGGTAACATCCACCACTCTGGCTGTAACCTACTACAACTCCACCGTGTGCTCGGTTTCCACTAGGAAGGCAAGTACGTGCCGACATGTAAGGAACCCCCCAGGGTTCACACTCGCTACGTCCCACTCACCTGCCAGAGGTGCCCAAAGACGCATCATAGAAGTTAATGCCATGCTTGAGGGAACAACACAGATCCAGCAGGAAGCTGTGCACCAGCTCCCGCACCATGGCCTTCCCCGCCTCCTCAGCAGACATCTAGAAGGGGTTAAGAAAAAAAGACTGAATCCCAGCCCTTTGCAATAGCTCCAGAATAAAAATGGGCAACTTCAAAAACATATTAAGCACTTGGTGTCAGTCCAAGACACAGAGGAAAAAAAAAATCAAAACACAGATATACCAACCAGGGCAAAAGAACACTAAAGAGGAGCACGTTTAAACCTGAATTTTTAAAAGCTTAAAAATGACTTAATTTCTCTTGTTCTTGCAAATAAAATCCCCCATTTGGGAGTGTTTTTATTAAGCCCCTGAGGCTTCCTGGTAATGGAGCATACAGAAACATGTTCAAAACAAGAGGACACAGGCGAGTCCCCAAGAGGTAAATTATCAGAGTTAACAGGAAGTCGGAGCCGTCACTGCTCTGGCCAAGTCCACGTTCAGAAACGCCCCAAGGAAAACGAAAAGGAGGAAAATTAAAACACCCGCTGGCCTTGGGTCAATGTGAAAGCAACTGTTTTAATTTGGCACTTGAATTAACCGTTACAAAATAAATTATGCATGTCCAGCTGGATGAGGCCACGTGGGTCCCCCCAGACAGTTAAAAGCAAACCTGAAACTCCAAACGCTTTACACAGGAACGAGGGCAGGGGTCTGGCAAGGTGAGAGGAAGAGGGAGCCTGGCTGATGCTCAAAGCTATGCGCAGGCATCCCAGCGAAGACAAGATGTTGCTCACTCGACCACAGGGACCAGTCGTTTTCCCATTAATAAAAAGGAAAACAAATACAGATTGCACTCATGATAACCCAGAGAGCAGAACAAAAATCTTAGTGCTATAATTTAAAAAAAAAAATCATATTGCACATAGCAGAGAAAAATACGACCACATAACCATAAGCCGAAAGAGACGGTCCACACGAGGAGGGCGCTGGTTTTTCTGGAAGTGCAGCGTGCTGTCAAGGTTTCTGAGTCTCTCAGCTGTGGGGGTCGCACCCCAGAGCCGAGGCCCACTGACAGCCAGAAGCGACACCCACCTCTGTGTTCTCCGGGCTTACGTCAACAATCCCGTTCCAGGCGTAGAGAGACGCTATGTGGCTCAACAGCTGTGCGGTAAAGAAATGCACCTTCTGGGTCTTTGTGATACTTTTACTGTGAACTACCTGAAAGCAATGATAAAACTCAGTTACCCTTCAAATAACATGTATTGTGTTTTCAGCCCTATAAATTCAACATGTGACAACGGCAGAAAGCTTGATTAAAAAAAAAAGGAAAATACAAATATAAAATCCACCAACATTCCCATTCCCAAGCTCAGGATATCCATGTTCCATTTTGATCTATTTCTTTTCAGTCTCCTGTGTGTGTGTGTGTGTGTGTGTATGTGGGTGTTCATATACATATATAAATGTATATATACACTGCTTATCTCTTATTACCTTAGATTATATTTATATATGGTTGTGTGTCTCCTTATGCAGTAGAAGCTGCTTTTTCCATATCATTAAATATTCCTTTAGAACAAGGGGGGTGGGTAATCTTTTTTTTTTTCTGCCAAAGGCCATTGGATACATATAACATCATTTGCAGGCCATACAAAATTATCGACTTAAAAATTAGCCTAGGGCCAGTGCTGAGGCGCAGTAGGTTAATCCTCCACCTGCGGTGCCAGCATCCCATATGGGCGCCGGTCCTAGTCCCGGCTGCTTCTCTTCCGATCCAGCTCTCTGCTGTGGCCTGGGAAAGCAGTAGAAGATGGCCCAAGTCCTTGGGCCCCTGCACCCACGTGGGAGCCGGGAAAAAGCTCCTGGCTCCTGGCTTCGGATTGGCACAGCTCCTTCCGTTGTGGCCACCTGGGGAGTGAACCAGCAGATGGAAGAGCTGTCTCTACCTCTCTCTGTAACTCTTTCAAATAAATAAAATAAATCTTTAAAAAAGTCCCCTGAACAGGAAAACACGCTTCTGGTGGACTTCCAACAACTTTACTGCAGGAAGGTTTCTAACTGATCACTTCAGGTGCTTCTGTATTCAAGTCAGTGGCCCTTTCAGCAAAATTTAAGTTTCTATGAAATATGGAAAATGACATTTTGCTAGGTGTGACAAGGAAGAAGAAGTATTTGTAACTTACAGCTCCCAGTCACCCCACTGGGCAACTGCGCAACGTCAACCAGCGCTTTTATCGCTGTTGCTGGGATGGAAGCAGCCGCCAGTCTTCAGCCTCCCGGGCCCAGGCTTTGCTCACCACCCCGAGCAAGCCTGGGCGTAAGAAACGGCTTCCCGCTCAACTCACACAACCATAACCCACAGACAGTGTCGTGGCTCTAGAGTCCCATAGGACGCCAGGGGCTCTTCACTGACAAGGAGAAGTGAGTAACAGAAATGCTGCTTACCAAACACGTACCTTTGTTTTCATTGTGGACAACAAAATATTGATGGTAGAAATCCTATCTTCCTTTATGCCTGAGCTAAAAATGCAAGGAATAAACTCTGAAAATAAAAGGTTCAAAGCATTAAACTCAGAAATATTTTGAAAACAGAACAGATGGGAGAATGTTACTATTTAGCAAGCAACGTCTTTTTTTCAGTTTCAATTATACAAGTTCAAGGCATAATAATTACCCCTTTCCTGACAAAGTAAACCAAAAGTACTTAAGCATGAAGCAAAATCAATACTGATTGAAGGAGAATGTGTGTTGTAACAGCTTTCTAAAGCTCTATTGCTATGGAGTTTGCTCATGGTAGGAGCGACTTCTGTGTGACTTGGTTTGCTCTGGCTTGCTCTGTGTACCTTCCGACCCGGGGGAGACGGCCACCAGAATGCGGTGCTGTGTCCCTCTAGCACACGGCGGCCCCAGGCTGAAGCATCTGAGACGTAACATCCAGTGTTACTTGGTCTGCACATCTTTAGAGGCTTCACATAATTTCTACAAAAGCAAATTTCTTATTCTTAGAAAAAGAAAATCAGAGGGCCGGCATTGTGGCGTAGCAGGTTAAGCTGCCACCTGCAGCACCGGCATCCCATGTGGTCACTGTTTCAAGTCCCGGCTGCTCCACTTCCCATCCAGCTTCCTGCTGATGCACCTGGGAAAACAGTGGAAGACGGCCCAAGTGCCTGGGCCCCTGCACCCACATCAAAGTTCTAGAAGAAGCTCCCAGCTCCCGGCTTCGGCCTGGCCCAGTCCTAGCCATTGCAGCCATTTAGGAGAAGAAAGACCTCTCTCTCTGTCTCTCCCTCTCTCTCTGCAACTCTGCCTTTCCAATAAAGAAAATAATTCTTAAAAAGAAAGAAAATCAGGAAATACCAAAGCAAAAGAATAAAATTCAAAGTCAGCCATCCTGCCACGATGCAGAGGTGGGCCCTGCTGCCCTGTGAGAGAACTACCAGGCCTCTGACGCAGCCATGCCACTCCCCTCAACCTCCAGTGAGAAGGGATCACCCTTCTGCAGCTGGCAGCCGAGGCTACGCCAATCACGCATCACAAGGAAACCCGGATGCCAGCAGCGACATGCCCACAGCTGCACTGTCCTCTTATGGCTGGCGCTCAGTTTGCTCAACTAATCCCTTACTGGTAGACAGTTAGGAGCCCAATTTTCAGCGAACATGAAAAAAAAAAAAAAAAAAAAAAAAAACACACACACACAAAAAACAAATCTTCCCTAACAAAACCTCTTCGCACACTCTTAATTCTTTCCTTAGTACAAGGACCAGACGTGGGACTGCTGCTCAAACAGCCTAGGGGTTTTGACGCAGAAAGCCCGCACTGCCGGACGTGCTGCCCCTTCGGCAGTGTAAACGAGAGCTCACTGTCCTTCAGCAGCAGGCCAGGCCGCAGGGCTGAGAGGGCCCGGGGAGCTGCGAGGAAACCTCCAGCCCCGGCAGCAGCCGGATGTCCTACCCTGGGTTCCTGGCAACACACAGTGGAAACACTGTCTGCTGTGTCTCCTCCCCAGAACTACTCCCAGGCCAGGCGGACCACACACAGGGGCCCTGCACCTGCACCCTCACGTCCCGGAGGAAGCTCAGACCCCTGCCTCCTTCGGAGTGGACAGCTGACCACACTAGGCCACGGCACCACGCGCCTCCTCCTCCAACTCCCAGAGTTCTGAGCGTAACTGCGGGGATCTTGCTGAGCAATTGTCCCATGCCAAGGCAGGGGCTGCCACTCACCAAGCTCCTGAACCTCCCGCCCAAATGCAAGTGGCCCTAATGGGTCACACGACGCTAAGCCTCTCTCTCTGGAGACGGCCCCAGAAGGCGGCCAGGCTGGAACTCCCTGGAGCCCAGTGACAGACCTTCTGGCACCACATGGCACAGCCACCGAGGCGGTGAAGCCGTATTTTACAACACACTAGCCATGGAAGGCCAGGCAGCTGGGCCGCCTCTGTTCACCCCAGTTTGCCTCCCTGAGGCTGGCACTTGTCCTGGTGAGGGGCTCGCTGGGCATCCAGATGGCAGACAGGAACACCTGTGTTCATTCTGACCCGTGGGGTCAAACCTGCACCACCGCTGCCTGGCCACACGCACACGCGTTCTCAGCCTGTGAAAGAGGCTGCGGCCTCTGGTCACCGGGAAGAACGGTGGGCAGCGGATCTTGGAGAGCGGTGACGAGCGGGCTTTCTGAGGGACACAGGGACACGTACCTTTCAGCTCCAGCACCTGCACTATGGTGCTGTCGTCACCAGCAATCAAGAAGGACAGAGCAAACTGGATGTAGGCCAGCCGGACGTCGGGCACTCCCTGAGGACCAAAGAGACCACATGTCACACGCAGAGTTCACGCAGGGCCGAAGGAGACAACAGTGCAACCGGCACGCGCACTCCCGTCTCCAGCCGTGGCACCACCAGCCTCCTGGTCCTGGCCCAGCCATCGGGGGTGGAAGCCCAAAGCCACTGCTCGGCCTTTCCGGGAGGTGGAGGGTTTCCCTTCATCTTTCCCCACAATTCTCTCCACCTTCCTTCTCTTTCGAGCCTTGCTCTCAATATATAACTTGCATATAACCAGTTGTGTCCTGAGTAGACCACATAAGTTCCTTTAGCTCCCGGGCCACACCGGTGCAGGACACAAGACTGCTTGGACCCATCTCCTCTCACTTGCCGATGGGAAGCATCTGTTTTTGAAAATCCAGGGAGAAGGGAGGCGTTGTGCTGCTCCTGCTGAGACACCAGTGGGGACGTGCAGCCTGTGTCGGACATCAGAAATCACTCATCACTCACCCCAGAGACCAGGGCACAGATGCTGCGGGGCTGCAAACACTGCAGAGCCTTCCCAGGCTGGCAGCCTGCGCTGTCCTGCGGGCTTCAGCCGCGGCACCGGACGGGGCGCACCCCTGGCCAGGGCCCAAAGGCAGAGCCCAGCGGCTAACGCTTCTGGGGAAGTCGTGAGGGCCACGGGTGCGTTTTCCCTCCTGGCTCCGCTAGGACATGCCCCATGTCGGCACACCTCGTTCCACATCTGAGGGACCCAAGTGGTCAGGGCTAACGTGTGCGCTCAGGTCCTCCACTGCCGAAAGCAAAGCCACTCCCTCCCCGCAGTCATTCCAATGGCGCCTTAATGCACTGCCAAGGACAAGTCAGCAGCACAGACAAGGACTGTCCTGGACGCCTGGGAAGATTGAGGAGCAGCCCTGCCTTGCAGACGGCCCTGCCCCCCTTGCCAGTGGCAGCAGTGGTGATGACGATGACAACCACTGAGTGTGGACTGTGTGCTAGGCACTATTCTCAACGCTACCCCATTTAGTCCTCAGGACAACCTGAAGAAGAGATGCTTACCGCACCCACTTTACAGATGAGGAAACTGAGGCTTTAAAAACTCACTCAGAGGGTAGGCCCTGTGGCACAGTGTTTGAGCCACTGCTTGGGACTCCCACATCCCATACCAGCACCTGGTCCAAGTCTCAGCTACTTCACTTCCTACTCGGCTTCCTGCTAACGTGCTGGGAGGCAGCAGATGATGGCTTCAGGAGCTGGGTCCCTGCACCCACTGGGAGACCCAGATGGAGCCCCTTGCTCCCAGCAGCCTGGCGCAGCCCCAGCTGTTGTGGGCATCTGGGGAGTGAAGCAGCAGGTTGAAGATGCCTTCCTCCTTCCCTCTCTCCACCTTTCAGATGAATTTAAATAAATAAATAAATCTTAGAAAGAAAAACCTCGCTCGGAGGCACGCAGCAGCTATGGCCCAGAACTGGGGTCATAAGACTGCACAAAACCCCACTACCACGTGTGGGCCTCACAGCAGCTCTGCTTCTCACAGCCTTGGCTCGTCCACGTCACCTCCTCTCAACACGGCACCAGCTGGGTCTCCGTGTAAGGATCTCCCCGGTGCCTTCCTGGTTTACGGGGGAAAGGGCTGCTTTCGGAAAAGGCGAGGATACCCACCCCCGCTGCCTCAGCTGGGATCAAGGCCTCGCACACGCATCACTTCCTGGGCCTGTGTCTGCCTGTGTCACTCACACTCATTTCCTGGGCCTGTGTTTGCCTGTGTCATGCACACTCATTTCCTGGGCCTGTGTCTGCCCGTGTCACGCACACTCACTTCCTGGGCCTGTGTCTGCCCGTGTCACGCACACTCATTCCCTGGGCCTGTGTCTGCCCGTGTCACGCACACTCATTTCCTGGGCCTGTGTCTGCCCGTGTCACGTGGTATTTCAGCGAGCCCTTCTTTGACCAATGCCAGCCTGTTACAAATATACTGAGAGCTTCAACGACCCTCCCTGTTCTGGGGACGGGTCTGCGGGCCTCCTCACAGTGCAGAGCTAGGGTTTGGTGATAACTAGAGCCGAGAACCAGCTGCAGCTCCCAACGCCGCCAAGTGTTACTCACCAATTTATAAAACACCCAGCACATGCACGACCCCACAACTGGGGCTGAGCGAGGATGCAGTGACTAGGATTCTGTCCTTGTCCTGCCGCTCCCAAGCTACCTGGATGTCTCACTGTTCAAATAAAGACGGCACGGATCCAAACGCAGTCACTGCTTGGCCTGGTCTACCTACGCCCTGTGTAGCAACTGACTGCCGGCACAACGCATGCCTGGCGGGATTCAATCGGGCTGCATCTGCTCCCCACAATGGTCTGACTTCCTGCTGAAGCAACAGTACGTGAAACCAGGGCCCTGGAATGCTGGTCCCAACTTCTCCTGTTCTAGATCTTTCTATCCTGCTCGTACACAGCAGAGTTGGACTAGACTCTGGCGGGTCATCCAGCAATCAACTTCTAATTGCAAAGGAATTTGGTTCTCAGCTGCTGACTTCCATCTTGTAAATACCAGACACCCCGATTTCACTGTCCTGACCCTGTGAAGGAAGGGGCAGCATCCCTGCCACACACCTGCCCGCTCCACGCTGGCCCTGGCCAGGGCATCCACACAGCTGCACACTCCTCCATCCAAAGCACCCCACTCCCCGGGGCCAGCACCGCGGTGCGGGGGGTTAAGCTGTCTCCTGTGACGACAGCATCCAGTACGAGTGCCAGGTGGAGGCCCCGCTGCTCCACGTCCCATGCGGCTCCCTGCTAATGCACCCAGGAAGGCAGCGGGAAATGGCCCAAGTGTCTTGGCCCCTGCCACTGGTGTGGGAGACCCAGATGGAATTCCTGGCTTCGGCATGGCCCAGGCCCAGCGATTGCAGCCATCTGGGGAGTGAACCGGCAGGTGCAATATCCTTCTCTATATCTCCTTCTAACTCTGCCTTTCAAATAAATAAATAAATCTTTAAAAACAAAAAACAGGATCCCACTCCCAGCAAAAGCAGGCCCCGTGCCTACTCCTCATTCCTCCTGTGTGACCTCACAGGGTGATCAGCCCAGGAAGAAGACGTCCTGAGCCCTTTAAGGCTTGTTTTGCAAAACGCTGTCTAAAATAGACCAAAATATATTTGGCAAAACTGCTCTCTGGCACAGGATTTTAACAACGCTTTCTCTGGCCGGGTGAGTCCACCCATCATCCTCTTGTACATGAGGCTTTCATAATGCTCAAATGCGCTCATAAAAAAGAAAAAAACTTAACCAGCCTCTTCTACAAATAAATGGCAAGAAAACAAGCAAGGGAGGTTGGGTGGGGCAGGACACAAACAAAAACTCAAAAGACCCAGAAGAGGTTTAAGAAACAAATCGGCCTTGGGGGCTGGCGCTGTGGCACAGTGGGTGAACACCCTGGCCTGAAGCACCGGCGTCCCATATGGGCACCAGTTCTAGTCCCGGCTGCTCCCTTCTGATCCAGCTCTCTGCTGTGGCCTGGGAAAGCAGTAGAAGATGGCCCAAGTCCTTGGGCCCCTGCACCTGCGTGGGAGACCCAGAAGAAGCTCCTGGCTTCAGATCGGAGCAGCTCCAGCCGTTGTGGCCATCTCTCCCTCTCTCTCTCTGCCTCTCCTCTGTGTAACTCTGACTTTCAAATAAATAAGTCTTTAAAAAAAAAAGAAAGAAAGAAAGAAACCTATCAGCCAAACACGACGTGTGGACCTTGTCTGGATCCTGACTTGGACATTCTGAGATCATCAGGAAAACCTGAGGCCACACTGGGTGTCAGAGGATACTGGGAATTCACTAATGGAGTTAGGTATGATAACTGACGACAGCTGTGAAAGATCTTAGACGGTCAGAACACACGCCGAGATATTTAAAGTGAAACGCTTCTGGGCTCTCTGTGTAGACTGCCCCAGACACAGAGAAGGGGGTAGGGACTGAGGCAGGACCACTGGGTGCTCCTTGTATTGTTCCATTTTTTAACATCCTTGACATTCCCTGTATTTAAAAACAAGTCTAATATCTAGAAACCATTTCTGTTTAAGACATTTGATATGGAAGAACCCAGAAAGGATGGTAGAAACGCTTCCATCTTGAAGTAACTCCCATTTTACAGATCCCTGAGCGACGAAATAACCTGCCCTGGCCCCAGGATGGAAGTCCAGGAAGGGAAGGCCCTCTGGGGCTGCCCTCTGCGTGGCCCGGGCACCTCAGTCTACTTGCACGGCTGGAGGGCTGAGGTCCAGGGAGTTGGGCCAGCCTGACGCCAGCTAAGGCCAAAGAACCAGGACATCTGCCCTAGAGGTGGCCAGGACAGGCTTCTCTGGGTGTTACGCATCACTACCTCAGTCTCTCAGCTGGCCAGAGAGCTCAATTCCCAGAGAGAGAGTGTGGCTGCAGCACCGGGTACCCGCAGGGCCCAACTGGCAAGCGGCACGGGCGCTCTGACAGCCTGGAGCTGGCAGGTGCGTGGGGAGCAGGGCCCTTCCCAGGCACGGGCGGTCTCCAACTGTACTTTTCCCCAAGCCTCCCCAAACCCGGATGCAGCTTCTCCGGCTGCCAGGAATCTTGTTCACAATTCTCCTGAAAACAACCACTCACACCCCGCTTCCATCCAGCACGGCCCAGGCCCACCCACTACAGCACAGGCACCGGGGCGGCCTCACCGGTCAGCGCTGCGAGGGTTTCTGCCATGGGAGACGGGACAGCACAGAGGGCTGGGACACGGCAGCCTCGGGGTCAGAGGCGTGTGGGGTTCTCTGGTTACTTCGCAGAGAACACACTCACAAGCCATGTCATCCCCACGCCAGGAAGGCTGCACCTCTGAACCCCAGAGAAGCCCCCAGAGCCCTCCGGATCAGCCTCTGCCTCCTGGACAGACGCCGCCGCCCCACCTAGGTGGGACCAAGGTGTGAGAGAAGCAGACAAACAAACCTTGGGACCCGCCAGAGGAAGGGACATGGGAGGAACAAGACACACGGGGCTCTCACCTTTGAATCCCTCTTGGTCACCAGGGTGTACAAGGTCTTTTTATTCAAATCAAAATGGCCGCAGACGTCCCTGGCAGCTTCAGGACCCTGGGTCACCATGGCGGCCATCATGTTGAGGCAGGCTCGAGCCATCCTGCACGGGGACAAGGACGGCAGGCCTGTCAGGAGCAGCTCAGCTCGCCAGGGAGCCAGCCATACCACATGATCCGCTCTCCCCCGGGCAGAGAACGGAAGGAAGGAGCCACGCAGATGTGCTCTGTTTTTAATAAAAGCAAAACAAGAGCACAGAATGCAAGATGCGAAGATGGGAACGGGTCCCTGGAGGAAACCAGCGTGTGGCCGAGGGGTCCCAACTCAGTTCCGGCATGTGCAGGGCACTGAGGGAGACCTCCTCACAGTGCCTCACAAACCTCCTCATTTTCTCCAAAAGTGAGCTCTTGGCGCCCTCTCTGTCTGCAGGTACCTGCGACAGCTGAGGCACGGGGCTAGGGCCTGGGGAGGCGCCATCCCGAAAGACAGGTGAGGGCCTGGCCGTGTGCACCCCACATCCTCATCAACAGACAGAGAATGTTCTGTGCAGACGGATGGCCATCTCTGGGAGAAACACAGAGCAGGCTGAAGGGACAGAGGGGACGGTACAAGTGCTGTGGGAGGCAGTGTGGTCGTCGGACGTCTTGCCCAGTGACACCCCTGCACAGTCCCAGGGCACAGAGAACCCCGCGCCGAGAGGCGAGCCTCCAAGGCAGGAGGACATGAGCGGGGCAAGCTTGCTGGGGTTTTCCTAGGGCACTGATGGCAGGGGCTGCTCTCAGAGGAAGGGGGGCAGAGACACGGCCCAGAAGCCCTGCTAACAGCTCAGCTGTCCCTCATGGGCGAAGGCCAACGTCAAACACTCCTGCCGAGAGCAAACCCAAAGCCGGTCCTTGCCAGGCGCAGGCGCGCGGCGGCTCACCTGTACCCCGAGGCGTACAGGGACTCACAGATGAGCTTCATGTGGTTGTTCAGCAGCTTCTTCACGATGTGGGTGCCCGCGACGTGAAAATGCGACAGATCGCTGGCTGTCCTCAGCAGGATGGCTTCCAAAACTTGAAATATTAGCAGCATCTGCAAAGGCAGGACTCAGTCGCGTGTGAACCACTGCATCCCCGTTCCTCCCGCACAGAAATGCTCCTCGGTGTTGGCCATGGTCACTGCGGGCTCAAAACCCCCAACCTGCGGGATGAGGCCTCCCCAGACCCTGGGCCGAGGCAAGGAAGCTGGGGGGTGCCGGCCTAGCAGGCCAACCCACCAAGACCAAAGCCCTCAGCTCTGCCCCCCCAGTCTAGCCAAGCAGACGATAGCCGGCGTACAGCCGCACAACCTGAACCCAAAGAGGAAAGAGACACCGAGCAGCGGGCCCACAGCTCGAGGCCATTCAGTTACAGCGCTCACTCCCACGTCTCAACAGGTCCTCACGTGTTCAGGAGATAATGCAACCTGTGTTCTCAGTCTGTGTCCACCGTGCTAAAACCAAGCGCGTTTTGATTGAGACCCTTTGCTCCACCATTCGCCGGGTGCTAACAAGGCTGTGTTTCAGGGACCACGAAGGCAGGGCTGAACGCGGCCCGGGGCACAGGCACAAAGCGTGGTGGTCTGAGGAAGCTGGGGCTGTCCAGCACCCCCACACGCTCGCCAGGCGGGCAGGGCCCACGTACTTCACTTTCGGGCCGCTTCTCCCCACTCAGGAGCTGGAAGACCTCGGCGCACTCGACGGAGATCTTTATGTACCCTTCCACCACATCATACATGTCCTCGCTCGGCAGCTTCCTGGCAGTGGACACGAACGCCTCCAAGGCTGAAATGAGAGTTGTGTCCAATCGTGAACGAGCGCAGCCTCCCCCGACACCGTCCCGGCCACGACGGCCCCTGGGCCCCCACACGGAGCAGCAGCGGTGAGTGCTGCAGACCCGGCTGCCCCCACCCTCCACGTGCACACGCTGACGCCTTAACCCCCAGAGACGGCATGGAGACAGGGCCTTTGGGGGGTGATCGCAGTCACTGAGGGTGGGGCCAATCCAGCAGGTCTGGGGTCCTCTTAAGGAGGGGAGGGAGACGACAGAACTGTGTGGGAACAGGGAAACAAGGCAGCCGTAAGCAAGCCGGGAAGAGAGCCCCCTACCGGGGCCCTGGCTTAGCCCTGCCACCTTCAGAACCGGGAGACGACCATCTCTGATGTATACGCCACCCAGGCTGTGGCACTCTGTTACGGCCAACCGAGCAGATGAACCCACAGGGACGTTATCAAGACACCCAGGAAAGACGACGCAGGAGAGGAACAGAGCAAACCGCCCGCCCACACTCACGGGCTTGCTCCTGGCTCCTGCAGTTACTCCTCTGGACGCTCCCCGCCCCTCAGCTTGCCTTCCTGAAGCCATAAAATGGGCTCACAGCAAGGTAATGAAGCACTACCACAAGCCTTACCTGTACTCTATCAGTTAGGTCTCACCGTGACCCACCGCCCTCGGCACTAGCATTTCCTTCCATTTTACAGATGAGAAAACTGAGGCCCTTGTGCAGGGCGACACAGCCAGGAAGTGGCACAACAGAAGCAGCCTGGCTCTGGAGCCCACGGAGCACCCCTTCACGCTCATGGAATTGATCCCTGGGGCTCGGGGGCGGGGGGGAGAGGGCGCGTGGTGTCCGAGTGGGGCCTGGCCCACTGTCGGCACCAGGCCCGCCAGCTGACCCAGTTCCACACACGTAGGGCTGAATTTGGAGACTTCTGGGGCCACAAGCAGGATTTAACACTAAGAACATAGCAGGCAAGAACGTAAACTCTGGAGCGGTGGCCTGGCCATGCGCCTGTGAGCTCTGGGGAGGTGAGCGAGTCACTGCAGTCCGAGTTTCATCACCACACCTGAGAAACGAGAGCCATGACGGGACCTACTTCCCAGGGCCCACGGGAGCACACAGCGCAGAGCTCCCACGGAACGCACCTCAGCCTCGCGCCTAGCACAGAGCGAACCCTCAGAAAGGGCCCTGGCTGTCCTCAGCGGCAGCAGCGTCTATCAGGTCATTCAGCCCTCTGCTGGCCTGCAAAGGTCTTTTTAATTTTTTTTTAAAGAAAGATTTATTTTATTTATTTGAAAGGCAGAGTTACAGAGAGCAGTAGAGACAGAGAGCAGCTGAGCTGATCTGAAGTCAGGAGCCAGGGCTTCTTCCAGGTCTCCCACATGGGTACATAGGTCCAAGGACTCGGGCCATCCTCTGCTGCTTTCCCAGGCGCATTAGCAGGGAGCTGGACTGGAAGTGGAGCAGCCGGGACTCGAACTGGCGCCCACTTGGGATGCCAGTGCTGCAGGCTGGGGCTTTAACCCGCTGTGCCCCAGCCCGGCCCCAGTGCAATCACCACGTAGGCTGTAGTGCGGCACTCCCCAGCAGCTGTACTCACCCCCTAAACACCCACCAAGCACCTGTGCTTGTGGTGCGGCAGGCTCAAGGCTCTGGGGCCAGACTCCACTGCTGCCTCCAGCTCATGAGCAGGGGTGAGGCTGCTCCGGCCGGGTAGCTGTGCGGCACCTGAGCACTCACAAGACCCCACTGCCTCCTTCAAGAAAGCAGAACACCGGGGAGAGCCAGGGTTGCTAATGCAGAGGGTAGTCAGTGCTGTTTCTCTTCCAGGACTCATGTGCCACACTCTCACTTAACTCTGGGCAGTCCAGGTACAGCAGGCGGGGACTGCTGGCCCAGTGCACCTGTCCTCTCTCTGTATGCACCACTCCCTGAGGGGTGGCTGGGATGTGCTGCTGAACAAACTGGCAAGGCCTCCACCCACGTAGTACTTACTTATGAATATTACTTATGAATATTTATGAGGCACTCACCACAACCTCTGCAATAGACAGGGACGGCACAGTGCAGGAAGAGGGCTAGGAAGCACGACTCAGGGGTGCATGGGATGTGGTTTTAACTGGGGAGCAAGATTTACACCGGAGGGGGGAGGTTTTCCCTACAGAACACTGAAACCGACAATGCTAAGAGTAAGAACGAGTCGGAGGGCTGCAGGCCAAGGATCTGCCAAGGCCCAAAACTGGAGGGTGCAGAGGGCGGGGCCCAGTAGGTGAACAAGTGGGGAGGGTGATCTGAGACAAAGCGAGGTATAGTAATGACCTTGTATTTTATCCTAAAGACCCTGGGACATCCCTGGAGGTTGTCATGAGAGAAGTGAAATGATCAGATCAGAAGTTTTAAAAGCTCAGGGGGGGGGGCAGCGTTGTGGCATAAAGCCGCCACCTGCAACACCGGCATCCCACGTGGGTGCTGGTTCGAGTTCCAGCTGTCCCACTTCCCCGCTAGGAGAGCAACGGAAGATGACCCAAGTGCTTGGACCCCTGCAGCCATGTGGGAGACCCAGAAGCTCCTGGCTTCAGCCTGGCCCAGCCCTGGCCACTGCAGCCATTTGGGAGTACACCAGCAGATGGAAGAACCATCTCTTTCTGTCTCTCTGTAACTCCTTTAATAAATAAATATACAATATTAAAAAGGAAAGCTCATCCCACTGCTGCACGTAGAGGGCACAAGAGTAGGAAAGGGAGAACGACCCGGGCAGCCCCAGCCACAGGCCCAGCAGGGACTGACGGCACCCAGGCTAGAACGAGGATGAGGATGATGGAGGGGACGCGTCCAGGCCCAGCGGGACAGAGGCAGATGCACCTGCAGGAGCACCCAGGTGACCAGAGTTAGCCCTTCCTGTCACGGGGACACAGAAGCAAGCGGGGATGGGACTTCCACCACAGGATCTGAAGCACACGGCTTCCTCCTCCTGACGCCGACGCCGACGCACCCCGAGCCCTCGGGGTCTGCACCGTGTGACACCCAGCCCTTTCCTCCACTACACGGTAGGGAGCGGCATCAGAACCTTCCCCCAGCTTGCACCCGCTGCACCCCAGCTCCCAGCAATGCCACCTCGAGAGTCACGAAAGCGTATCAGCAACCAACAGAGCCTCCCACGAGGGAGTCACGCTTCCACCCGTGCCATCGGCCTCACCGAATCTCCTGGTCCGCCCTTCACCTGCACCGACGCCTGTCGGCATGAGGCAGCAGCTGCGGGCCGTGGCGGTCTCTATGAAACAGGGCGAAGGACCTTTGCAAAAATGACTGCTGGGGCCGGCGCTGTGGCGTAGTGAGTAAGCCGTGGCTGCAGTGCCGGCATTTCATATGGGCGCCGATTCAAGTCTCGGCTGCTCCTCTTCCGATCCAGCTCTCTGCTGTGGCCTGGGAAAGCAGTAGAGGATGGCCCAAGTCCTTGGGTCCCTGCACCTGTGTGGAAGACCTGGAAGAAGCTCCTGGCTCCTGGCTTTGGATTGGCGCAGCTCCGGCCGTTGCGGCCATCTGGGGAGTGCGCCAGCGGATGGAAGACCGACCTCTCTCTCTCTCCTTCTGTGTAACTGACTTTCAAATAAATAAATAAATCTTAAAAATTAAAAAAAAAAAAACGTGACTGCCTTTGCCAGAAACGCTCCAACCCCTGCCCCACCCCACACCGCTCCTGAAAAGCCGCCTCCTCTGGGAGTTTTCTCTGGTCCCCCGGGTTGAGCTGCAAGCAGCGTCAAGCATCCCCAAGCTCCATGCACCTCTGCTCTGGAGGACCCGGCTGGACCGGTAAGGAATGCGACATTGTGGACTGCCCTCTCCCTCCCCCCGCCCGACTGTGGGCCCCACAGCGGCAGGGCCCACGTCAGACTTGTGTTCATCCTTTTACCGCTACCCTACCAAATAAAAGCCCCTAGTACGTACTGAAGTGTGAGTGAGTGAAACGTAGAATCCTGTACTACCACTGGCCAGTGTTCAAATATTTTTTAAAATCTGTAGGAGGGGCCGGCATTGTGGTGCAGCGGGCTGAGCCACAGCCTGCGACGCTGGCATTCCATATGGGCACCCAGCTCCTTGCCAAGGCACCTGAGAAAGCAGCAGCAGAAGATGGTCCAAGTCCTCCAGCCCCTGCACCCATGAGGGAAGACAAGGATGAAGCTCCCGGCTTCGGCCTGGCCCAGCCCCAGCTGTTGTAGCCATCTGGGGAGTGAACCAGTGGACCGAAGATCTCTCTCCCTCTCTGCAACTCTGCCTTCAGATAAATAAATCTTTTATTTTTTATTTATTTATTTGAAAGGCAGAGTTAGAGAGAGGCAGAGGCTGCTGGTTCACTCCCCAGATGGCCGCAAGGCCCAGAGCTGTGTTGATCCAAAGCCAGGAGCCAGGAGCTTCTTCCGGGTCTCCCACGCAGGCGCAGGGACCCAAGCTCTTGGGCCATCTTCTACTGCTTTCCCAGGCCACAGCGAGGAGCTGGATGGGAAGTGGAGCAGCTGGGACTTGAACCAGAGCCCATAGGGATGCCAACACTGCAGGTGGTGGCTTTACCCACTATGCCACAGTGTTGGCCCCAAAATAAATCTTTAAAAAAAGAAAAAAACCTGTAGGAGGGGCCAGCATTGTAGTGCACAGGGCTAAGCCAGCACCTGCAACGTTGGCATTCTATATGGGTGCTGATTCTTGTCCCGACTGCCCCGATCCAGCTCCCTGCTAACGCTCCTGGAAAAGCAACACAAGATGGTCCAAGTCCTCGAGCCCCTGTCACCCAGAGGGAGACCTGGAAGAAGCTCCTGCCTCCTGGCTTCGGCCTGGCCCAGCCCAGTTATTGCAGGCATCTGGGGACTGACCAGCAGGTGGACGATTTCTCTCTCTCCCTCCCTCCCTCTAACTCTGCCTTTCAAACAAATAAAAATAAGTAAACCTTAAAAAAAAATTCTGTAGGAGAAAAATCGCAATCGAGGCGAGTCTGACCGCTACACTTCATCATCCCGTTAACCTGGGGGAAACACCGGCCCTGTTTAATTTTAGCACTCTGACCACGTCTGCACACAGCCCGTTCACTGGTATTTCTTCCCTGACAACCTGCACCTTTTCCAAGTGACGCCAGGCAGCTGCGAGGGGCGGCCGCGCTGCACAGGAAGCCACTGGGCCCCGGGCCCGGCTTTGGGCTCTGCTGCCCGGGAGCGGTCAGCGCGGGGCTGGAGGCTCAGGGTGCTCCCGACGGGGCACCCCGGCTTCACGTTCCTGACAACAGCAAGCGCGCGGCCGGACAGCTCCCCGGCGAGGAAAGGTGCGGGCCCAATCACCGGGGCCTGGGTTCCCCGCAGCCGCGGAAGCCTGGCTCGCACCCTCGGGGCCGCGAACGCTGCCCGCACACGGAGAACACCGGGCAGGCACGTGCTCCCGCCCCGCACTCACCCGCAGCGGCGCTCTGCGGGTCCCTCAGCTGAGCCTTGAACTGCACGCCCGTGAGCTCTTCCTTGCGGGCCCGCTTGGCTGCTCCCGCTGGCAAGGCCGCCCCGTCCTGGCCGCCCCGGGCCTTCCTCTTGGGAACCCCCATCGCAGCGAGGCCGGGGCGCGACGTCGACCACGCACCTGCGGGGGGAAGCCGGAGAGAGGGCGCGTGCACAGGGCTGACACGCACCTGGGCTCCTACACATGGCCCGGAAGGGGCGGGGCGTGCGGAAGACGCTGGGCCTCTGGGAGCCGGGCTCGGCGGAAGGGGCGGGGCTCGAGGACGGAGCCGGCGGAAGGGGCGGGGCCCGGGAGGGCGGGGCAGCGGGGTTGCTAGGTTACGGAGTCCGGGCGCTTTTGGTTTTCCGCCTGTCGCTGTGGCTGTGGCTCACGCCGGCGCCTCGGAGCCCCGTGGCGGAAGAACTCCCAGACTCCGTCTCCCTCCGACCCTGTGCGCCGTGGCAGGGACTTGGTTCTGGACCCGCAGGCGCCTGAAGCTGTCATCTGAAGACCCTGCCTCACGCGCTCCGGGATGCGCCGCGCCCTGCGCCTGGGGGTGGGTTCCCTCTGGCTCGCTGACCAGCAGGCGTGGTTAGTTAAGCTGGGAGGTCGTCCGGCCCCGACGCCTGGCCGAGGACTGTGCAGGTGCCCCCGACCCCCGCCCCAGGGCGGCCACCCGCTAAGAGCAGACCGGCTGGTCGGGTAGGAGTCGCTGCGCTCCTGGGACCGCGCGGCTGGACGGAGGGTCTCGGGGAGGGGGACGAGGGTGCAGACCGGCAGGGGACGGCCCGGGCCTCCACATCTAAATCCCATCGGTGGAAGAGAGAGACGGCGAGGAGCTGGCTGCCTCCGGGCGCCCGCGTCCCGCGTCGGAGTGCGCGGTTCCAGTTCTCCGCCTCCGATCCGGCTTCCTGCTGCTGCTCAAGTCCTTGGGCCCCTGCCACGCACGAGGGACACCGACTGAGTTCCCGCTGCTGTTGCGGGAGGAACCAGCAGATGTGAACGGTGAAGGGAAAATTTTTGAAAATAAATAAAAGCCCTGCCCAACCCTTGGGACTGCCTTGGAACAGTAAAGGATGCAATATTTGAAAAAATGCTTTGAAAGGGAAAAAGTGCACTGTACTTGTGTAAGATGCCCTTAATTGACTTGTCGGATGCACTACATGCACTGAAATAAAATGGAGGTAAAAATGAGTAAGTGGGGGCCGGTGCCGCGGCTTAGCTAGTGAGGCCGCCCCCTGCAGTGCCGGCGTTCTAGTTGGCATTGGAGTCCAGGCTGCTCCACTTCCGATCCAGCTCTCTGCTATGGCCTGGGAAAGCAGTGGAAGATGGCCCAAGTCCTTGGAACCCTGCATCTGCATGGGAGACCCAGAAGAAGCTCCCGGCTCCTGGCTTCGGATCGGTGCCGCTCTGGCCGTTGTGGCCACCTGGGGAGTGAACCAGCAGATGGAAGACCTCTCTCTCTCTCTCTGCCTCTCCTCTGTGTAACTCTTCCTTACAAATAAATATTTTTTTAAAAAATTGAATGTGAAAACAGGCAGGTGCATTTTTAAAATACGACTTAATACTTGAGTATGCAGTCAAATCAGCTAAGAGCTGACGAGTTTGATGATTCCTGGAATTCTTTGCCAGGCTGTCCTCTAGGCCAAGCAAATATGGACTTTTGCTCTGCAAGTAGATGTTTTGTTTTGGTAAAATTTATTTATTTATTTGAAAGTCAGAGTTACACAGAGAGAGGAGAGGCAGAGAAAGAGAGAGAGAGAGAGGTCTTCCATCCGATGGTTCACTCTCCAATTGGCCACAACTGCCGGAGCTGTGCCAATCCGAAGCCAGGAGCGAGGATCTTCTTCCAGGTCTCCCACGTGGGTGCAGGGGCCCAAGCACTTGGGCCATCTTCCACTGCTTTCCCAGGCCATAGCAGAGAGCTGGATCGGAAGTGGAGCAGCCGGGTCCCAAACTGGTGCCCATATGGGATGCCGGCACTGCAGGTCAGGGCATTAACCCGCTGCGCCACAGCAGCGCCGCCCCAGTAGATGTATTTTGAGCATCTGAGGACAGTGGCCTTTTGGGACCTGTTGGGGTTTCCTAGACTGTACTGGAAAAAGGCACCCAGTGTTGACCACAGCCACTGCGTATGGGAATGTCAGAGAGGGAGCTGCCCCTGCTGATTTGAGCGGAGGCTGCAATATTAAGAGAACGGGATATGCTCAAAATCAGACTGCAAAAGACACCACTCTTCTTACTCTTAGCGAAAACAGACTTCTGGTCCACATCGGTTCTCTGGTGCGTTGTCACACCAGCTTGGTTTTCTGCCGGGACAAATCGACCAAAAGAGACAGCAGCATAGTCAAAGCTTCAGTTTCTGACTGTGTGACCCTGGGCAAGTTACGGTTGTTCTGGACTGATTTGCCTCACAATTAATTAGTGCCAGGAAGTCGCCAGGATTGCCCAGCTAAAGGGGAAGCCAGAAGTCACCCAGTGTATCCAGCCCCAAGTTCAAGAAATCGGAGTTGGCAGTGCCCATCCCAGCCTCAGCCAGGGACAACCCTGATTGGCAGGAAATGGGTAAGAAAGCCCAGGCAGATGCTTCAGGAACACCATCCAGTGCCAGCAGTCATTGGCACCAGGTCACAGCCCTCTGCCCAGACTCTGGCTCGGCACCCCACCTCCAGGGAGTGGCGTGGCTCTGCATAGAAAAGGCCTGCACGGGTTAGTCCCCAGGGGCGTTCTGAGCTGTGACAGACTGAGCATCCCTGTTCCTGGGCTACTGGAAGCTGGAATCCCACTCGGCGTTTGCACTTGTTCCCTCCCCCGAAACTGCCTGGGCTCCCTGTGGCTCAGCCTCTCCCTTGAGGAAAGCCTCGATCTCTCCATCCCCCATTCTCTATCTCCTTACCCTCCTCCTTTGACCTTTGACCTTATCACCCTGTGATAGTAGATATTCTTTATTAAAATGTGGACTGTAGACTGGCACACAACAAAATTCAGTGCTCGCCTCGCACTGCCCAGACCACAACACCATAGGATTCAACAAATGCTTGCTAAGTAGATGTCTGTATAAATATGACTATGGATGACTGGACACATCGACCTGGGTCTTGTGCGTGATTTATGTGAGTCTACCCTAAAGGACCAATTCACTCCTAGAACAGTGTCCGAGACTTCTGAGTCAGTAATCCCATGAATGGACCCCCTGGACCTCGGTGAATTAGCCGAGGGAAGCGTCCCACCCGAGGAGCCTGCCGGTTCCTCTCCTGAGGCCACACTGCACATTCACACCGCACGTTCACACCTGTTAATTGTGTTCCTTGCTCCTTTCAATCTGCAGTGATAGACTCAAGTTCTAGAAAGGCGTGAAAGGAGACGCTCAGTCAGGACCCACGTCAAGTTCATGTTAAACCGCATCCTTTATAGACTCAGAATGTGAGAAGAATGCACTACTGTACACAAAGTAAAGCTGTTTTGATTGATTTGTCCTGCGTTGTTTCATCTGGATAAAGGCTTGTTAATTCAATCGCATGTTGAGGCGAGGTATAGCATTGTTTATGCAAATTCTGATCTCTGTAATTTCAATTGTAAGAGAGACTCAAACTGAGAAACCACCAATTTTTTAAAAATTTATTTATTTGAAAGGCAGAGTGGAAGAGACACAGAGAGAGAGAGAGAGACAGAAAGAGAGATCTTCCATCAGCTGGTTCACTCCCTGAATGGCGGCAACAGCCAGGTCTGGCCCAGGCTGAAGGCGGGAGTGAAGAACTCCATCCTGGTCTCCCACGCGGGTGCAGGGGCCCAAGCACTTGGTCCGTCATTTGCTGCCTTCCCAGGCACGTGAGCAGGGAGCTCGAGCAGCAGCAGAGCAGCCAGGACCTGAACCAACATTCTGACAAGGGATGCCAGCACTGCAGGCGGCAGCTTAACCCCCGTGGCACCACATTGCCAGTGCCAGTAGTGAGTGATTTAGTGTGACATTTGCACAGATCAATTATCTGCTTTAACAAGGAAAACAATGATTTCAAAGACAGTCGTTGTGAACTTCAGTGAAGGATGCAAGAGAAGTAAACCTCAATTCGATTCAACGGAACCCAATATATCTGCCAATATGCACTGTGCATATTGCATTATACAACCAGCCTTAATAAATCCAAAAGTATAAAACAGTATGCTGTACCCATCCCAGGGGACTTACAGCACCGTGGAGGGTATGAGCTCAATTGCAATAACAAGTTAAACCAAGAATCCAAAATGATATAAAATGTTTCAAGGCCATCTTATAATTAAAAGGATTATTTGAGCAACAGACACATCACCTTAATATAATCCAGGCTAGATCGCTGTATACTTCCTATCAAAATGATAGTAACGGAGAGAAAAACCAGGAGCTTTGAGTTTGTCCATTTTTTTTTCCTGAAACAAAACTGAAGAAAGATTAAAAAAAAAAAAAAATCCCTTCTTGTTCAATACGGAGTAAAATAGCCATACCCGTGAAGCCAGTCTCAATTAAAAAAAAAAAAAAAAACAACTCATGACTTAGATGCGTTTTGTCTTCTTAAATCCCCCAGACCACTGTGCACACAGCCCGACCCCCAGAACGGATCTCCCCGGGAAGTGCCTGCCCCTGGGATTGTTCCTGCTTGGATCGCTATGTGTGCTAGGCTCCCCTACTCTCCCTCCTTACAAAGCAGTGCTATGAGCTGGACAGCAGGAAATTAGATTAGATAGAAACAGGAGAAGAAATGACTTGAATAGAAATGTATCCAAGTTAATAGACAGAAGAGGCATTTCTGCAAACAGAGGATGTACGGTTTTTCAGCAAACATGGAATAGCCCTGGAGACTGACCATGTTCTACACCACAAAGGAGGCCCTGATAAACCCCGGAAAATCAGCATTGTACCAGCATGCCGTCTGATCAAGCAAGAAAGTTAGACCTTGATAATAAGAGGCTGGGTTTTTGAAATCCCACCAGTCTAAGTGGGATGAGAATGGGACTGACTTTTGCTAAATGATACTTTGAAAGCAGAAGGGAAATTATGAAAGACTTGGAATGCAGCAAAATGAGTGCCTTATTATCAAGATCAGAGGACACAGTGCTTAGAATTTGGCATCAGAAAGCGAAAAGGGTTGAAAATAAGTGAGCTAATCAAAAATGTTCAAATCAAGAAATTGGAAAAAATGCAATAACCTAAACAGGAAAGAAGGGAGGAGAAACAAAGGTAAGCTCAGAACTGAATTACAAAAGAACAGAAAAAAACCCACTAAAGAATATTCCTAAGCCAAAAATTGATTGGTTTTGGTTTTTATGTTCTAGGGACAAAGCTGGGAAGATAAAAGGAAATGATGCAAAAAAAAAATGCCACAAAACATAAAAGAAGTAAATTAGTACAAACAACACAGATTTTAAAATAATAAAAAGTATTATAAACAACTATTCATCCAAAACCTTGAAACTAAATTCTGTTGGAGGGTAAAAGTTCCAACATTGACACAAAAAGCACTAGAAAATCTAAATACACCAACAACTGAAGAAAATGACAAGCCAATCAAACCTTTTCCAAAACACAGATGATTCGTCAGGCAAATTCTAACAATGTTCTAAGAAACAGAACATCCTTACCTAGCTCAGTTTGTTCCACGAAACAGAAAAGGAAGAAAGTATTCCAACATATTTTATAACAGGCCAATATAACCCTAAGTTCAAAGCCAAAGACAATACAGATGGAGGAGAGGAGGGAACTGCTTCAATGACAGATATGGATGTGTGGACATAAATACAAATAAATAGCCACAATTACGGATTAAAGGAGAAAAATAAATTATTATTTGAATAGATAGAAAAAGGCATTTGGGGCCGGTGCTGTGGCACAGTCGGTTAATCCTCCGTCTGCGGCGCAGGCATCCCCTATGGGTGCTGGTTCGAGACCTGGCTGCTCCACTCCCGATCCAACTCTGCTGTGGCCTGGGAAAGCAGTGGAGGATGGCCCAGGTCCTTGAGCCCCTGCACCTGCGTGGGAGACCAGGAAGAAGCAACCTGGCTCCTGACTTCAGATCGGCGCAGCTCTGGCCGTTGCGGCCATCTGGGGAGTGAACCAACAGAAGGAAGATCTTTCTCTGTCTCTCCCTCTCACTGTCTGTAACTCTACTTTTCAAGTAAATAAATAAAATCTCTTAAAAAAAGGCATTTGAAAAAATGCTTATTTATAATACTTTAAAATTCCTGAAAACTAGAACTGAGAGAAACCCCTTAACATGACAAAGACCTGCAGCAATTGTCATGCCTGCGGGAAAAACTTGAGGGACCCTTGCTTTATGGCTGGGAGCAATAGTAAAGACAGAGCTCTCCACTATCTACGCTCTTTTCTGTTACTGGAGATCCTGGCCAGCGAGACAAAGCAAGATGGAGAAAAAAGAGATGGAAGGATTGGAAGACCAGCTGAGTGCCAGTGCCACTCCATCATCATCGTCTCCTTTAACGTCTCAGAGTGCATCGCGACAACTTCATGCATTGGCTTTCTCTGCTTTGGTCTTTCCTTCCTTTTCATGCATTAACACTCCAATTACATCAACACGATCACTTTTCTTCGTTACATTGAAGTAATCCTGAACTGCTAATGTTAAATGTAATCATGTCTTCAGGATTCGCTTGGGGAAATCCACCTGCTGAGGTGCAGGAAGACAGACAGCATGGCAGACAGATCAGCATGAGTGCCCCAAAGGGGAGTAAAACGGACGAGGATCACTAGCAAGGGCAGGAGAGAGCAGATGCCTGAATGAGTTAGCGGGGCAGGAGGCGAGTCCAGACAACCCATGGGGAACGCATTCCAAGGAGAAGCCAAGCACAGGCAAAGGCATTGAGGCAAGAACTAGATAGACCAGAGTGGCCAAACAACAGCAAAAAGGCCCAGAGATCTGTGTATTATTCTGATTTCCATTATTACAGCAAAATGCCCAAGGCTGGGCAACTTACAAAGAAAAGAGGTCTATGTAGCTCACAGCCGTGGAGGCTGAAAGCCGAAACAGCATGGCGCTGGCTCTGGTGAGGGCCCTGCAGCTGCGTCCCATCGCGGCAGATGGGATCAGCGTGGGAGCCTGTGTGAGAGGGAGAGATGACATGGCGAGACAGGAAGCCAGAGCCTGGGAAGGCACCAGGCTGGCTGTTTTGTGACAACCCTCTCTGGAGAACCATATGGATCTCTTTCTGAGAACAGCGTCCCGAGTGACCCAACCACTTCCCAGTGGGCTCCAGCTCCTAGAGGTTCCACCCCCTCCCACGTCTCTACCCTGGAGCCCAGCTGCCAACACATGGAGCCTGGAGGGACACTGAAGCCATAACCAAACCGCAGCAGCAGCAGTCTGCAGTGCAGGAGGGCAGGAGTGGTAGAATGAGATCGATGGAGAGTCAGACAGAAAATGATTCATGTGGTGCGCATGACTTGAACTGAATTGCCTGGATTTCCAGTTCTGAAACTGGGCACCAAAGGGTTTCCTTGGAATATTCTGGTAAGTTGAGGGGAGTACAGAGATTCTTGGCATCTGTTCCTTGCCAGGCAAACCACTGGCTCACTGAAGAGCGTTCCTATTTTCAACAGTAGATTGTACTACTTGCTTTTTGATGATGTCACGGCTTTGCGAAGCTGAGCTTTCAATAGTTACTGTGATCAAAAAGAAAAAGCAAGTAGTACTAAAAAAACAACATGGGACAGGAATTGTGGGGGCACAGGGTCCAACCTCAGTTCAAGGTTGTGGAAAGAATGCCATGGCCAGCGCCGCGGCTCACTAGGCTAATCCTCCGCCTTGCGGCGCCGGCACACCAGGTTCTAGTCCCGGTTTGGGCCACGGATTCTGTCCCGGTTGCCCCTCTTCCAGGCCAGCTCTTTGCTGTGGCCAGGGAGTGCAGTGGAGGATGGCCCAGGTGCTTGGGCCCTGCACCCCATGGGAGACCAGGAGAAGCACCTGGCTCCTGCCATCGGATCAGTGCGGTGCGCCGGCCACAGCGTGCCAGCCGTGGCAGCCATTGGAGGGTGAACCAACGGCAAAAAGGAAGACCTTTCTCTCTGTCTCTCTCACTATCCACTCTGCCTGTCAAAAAAAAAAAAAAAAAAAAAAAGAAAGAAAGAGTGCCATGCCCAACGGGTACACACACCTCACTAGTAAATAAACATGGTTATTTAAAGATAAGATTAAAATATTTTTTCTTTCAATTTAAGTGTATTTTTTCAAACTTCTGCTTATTAAAACAAATACTCATTGAGTCTATCTATTTAATAAACATAGTGGTTGAGAGTATGTATGTATCTGTATTCTGTCTTTGGACATTATGAAAAATTATTGAGAGACATGAACAGAGAAATTTTGGGAATCTCTGCTCTAGGTCATACACCAGACTGGTTTTTGTTGATTCTGAATTCTCTTTGGTGAAGTTTGGTTTATATTCTTTGTGGTAGCTTTAAGCTTTCCCTTAAGAGTGATCATTTAGGGGCCAGTGCTGTGGCTTAGTGGGCCTAAGAAAGTCATGGCTCCTGGCTTTGGATCGGCTCAGCTCCAGCCATTGCAGCCCTCTGAAGAGTGAATAAGCAGATGGGCTGGCGCCGCAGCTCACTAGGCTAATCCTCTGCCTGCGGCACCGGCACCCCGGGTTTTAGTCCCGGTCGGGGCGCCGGATTCTGTCCCGGTTGCCCCTCTTCCAGGCCAGCTCTCTGCTGTGGCCCGGGAGTGCAGTGGAGGATGGCCCAGGTGCTTGGGCCCTGCACCCCATGGGAGACCAGGAGAAGCACCTGGCTCCTGCCATCTGATCAGCGCAGTGCGCTGGCCGCAGTGCGCAGGCCCCGTTGGCCACTGGAGGGTGAACCAACAGCAAAAAGGAAGACCTTTCTCTCTGTCTCTCTCTCTCACTGTCCACTCTGCCTCTGCATCTCTGTACCTCTGCCTCTCAAATAAATAAATAAAATTCTTTTAAAAGAAAAGAGTGATCACTTAGCTGCTGGCGTTGTGGAATGGTGCAACTCCAGTATCCCTTACGAGCACCGATTTTAGTCCCTGCTGCTCCACTTCCAGTCCAGCTCTGTGCTCATGTGCCTGGGAAAGCAGTGCATGGGCCCCTGCACCCACATCAGAGACCCAGAAGAAGCTCCCGGCTCCTGGCTTCAACCTGCCCCAGCCATGACCCTTGCAGAAATTTGTGGAGTGAACCAGCCGATAGAATATCTCTGTCTCTCTCTCTCTCCATCTCTCTCTCTCCCCTTCTCTTTCTGTATTTCTGTTTTTTCAAATAAATAAAAATATTTAAAACAAAAAAGGTTATCTGAATATATTTCAAAAAAGAAAAAATAAAAACTTTGATCACTTTGTATTTCTATGTTCGGAACAGCATTATACACAGCAGCCCAGAGGTGGAAGCAGCCCAGTCAGTGCCCATCAGTGTAAACAAAGTGTGATGCACAAATAAATACAAGGGGCTACTTTTTAGCCTTAACAAGGAATGAAATCCTGACCCACCCCGCAATCTTGCAGACATGAAACTAAGCGAAATAAGCAGTCACAAAAGGACACGTGCTGTAGGACTCCACGTGCATCAGGCACCTGCAGTACTCAGATTCGCAGTGACAGAGAGCGGAATGGTCCACCGCTGTGGGCCAGGTCTAAATGCACAGGGAAGTTCAGCCTGGGGACATGAGCCGCTCTGGATGGGTGGTGCCAATGGCCCCACAACAATGCAGATATACTCAATGCCACTGAGCCGCACGCTGCGAACGGCTGAGATGGCATACGCTACGTTATGTATGTTTTACCACAACTTAAAAGAAATTAAAATTTAAAGTTAGGAGCCGCTCACCAGTCCCAGACATAAACTAAAATTCCCACCTACAGAGGGCGCCATTGGCAGCACCTCGCCAGCTTCTCTGGTCGGATGTGCAGGAGTGGCCTGACCCAGGGCTTCCCTCCAGGTCTTCGGCGTGGGCACCAGGCCTGGGCCTCTCTGCCATGCCCTCATATTCCAGAGGCTCTTGCTAAGGGTTTGCTTGGCTTTGTTTCTCTAACCTGCTGCTGACCTAGGGGAGATCCCCCGGGTGTATATGTGCACGCCTTCTTTCCAGGTGAGAAGGTCACAGCTGGGGCCCAAGTGGCACAGACAAGCAAGGGACCTTTGTTCACCCTGGGCAACAGGTGGGAACTGGAGGCTGCCTCGCAGAACGAAGCGGCAGCCTCTAAAGGACACAGGGCAGATGGCTATGCACGCAGCCGAAGTGACACAGATGGAAAGCGAACCTGTGGGTGGCACCAGGGGCGGGGGAGAGGGGGTTGGGGAGTTGTCCAGTTTTGCATGATGGACAGGGTTCTGGAGATGCGTGATGGCGAGGCTTGTGCAGCAATATGAATGCACTGAGCACTGAACTGTATTATTATTTTTTAAAAAGATTTATTTATTTTACTTGAAAGTCAGAGTTACAGAGAGGCAGAGGGAGAGGGAGAGGTCTTCCATCCATTGGTTCACTTCCCAACGGCTGCAACGGCAGGAGCTGTGCCAATCCGAAGCCAGGAGCCAGGAGCTTCTTCCAGGTCTCCCATGTGGGTGCAGAGACCCAAGGACTTGGGCCATCGTCTACTGCTTTCCCAGGCCATAGCAGAGAGCTGGATCGGAAGTGGAGCAGCCGGGACTCGAACTGGCACCCATATGGGATGCTGGCACTGCAGACAGTGGCTTTACCCACTATAGCACAGCGCCGGCCCCTGAATCATATTCTTAAAACTGGTTGGCATGGTGTACTTTATGTTATGTGTATTATACTATAATAAAACATTTTTAAAAGAAAGGGAGATATATATATTTATATTCATATATTTATATTTAACCATCCATATCCCCAGGCCTCTGAGCACTTGAAGCTAAAGTCAGACTTGGCGGGGATTTCATAGCAAAGCCAGGTCCCAGAATGCAAGTGTACCTGTCAATCACAGAGGGGAAGAGGGTGAGGGAGGCGGCAAGAGGGAAGGAGGGAGCGAGGAGGGGGGAGGGGGTGTTCAGAAAGAGGAGTCGTGGAGATAAGAGCCACTGTCATTCAAAGGAATTCCTTGGAAGCTGTTTCTGTCACCACCTTGCGGTTTGTTTGAAGAGTTGTTTATATATTTGGAAGGCAGATCTTGGAAGAGAGATCTTTGGTTGGTTCACTCCCCAAATACTGGCAACAGCCAGGGCTGGGCCAAGCCTCAACCAGGAGCCAGGAGCTCCATCCAGGTCTCCCACGTGGGTGGCAGGAACCCAGATCCTTGGACCATGACCCACTCCATTCCCTAGTGCATTAGCAAGGAGCTAGGTCAGAAGCAGCCCTCTGATACAGGATGTAGGCATCGCAAACAGTGGCATAGCCTGCAGCACCACAACGCCTGCCCCAGCAAAGTGTGTTTGGTCACGAAAGTGGAGTAGCTGTGGCGCTGGCACACCGGGTTCTAGTCCCGGTCGGGGCGCCGGATTCTGTCCCGGTTGCCCCTCTTCCAGGCCAGCTCTCTGCTGTGGCCCGGGAGTGCAGTGGAGGATGGCCCAAGTACTTGGGCCCTGCACTCCATGGGAGACCAGGATAAGCACCTGGCTCCTGCCATCGGATCAGCACGGTGCGCCAGCCGCGGCGGCCATTGGAGGGTGAACCAACAGCAAAGGAAGACCTTTCTCTCTGTCTCTCTCACTGTCCACTCTGCCTGTCAAAAAAAAAAAAAAAAAAAAAAAAAAAAAGCGGAGTAGCGTCTTCTGCCTGAGACATCATAATATATCAAGTCCACAAGTCGACCTTGTCCCTCCTCATGGTGGCGCCTGTGCGAGCCTAACGTGCTGAGGGCCTTCTCGCTCTAAGTGCCACCACAACCCACAGTACCAATCTTGGCAGAGCTGGGGTTTGAGCCTCTGAATGCCGAACCATTCGCCACTGCTCTGCACTTAGGGAAGCTTGGTTTCCTGGAGCCAGAGCGCCTCCCTCCGACACACAGCCGGCTCCTTCCACCAGCGCACGGTCCTGCCTGATGGCAGAGAAGCAAGAAGCATGTCTGGTTCCCAAGTGGAAGGGAAGAGAGAGGGGGTGGGGAGGGGATGGGGGTGTGGTCCTGGAGACAAACTGCCCCTTGCTTTCTTTTTTTATTAGAAAATTTTATTTAATAAATATAACTCTCAAAAGTACAACTTTTGGATTATGGTGGTGTTTCACCCCATAACCACCCTCCCACCTGCAAACCATCCCATCTCCTACTCCCTCTCCCATCCCATTCTTCATTAAGATTAATATATACAGAAGATCAACTCCATACTAAGCAAAGATTTCAACTATTTGTACCCACACAGACACACAAAGTATAAAGTACTGTTTGAAGACTAGTTTTACCGTTAATTCTCATAGTACAACACATTAAGGACCAAGGTCCTACATGGGGAGCAAGTGCACAGTGACCCCTGTTGTTGATTTAACAATTGACATCAGTTTAACAATTGACACTCTTATTTATGATGTCAGTGATCATCGGAGGCTCTTGTCATGAGCTGCCAAGGCTATGGAAGCCTCCTGAGTTCACAAACTCTGACCTTATTAGACAAGGCCATGGTCAAAGTGGAAGTTCTCTCCTCCCTTCAGAGAAAGGTACCTCCTTCTTTGATGGCCCCCCTCTTTCCACCAAAAACTGCCCCTTGCTCTCAGGAACCCCCAGGCTGGCCCAGCTTCCTGCAGCATTGCTGCAGGCACTGAATTAGTGCCCAGAAGCCTCAGGGCTCCAGGGGGACCCTAGCCCCACCCAGCCTCCAAGGGAAAAAAGATGTCTGCTTCCTCCAGGATGGGCTCCAGGCCTTCTTCCAGAACCTGAGTCACCCCTGGACACTCAGGAGTTCCCACACTGAGAGATTCCCACGAATGGGAAATGATAATTCGGTCGTTCAGAAGAGCCCCCCAAAAACTTGACTTATGAAGCTGCTGCCTTCTTTATGAACAAGAAAACAGGAGTAACATTTAACCAAATGGAGGGCTTATGCACAAAGTAAATGAAAAAATATATGTTTAAGAATATAGTAAGGCATGTCAAGGAATCGATATGGATTCAGACCAGTTTCCTGAAATCCTACATCAATTTTAAGTAGGTCACGGGTTTCTAAAGCCAACAGGGACTTCAGTGTGGAACTTCCTGGATTTGCAGATGTGCGAAGGCGAGAGGCAGGGAGGTGAAGTGTCTCCTCCAGGGCTGGCTGCCTCCAAGCGGCAGAGCTGGGACTTGACGCAAAGATATCTGACTTGAACTTGAGTGGACACTATTGGACAAGATGCTTTTGACCTTGGATGGACTGTTGGTATGGATATCAGCTGACTGCTGCTCACATAATTTTTTTTTAACTTGAGAGGCGGGAGGGGGGGTTCTCATTCCCTGGTTTGCTACCCAGTGGCCCTGGGCCGAGTGTTGAAGCCAGGAGCTGGGAACTCAACCCATCACTGCTGCTTCCCCGGATCGGCATTAGCAGGAAGCTGGAGTCAGGAGCACAGCCAAGTACCAACCCTGAGCACCCCAATGGGGCAGGTGAGCCTCTTTGCAAACCTGCATTAGCATTCACAACCTCCTCCCGTGGGTTTCTGGGTCAGACATTCCCCAGGCAAATTTCTAGGACACCACAGCTCGGTCAGTCCTCACCAACCGACTCTTTGCTATTGACGTGTCTCCTTAGCGCCAGCTCGATAAACAAAGCAGCACTTACTGCCTAAAAACCAGCCTTGCTGGTCCTGCGCAGCACTAGGGCTCACTCTTCTGGGCTGCCAGGTTGGATTCTTGGAGGCTGACACGTGGTGGCTGCGTCTGCTCAGAATGGCTTCGGCTCATTTCTGTTGGAAACCAAAAACCTGCCCTTTGCTGGTCCTGGTGAAGGAACATACTCAAGACTGGACTTTTTTTTTTTTTAAGATTTTATTTATTTATTAGAGAAGTAGAGTTACAGAGAGAGGCAGAGAGAGAGAGAGAGGTCTTCCATCCGCTGGTTTACTCCCCAGATGGCCGCAACAGCCGGAGCTGCGCTGATCCGAAGCCAGGAGCCAGGAGCTTCTTCCAGGTCTCCCATGCAGGTGCAGGGGCCCAAGCACTTGGGCCATCTTCCACTGCTATCCCAGGCCACAGCAGAGAGCTGGATCTGAAGTGGAGCAGCCGGGACTTGAACCAGCACCCATATGGGATCCCAGTGCCTCAGGCAGAGGCTGAGCCCACTATGCCACAGTGCCAGCCCCTCAAGACTGGAATCTGAGTGCAAAGCACAATATTATCTTCCAAAATAGGCTGGGTCGTATGAGGAAGGAAGCAACCAGGATACTGAGCAAGGGGGAAGATAGAGCTGGAAGTCGCCTCTCCATCACTCTGCCCTTTAAATAAATAAATATATTTTTTTAAAATTTGATGTATGTGCTGGCACCGCTGCTCACTTGGCTAATCCTCCACCTGTGGCGCCACTACCCCGGGTTCTAGTCCCGGTCGGGGCGCCGGATTCTGTCCCGGTTGCCCCTCTTCCAGGCCAGCCCTCTGCTGTGGCCAGGGAGTGCAGTGGAGGATGGCCCAGGTCCTTCGGCCCTACACCTGCATGGGAGACCAGGAGAAGCACCTGGTCCTGGCTTCGGATTGGCACAGCACGCCAGCCCGTAGCAGCCATTTGAGGGGTGAACCAATGGAAGGAAGACCTTTCTCTCTGTCTCTCTCACTGTCTAACTCTGCCTGTCAAAAAAAATTGATGTATGTTTCACATACAAGTGTACACACGGGCTGATGGTGATTTCACACACTATTGTTAATATGCCACCTGTGGTTTGGCTGCAACCTATCGGGTGAGGTTAGGTGTAAAACTTCCCACTTGCGAATGTTCAACCTGTAGTTAGTTTTCGTGCCAGATGACAACATTCCTCTTAAGGTATTGTGTGTGTAACACTCAAAGCATGTTTGTTGCATCCAAACTAAATCTTTATCAAGGTTTTTGTTTATTTATTTGAGAGACAGGGACAGAAGGGGAGTGCACCCATCCACGGGTTTACTCCCCAAATGCTCACATTGCCTAGGACTGGGCCCCACTGGGCCCAAGCAAATCTGGGAACCCAATCCAGGTTTCCCTTGTGAGTGCCAGAAACCCAGGCACTGCCTGCCAGGGTCTTCATCAGCAGGAGGCTGGAGTCAGAACCCAGAGCTGGGAATCTGATGTAGGTGTTCTGATATGAGACGTGGGCGACCCAACCTGTGTCTTAGCAGCTGAACCAAGCACATGTGCTTTAAAAAATTCTTAAATAGATCAGATGAGGACTAAAGTCTTCTGATTTAACAGCAAGGAGCTGAGAGGGGCCAGGCAGAGGGAAGCCAGGGCATCATCCCCCAGGCTCCTGCTCCTGCCCTGCAGCCACCAGGCCACACGGCCCCATCCATTGCCCTTCTGAACATCTTTCCCATTTGGCCACTTCCCTTTCCCTCAGGGCTTGAAGCTCCCCAACCCTGAGCACAACCACCCGCTCCTGACTGCCTCCACCCCCCCCCCCCGATAATGTCCCCAGGCCCACTCTGTTGCTGTTTGATTAAATAATTTTTTGTATTTCATTTCATTTTAAAGGAGGAGAGAAAGAGACAGAGAGAATCTGGCATCTGCTGGTTCACTCCCCAAATGCCCACAGCAGCTGGGACTGGGCCAAGTCAAAACTAAAGCATGGAAATCCGGGTCTCCCACAGGGGTGGCAGGGACCCAAGTACTTGAGTCACCATCTGCTGCCCCCCAGGGTGTGCTGGGATCAGGAACAGAGCTGGGATTTGAACCCAGGCACTCAGACATGGGATGCTGGTGTCCCAGGTGGCTAACTGTCATGCCAAATGCCTGCCTGTTTGATTTTTTTTTAACAGCTTCATTGAGACATAATTCACATACCATACCACTCATCCACTTAAGTGTATAATTCAGTGGTTTTTATATATTACATTATTGACTTTTTAAAAAAACATTTATTTACTTATTTGAAAATCAGAGTTAAATACAGAGAGAAAGTGAGGCAGAGAGAGAGAGAAAGAGAGGTCTTCCGTCCACTGGTTCACTCCCCAATTGGCCACAACGGCTAGGGCTGCACCGATCTGAAGCCAGGATCCAGGAGCTTCTTCTGGGTCTCCCATGCAGACGCAGGGTCCCAAGGTCTTGGGCCATCTTCTACTGCTTTCCCAGGCCATAGCAGAGAGCTGGATTGGAAATGGAGCAGCCGGGACTTGAACTGGTGCCCATGTGAGTTGCCAGCACTTCAGGCGGCAACTTGCTACATCGCAGCTCTGGCCCCGGGCACGCTCTTGTTTATCCACTCACTCACTCTCTGATGGACTTGAGATTGCCTCTACCTTTGGCTACTGTGAGTAACGCTGCCATGAACGTCAGTGTATACGGATCTGCTTGAGTCTCCGCTTTCAATTCCTTGAGGTCTACACAGTTGGCCTTCCATCTGTATTGGAAACTGAAATTTACTGGAAATGTATCTGGAACCGTACCCACTGAAATATATTTGGGGGGAAAATCTGCATTGCACTGAACATGTAAAGATTTTTTTTCTCTTAGTCTCTAAACAATATAATAAAACAACTATTTATATAATATTTACATTGCATTAGGTACCATGAATAATCTAGAGTTGATAAAGTACACAGAAGGGTGTGCATAGCTTTTCTTTAAAGACTTATTTATTTGAAAGGCAGAGTGACAGAGTGAGAGGCAGAGAAAGAGGTCTTTCTTCCATCCGCTGATTCACTCTCCAAATGACCGAAATGGCAAGAGTTGGGTGGATCTAAAGCCAAAAGCCAGGAGCTTCTTCTGGGTCTCCCACATGGGTGCAGGAGCCAAAGCACTTGCGCCGTCTTCTACTGCCTTCCCAGGTGCCTCAGCAGGGAGCTGGATGGGAAGTGGAGCAGCCAGGACTGGAGCCAATGCCACAAGGGATGCTGGCTCTGCAGGCAGCAGCTTTAGCTGCTCCTCCACAGCGCCGGTCCCTGAACCTACTTTTGACCCCTCCGGTCCATTGGCACTCAGCAGCCAGAGCATCTAGTCATGTCACACTGCTGCTGACAACCATTTATCACCTGCAGGTAAAGACGGAACTGATCCCCAAGGTCTCCAGGGACCTGGGCTCCGGCCTGGCCAACACCCTGCTCCTTGGTCTGCTGCAGCCATGCCACACTTCTCTCTGTTCTCCCACAGGGCCACACTCCTAATGGATTTCAACATGCCGGTCCCTTTGCCTCAATTGTTCATTTCCTGCAAACACCTGGCTTGAGCTTGCTCTTGCTGGGCCAGCTTCCCAGCTCCCTCCCTCATCTTGCCTTAAAACGTGTTCCCTAGCATCTCCCGGGACTCTCCTTCGCCTCCAAGACCCCTTGGGTCACACATCCCCATAAAAGCGCATGGTGGCTTCAGCGTGTGTCTTCCCGGCTGTAATAATGGCCAACACTGACCCAGCACTTGCTGTGTTCCAGGTCTTGTTTCAGGCACATCACTAAGTCCTCACCGCCTACCCCGGATTGCTCCTTAGCCACTTGACAGGTGCACCCACTGTCAGTAACAGCTCCCCCACTGGCATCTGGAAGCCAGCGCAGACGCCCAGCCCTCAGGGAGCGGGGCCCCTCCCTGGACCAGCAGTCCCCACCCCTAGCAGTGAACGGTCACCCGCAACTGGACGGAGGAGTGGACAGAAAATACAAAAGGACCCGAGTTTCTGAGCAAACATGGTTTATTGAACGGCTCCCAAGTGCGGGGCATCCTCGCCTGACTCCTCCAGGCTCAGATGCCCCAGCCTAGAAAAACGCACGCTAAGAGCTAGTCTTGTTAAGACAGATTTTCAAAACCACTGTGCCTGGCGCCCGGGTCCCCAGCCCACGGTCGCCCATGCTCAGCATTTACCGGCTCATCCCCAGACGGATGGAAGGGGCTGGGACCCCGCGTCCTGCGGCCCCAGCCCGAGGCGAGCACACAGTGGCACCGCCGGCATCCACCCCTCCGCAGCTCGGCTGCTCACCTCCGGCGCGGGCGCGGGCGGCGCCTCCGCTTTCGCTCTCCCGCGGCCTCGCCGGGGCCTTCGCAGCCCTGGGGCCGCCGGGGCCGCGCGCCCGGCCCCGCCCTGGGGCCTCATTATCTACGTTTCCGCGTCAGACCCGCCGCGAACTTGGCAGGCCCTTCGCGGTGTTCGGGAACACTTTGTGCCCAGCGCCCGCCCGCCGGGCCCTCCTCCCTCCCGCCGGCGCCGCCCGGCCCGGCCCGGCCCGGCCCGGGCCTCAGGGTTCGGGTCTAAGGGGGGTCCCAGGGCGCGCGGCCGCGGGGCCCCCGCGCTACACTTGTCATGGGTTCCCGGGTGCCAAGGCCTCGCAGCCCCGCTCCTCGCCCCGGGGATTCGGTGCCCAAACGTGGGTCACACTGCGCGGTAATCGAGAGGTTCAGAAAGATGCTGTGGCCCATTTTAAAGAACAAAGCCCAATTATGAGCGCCAGGCGGCTGTGTACGCCCGGTCAGGTGTCAAATCTCCCAGCTCTGAGGACAACCAGCACCCGAAGGAGGCTAGAGAGAGAGAGGAAACCCGCTCGGGAGCCATCAGCCCCGCGTGGAGACCCCTGGCTCGTTCCTGTCCAGGTTGCGCGAACCTGGGCTAAACGCCGGGGCTCAGGGTGGCTTTCTGTGACATAGGATGAGTGCGCGCGCTCCGGCACCCCGCCCGGCGGGAGCGGGGTGGCGGCGCCGCGACCCCACGCCTCCAGGACCCCACCTTCCCGCTGGCCCCGCTCCGCCCCGCCCTGGAGGCGCCCACACTGCACGCGCGGCGCTGGCTCCAAAGTGCGTCACGGGCACCGGCCGCGCTCCTCCCGCGGCCGGGGTGAGCTGGCACGCAGCCAGTGCGGGCCGGGCACGGGGTGACGGGTCGTCTCCGGGGCTGCGACCCCGGCCTGGAAGGCGCTGGCGTTGCCCGGCCCTGGGACGCTATTTGGAGCGCCTTTGGCGGCGGCGGGCAGCGCGCCAGGGACCGACCTCGGCAGTCGTGGGGCTCGCGAAGGCGACGCTTTCCCTGCCAGCCCCCTCGCTTCCTCCGGTGCGGCGGCGGCAGCGGAGATTTCCTCTCGGGGAAACTACGCGGATCCTTCCCGGGGCTCCTCGCCCCGCCCCAGGTCTCCGCCCCCTCCCCTTTGCTGGGGAGCCGGGGCCCGGCCGCGCCGGGGAGGAGACTCGGGCAGCCTGGGCCGGGAGGCGGCGGGGGGGTCCGCGGAGCCGCTAGCCACCCGCTCGCCCCGCCATGTGACGCCACCCAGAGCCCGGCAATCCCCCGCGCGCCCCGGGCCCGCGCCCCGCCGCGCACCATGCTCCTGCTGGGACACGCGCGCCCGCCGCCCGCGCCCCAGCCCGCCCAGCATCCCGGCCTCCGCAGGCAGGTAGAGCCGCCGGGGCAGTTCCTGCGCCTCTTCTACTGCACCGTCCTGGTGTGCTCCAAAGAGATCGCAGCGCTCACGGACTTCTCCGGTAAGTGCGCGCTCTGTCGTCGTGCGCCCCCAGCGCCGCCGTGCGCCGGCGGAGCCCTTGGCTGCTGGCTCCCAAGGGCCACGGCCAAGTTGAATTAAAGTTGAGTCGCGTTCGTAGTCTCCTTGCCTGATGTGAGCCCTTGGCAAGGAAGCATGTGTGGTGTTGTCAGGGTTTCTCGCCCCGCCGCTGACCTTAATTTCCCAACATCGCGGACCTGGCCTGGCCGCGCGCGCGCGTTCGCTGGAGGCGCCCGAGGTTGAGCTCTGTACCGCGCGCCGCTTTTTGGAGTACACGTGTTGTGGTTGGAGGAGTCGCGTTCTGTTTGCCACCCGCGGAGACTGGGGCGTCCCAGCCAGCCTCCCAGGTATCCGTGCCAGAAGACTAGCCCGGAGCGCACCGGGTCTGAAGCCCGTACCGGGAGGGAAGGAGGGATCCCGCAGGGGCCGGGTGTCCGGTGGAGCAGCCCACGCCACTCACCCAGGGCCGTGCCGTGCCTCCGCAGTGCGTCAGCGCCCCCTCTCCAGTCCCTTTACAAGAAACAAGGACCTCCTCCTCCCGAGTCAGCGACGGGACTTTTCTTTCGGGGGAATTCTAACTCATGCCCTGGAAGAGGATCTCAGATTGTTCTGGGGTTACAGAGGTGACTGTGCTAAAAGAAAGGAGTTTCAGGGTTGGCCATGGCCACGGGAGCACGTGCTGATGCTTAGTGGTTGCACTTGCTTCTGGTACAATTGTCCTTGCAACTGTAACAGCTCTCTCTCTCTCCCCTCTTTCTCTCTCTCTGGCAAGGCCTGCACCCTGCCCCAGCCCAGCCCAGCCCAGCCCACTTCTCCTTCCCCAGGAATCTTCCAGACTTTGCATATGTCCTGCAGGTACTGGCCACGCAGCATCTTTTGCAAGATACTCTGGTAAATGAAGTGAGCCCCTGGTGGGTGCTGTTGGTGCTGGAGACTAGTACGCGGCGAGGAACACTGGCCAGCTGGAAGCTGAGCTGGGCTTCTGGTTCACTTACAGAGAATGTCATTGTTAGCCGAGAGCCTTAGGTCAGAGGTGCTTTGCTTTGAATATTTAATATCAAGGCAGGGATCCTGCCTAGTGAAGGAAGCCAAGATATGCCTATTTGGCAAGCAAACCTCAGCCCTTAAAATCCAGCACCGCAAGATCAAGCCTTTGTGGTAAGAATGCTGGGTGAAACGCGTCTCCCCTTTCAGATGCTATTGACTTATTTTTGTTCCTAACAGAACTTGCTTGGCTGCGAGAAAAGCTCTGTGTTTGCTGATCTGAGCGGTGGAGAGCAGTGCTGGGCTGAGCCATCACCTAGCTCTGACTAATGTAAGAAAGAACTGGAATCCGACGAGCCCAGTGACACCACTGCAACTGAACAAATATTGCTTTAGGCCAACTGCGATGTAACCATCAGGTTGTTTTCACAGATTATAGACGAGTTTGTTTCTCTAGGGAAGCAGTCCCAATATTCTAACACTGTGCAGGTCACCACCCACATTCCTGAGGGGGACCCATGCTTTGACAGAGGTCTAAGTCATATGAATGATAGAAGCCATTTCCTTCTGCTTTCCCCATGGAAGTGACCTCCAGCTTTTTTTTTTTTTTTTAAGATGTATTCATTTATTCGAGAAGCAGAGTTACAGAGAATGGGAGAGACAGAGAGAAGTCTTCCCTCTGCTGGTTCACTCCCCAATTTTCAGGACCCAGGAGCTTCTTCTGGGTTTCCCACGTGGGTGCAGGGGCCCAGGCACTTGAGCCAACTTCCAATGCTTTCCCAGGCCATCAGCAGGAAGCTGAATCAGAAGTGGGGCGGCCAGGACTCAAACCAGTACCCATATGGGATGGTGGCGCCACAGGTGAAGACAACCCACTACACCACAGCGCCAGCCTGCCGGTCTAGCTTCTAAAATGCCCCTGCGAAAGCAGTAGTTGGTGAGGATGTCAGATCCACCCACAGCCCGGCCCCATTTTTCCTCTGATCAATGTCCTCCAAGGAGAGAGTTAGCAGGGAGCCTTTTTGGGAGAAGGAAAGAAACATAAGAAACATAAGTATTCTCCCAAACCTCAGGCATACTCGGGCTGAAACCTACATTCTACTAGAGCGTGGGGTGAGGGGAGAAAGAGAAAGAGAAGCCTCCCAAAGTTGGCTGATTGGAATGAAGACTTAACGACTCTTAGGGGCCCCCAGCTACGTGATGAACAGCTGAAAGGGTTAAGTCCCAAGCTTTAAAGATGTTTGGGCGAATGTTTTGGTGAAGCAGTGGATCCTGATCACATTGCTCCGAGCTCCCATGGCCTCAAAGCTGGCTGCCTGTTTATCTGGGGACAAGAAGGCTCCTCCTTCTTGGAGGAGTGTATACACACCAAGCACAGGTCCATAAAGAGATGGCAGACCCCTCCCCCACCAGCCTTGCAGCAGTAGCTGAGGGCTAGACAGCAGCGCTCAGCAAAGCAGATACCTGCTTGATTTCTAAATAAGAGGAACACAGCAAAAACTGGCAGAGAACGGAGCCAGCTTGGGACCCCTTTGCCCTTGCAAAGGAGGACCGGGATGGTAGATCCTGTAAAACAAAGCGGCAGAATGCCAGGGTCCCAGCCATTATCTGTCCAGTACCGGGACAGGGCAGAGTTTTGGAAAGTAACTTAAGCCTTTCCCTGGGGCTGTCAGCTGGTGTCGTTTTCCTGGGTCATTGATTTTTTTGCCCTAGGGATTCCAGCATCGGATCTCACTCTTAATAACCCAGAAGCGGCATGGTGGCCTCCCCCTCCCCCCACGTGCTCGTGACTTGTGCTAATCACCCCCAAGCCTGCTAGGAAATAGGCCCTTAAACACCCTCTTCTCTCTCCTCCACAAAGATGTTGAGAGTTTGCCAGTGGCCACTGGAAGGCTATCATCACTGCATTAAAAATACATCCTGGTGAAGGCAAGAGCAGTTCACGCAAAATTAGTGTCTCTGATCCTTAATCCTACACTCAAAATGTGCTTGGCTCCCGTCCATCTCCCTCTTTGGGACGGAGTTCTGTTCTTTTGACTGCATTCCCAATTTCAGCATTTGGCCCGAGAGGTCCAAATTGATCGCTGATCTTTTTTTTTTTAAAAGTGACAACAATAAAAGTGTCATGTCATCCTTAGCATCCTCTTTGTCCGGAGAGCTGGAGGGCAGATGAGAGGTGAGAGGAGGGAGGGGTGCTCTTTCTGGTTCTAGCCATGGTGACCAAGGGATTGTCTCCATTTTGCTCTGCCTTCAAGCGTGGTGTCCAGTGTGTCTCTGGCACGGCCCCTCGGGACTTGGTTTTTGATGGTTTGACTGTGTGGGTTCTCGGCCAAGGGCAGGCTGGGTCTCCCTTTCTCTGCTTCTCTTTCTCTCCTGTTCTTTTACTTTCTCATTTCTCAAAGAAATTCAAAGCGATGGACAGGCTTATGCGTAGGAGTGGGGAGAGAGGAAGGAAAGAGTGGAAAATGGTTCTCGTTCCCACTGGAACTCCTGGGGCACCCCTGCCACTTGGACAAAGTGGTATTGACTGTGTGTTTACACGTTTGGTTTTGCCCTGGGACTCAAAGTGTGAATGAGGGAAGCGGAGGGGAGGTTGGGGGCAGCCTTCAAGGTCCTTCTTCTCCTCCCAAATGTCCCCAGATCTCAAAGAAAAGTCGCTGTGTGACACAGGTGGCCCGGGATTCTACTAGTGCCATCGGCAGCCGCGCGCCAGCAACACGTGGTTCGCGGTGTTGGACTGTGTTCACGAGCTCCAGCTGCCACAACAAAGGCACCACAGAAAAGTCTGTTCTCACAGATGGGGAGGCTGCAAGTCCAAGAGCAGATCGATCCTTCTGTGGTCTCCCTCGTGGGCTCACAGAGGCCCTTCTCGCTCTGCGTCTCCACGGGGTCTTCCTCCTGCAGACACACTGCGTCCAGTCGCCTCTCAAAAAGGACAGCATCCTCTTGCTCTAGAGCCCGCTCTAACGATCTCATTTTGACTCAATCACCCCCATCTTCAAACACACTGTGGAGGTCATAGGGTAGGGTCTTGGAGGCCAGGCCTGCAACATGTGTGTTTGGACACAGATCGCTCGCAGCCCAACCCGTGAACTTGAGCGGCAGTGCTTTGTTGCATCGGCCGGGCATTTCGGAACGTAGAACTTCAGTCGCTGAGAGTGGGAAGCAGGTCCCCAGGGAGGCAGCACAGGTGGATTGGACAGCTTGAGCCTTCCCGTCCTGCCTCTTCCTCCTGATAGGTGTCGAGCTGCCCCGGTTACACGGGATGACGTGGGGGGTGTGCAAGATCCCACCCCACGGCCTCTGGTCTCATGGGCCAGGCACTGGAGACTTTGTGGAAGTTCCTGGATGTTTTGAATGTGCTGCAGAGAGGGGGCCCCCTGCACTGGGGCCGTAAGGAGAGGACTGCCTACTGCACCACGCCAGTTCTTGCAGAGCCACAGGCCTGGCTGGGTATCCCCAGGGAGACCAGGGCAGCCTTTTCCCAGCTCGTCACCTCCTCCCAGCACCTGTGTGCACACACACTCCCCTCTGCACTGCATTCTGCCTTAGCCACATCATCCTTTTATCCTATGGTTATTCTCTCTCTCTTTCTTTCTTCCAAAGATTTATTTTATTTATTTGAAAGAGAGAGGTAGAGTCAGAGAGATAGAGAGAGAGAGAGAGAGAGAAAGGGCTTCCATTCCGCTGGTTCACTCCCCAGATGGCTGCAATGACTGGAGCTGGGACAGGCTGAAACCAGGAGCCAGGAGCTTCTTCCAGGTCTCCCACATAAGTGCAGGGGCCCAAGCACTTGGGTCATCTTCTGCTGCTTTCCCAGGAGCATCAGCAGGGCGCTGGATTGGAAGTGGAGCAGCAAGGACTCAAATCGGCACCTATATGGGATGCTGACACTGAAGGCTAGGGCTTTAACCCACTGAGCCACAGCGCTGGCCTCTCCAGGGTATTTTCATCTTAAAATGTTTTTATGGTGTGAAAAGCCAGCCAGCAACCCAAGAAGAACAGAGCGAATGTCTTCAGGGGCTGACCAGGCATCTCAATCTGCACGTCCGTTTCCACGGAAAGTGCCCACGGCTGGGAAATGTTCTGCCGGCTCTTTCTAAGGCAGACAAGGGGCGTCTGGGCGCTCAGTGCTCCCGTTATTGATGGCCTCGGTCTCCCAGGTGCTTTATAATAGGAAAGGGCAGCCTGGCAACACTTCAGGGAAGGAAGAGAAAGGACCAGAGGAAACATTAGTTGAGCTCAGTGTTATCTGAGTTCACTCTCATAGCAACCCTATGCAGTCAGTATTAGCCTCACTTATATACACATATATTAAAGATTTGTTTATTTATTTGAAAGGCAGAGTTAGAGAGAGAGAGAAAGAGAGAGCAGAGAGAGAAATTCCATTTGCTGATTCACTCCCCAAATAGTTACAATGGCTGGGGCTGGACTAGGCCAAAGATGAGAGCCTGGAACTCCATCCAGATCTCCCCAAAGTGGATGCAGGGCCCCAAGCACTTGGGCCATCTCTTGCTGCTTTCCCAAGTGCATTAGTAGAGTGCTGGATTGGAAGTGGAGCAGCCGGGACTTGAACCTGCAGGCACATAGGATATCAGTGTTGCAGGTGGCGGCTTAACCCTCTGCACCACAATGCTGGCCCCCATTCTCACAGATGGGAGTTCAGCCCAGGGAGGATTGCTCACTGATCCTAGGCCACTGAGCCAGGAAAACCAGGACAGAGGCAGCCTCCAACCCAGGGGTCCGGCCAGATGGAGAGATTTGGCCTTCAGGGGTACTGAGCTGGGGAAGAAGGCTGGAAAAAGAAAAAAGTGCCACAATCTGCCTGAGCTGTCTAGACAGGGTCACAGGTCACTGGATGAAGGCGCACGTTCTGACCACCGCGGCACTGGGTGATTTAGCTGTTGTGGGGATGTCACAGTGTACATGCGCACAAGCAGTGATGGTGTGGGTCAGACACTCGGCGTGGACTCTCCATGCAACCAGGAGACTCGGTGAGCACGAGATGGATGAGCTGCTGTCATTCTAACACGCATGCTCCCTTCCAGTAAACTAGGACCGAGACAATGGCATACGTATAGTGCAGTGAATACATGGCCTGGTGACATAGTGACTTCTTACATAATGTGCGTAATCGGGCGTATTTTTATATACTGGCAGTGCAGTGGGTGTCACACCAGCATCACCACAAACACGTGAGGAATGCCTTGTGTTAGGATGCTTTGGCAGCTTCTGTGTCACTAGGCAATAAGAATTTTTCAGTTCCGGTATAACCCTGTGGTCCACCCGCGTCTGACTGTAGCTGATGGAAGGTGCACTGCTGTCTCAGGCGCCCACTGAGTAGTCTGCCCTCTTCCCGTCCGTACCGCCCACCTTTTCCTCACGCTTATTCCGAAGTGGATGCACTCCTGTGGGATCCAGAGGAGTGGAGGAGGAAGATGTTAGAACTTGGTGTTAGGGGCAGGCATTTAGCCTGGTGGTTAGGATGCTCACATCCCACGCTCGACGGCCTGGATTCAGTTCGCAGCTCCTGCTCCTGCCTCCAGCTTCCTGCTAATGCAGACCCCAGGAGGCAGTAGTCCCAGTGCAAGTAATCAGCTCTCTGCCACTCTCGTGGGAGGCCTGATCGGGGCTCTGGGCTTCCAGCTTTGGTCTGGCCCAGTCTTGGTCATTGCTGGCATTTGGAAGAGTGAAGTAGGAGATGCAGATCTCTCTGTCTCTCCAGTAAGTAAATAAATGGAGTTAGGTTTTGTTTCTATGGAACACATGAGTTGACAATATGATAACATGTAATTTATAAATAATTGTATATATGTTGAAGATGTGTTCTTAAAATGTTTTTTTACTGGTGGGGTTCATATTATTATTATTATTATTATAGATTTATTTATTTATTTGAAAGGCAGGGTTACAGAGAGGCAGAGGCAGAGAGAGAATCTTCCATCCACTGGTTCACTCTCCAGATGGCTGCAACAGCTGGAGCTGTGCCAATCTGAAACCAGGAGCCAGGAGTTTCTTCCAGGTCTCCCATGTGGTTGCAGGGACCCAAGCACTTGGGCCACCTTCTACTGCTTTCCCAGGCCACAGCAGAGAGCTGGATCAGAAGTGGAGCAGCCGGAACTTGAATCAGTGCCCATATGGGATTTCGGCACTGGAGGCAGTGGCTTTACCCACTCCCCCACAGTACCAGCCCCTGGGGTTCATATTATAAAAGTCATTGTATTCACAGCCATTCTGTCAGCTTAATGCTCATCACATTCTTTTTTTTTTTTTTTTTTAAGATTTATTTGTTTATCTGACAGGCAGATTTACAGACATGGAGGGAGAGACAAGGAGATATATAGAGAGTCTTCCATTGCTGATTCACTCCCCAAATGGCTGCAACAGCCAGGGCTGGGCCAGGCTGAAGCCAGGAGCCAGGAACGCCATCTGGATCTCCCAATTGGGTGGCAACTTTAAGTACTTGGGTCATCATCTGCTACTTTCCCAAGTGCATTAGCAGGGAGATGGATTGGAAGCAGAGCAGCCAAGACTTGAACGGTACTCTGATATGGGATGCCAGTGTTGCAGGCAGAGGCTTGGTCAACTGCACCACAACACCATCTCCCCTGCAGTTTTTCTGATACTGAGGCATACAATAAGTACATTGCGAGTAGTTTAAAGTAATGGCACTTATGTACTGCTTACCTCTTAACCTGCTAGTCAAATCTTTTTTTAAAGATTTATTTATTTATTTGAAAGGCTGAGTTACAGAGAGGCAGAGAGAGAGAGAGAGAGAGAGAGAGAGAGAGAGAATCTTCCATCTGCTGGTTCACTCCCCAAATGGCTGCAATGGCCAGGGCTGGGTCAGGCTGAAGCCAGGAGCCAGGAGCTTCTTCCAGGTCTCCCAAGGGTCCAGGTATTTAGGCTGTCCTCCACTGCATTCCCAGGCTCAGTAGCACGGAGCTGGATCAAACATAGAGCAGCTGGAGCTGGAACTCAAATCTACAACCATTTGGGATGCCGGCACTGCAGGTGACAGCTTTACCCAGTAGGCCGTAGCACCAGCCTCCGGAGTTAACTCTCTTTCCCATCACTTACAGGTATTGTTCATTCCATGTCTTGTCTCAAGATAGCACCATCCAGCTCCAAAGAATTAATTGTAGATTAGTTTTGGTAATATGTTTTTGAAAATATGGTGGATGGTGTTCTGAAGTTATTTCCCCAAGAATACACCTAGAACTGATGACCAAAACATAAACATCCTTTGAATGTGGAAGGGAAAGAATATAAGGAACGTTCTGGGAACAAAAATGGGGAGCAGAGAACCAGAGGAGTTAGCTGGTGCTGACCAAGTGGCTTCCCTAGGGTTTGATGGTCTTGACAACCAGGATTTAACAGGTGCATAAGGGCAGGAGATGACACAGTAGACCGAGACAGACTGGAACTGGAATAAAGATCTCTATATAAAGCCAGGACCTTGAAGGAATAATATTTAATAAAAAGATAAAACAAATCAATATTCTTACAAAGAAAATGACTAGAACAATTGTCTCCGCCTGGGTTAGGATTGGAGAAAACAATGATTTCCTAGGGCTAGTGTTGTGACGTAGTGGGTAGAGCTGCTGCTTGCGACAGCAGGGTCCCTGTCGGAGTGCTGATTGAGTCCCTGCTGCTCCGATTCCAGCCCAGCTTCCTGCTGACGTGCGTGGGAAGACAGGGAAAGTTGACCCCTGCCACCCATGTAGGAGACCCTGAGTTCCTGGCCCTTGGCTTTGGCCTGGCCCAGCCCTAGCAGTTGTGGCCCTCTGGGGAGTGAGCCAACAGATGAGGATCTCCCTTGCTCTGTGTGTGTGTGTGTGTATGTGTGTGTGCCATTGTCTCCTTCTCTGATGGTCTACCTTTCAAATAAATATATCTTTAAAATTTTCCCTTTAAAATGCCTAATCAGGGCCTTTTTGAGAGTCTGGATTTTGAATGCACACTACTTTTCTTGGGAAACCTAAGCTAAGAAACTAATACAGTTGTCACAGCATATGGCGAAACAAACACATGGGATCCAGTGCTGTGGCCTAGTAGGTTAAGCTTCTGCCTGCGGCATTGGCATCCCACCTGGGCAAAGGTTCGAGTCCTGGCTTCTCTACTTCTCATCCAGCTCTCTGTGAGCAGTCTGGGAAAGTGGTGGAAGGTGGCCCAAGTGCTTGGCCCCTGCACCCATGTGGGAGATATGGAAGAAATTCCTGGCTTCTGGCTTCAGATCGGCCCAGCTCCAGCCATTGTGGCCACTCGGGGAGCGAACCAATGAGTAGAAGATTTCTCTTTCTGTCTCTGTCTCTCTCTCTGTAACTCTGCCTCTCAAATAAATAAATAAGTAAATCTTTAAAAAAATGGATACTCCCTGTATGGAAATGTTGTCAACACAAGAACCTCAATATTTTTATGGGAGAAATACTGCTGAATATGAATTACAATTCTAAATTACATTGTAGGAGCAATGGTCAACAGCAACACCAGAGTTCTTAGTCCATAGAGAAAAAACAAATATGTTGAAAAAGAAATGATTGTCTATATCCATGGAAAAGTATATTCATTGAAATTATGTATATAGAATATTCATTGAATAAGTCTATATCCATATGTTCATTGAAATTAAAATTAAATTAGATGGGTTAAAGAGCAGATTGGATATAGCTGAAGAGAGAAACAATGAGCTGGAAAATAAAACTGGAGGGAAATTATCCAGAATTAAGCAAAGAAGGTAAAGACATGGAAACTATGGAAGAAAAAAAAGTTTTTTGACAGGCAGAGTTAGTGAGAGAGAAAGAGAGAGAAAGGTCTTCCTTCCATTGGTTCACCCCTCAAATGGCTGCTACAGCTGGTGTGCAGTGCCAATCCGAAGCCAGGAGCCAGGTGCTTCCCTGGGCCACAGCAGAGAGCTGGACTGGAAGAGGAGCAACTGGGACAGAACCGATGTCCCAACCGGGACTAGAACCCAGAGTACCAGTGCTGTAGGCGGAGGATTAGCCTAGTGAGCCACGGTGCTGGCCTATGGAAGAAAATTTATAAGACATAAGGGATAGAATGAAGGTTTAACATATATTTGATCAGATTCCAGCAAGAGAAGCCAGGTTAAACAAGAGGCAGCACTCAAAGTAGTGGAATCCTAGAACCTGTTTTCAAGAATTGATGAAAGATGCAGATTCAAACCTCTCAAGCAAGACAAATACTATAAATTTATACCTATGTGTAGCCTATTGAAACTAGAAAATACTAAAGGCAAAGCAGTAGTATTTTTTACTTTTAAGATTTATTTACTAGGCCGGCGCCGCGGCTCACTAGGCTAATCCTCCGCCTAGCGGCGCCGGCACACTGGGTTCTAGTCCCGGTCGGGGCGCCGGATTCTGTCCCGGTTGCCCCTCGTCCAGGCCAGCTCTCTGCTGTGGCCAGGGAGTGCAGTGGAGGATGGCCCAGGTGCTTGGACCCTGCACCCCATGGGAGACCAGGAAAAGCACTTGGCTCCTGGCTCCTGCCATCGGATCAGCGCGGTGCGCCGGCCGCAGCGTGCCAGCCGCGGCGGCCATTGGAGGGTGAACCAACGGCAAAGGAAGACCTTTCTCTCTGTCTCTCTCTCTCTCACTGTCCACTCTGCCTGTCAAAAAAAAAAAAGATTTATTTACTTATTTGAAAGGCAGAGAGCAACATCAAGAGGAGAGACAGAGAAGAGAGTGATTTTTCCATCCTCTGGTTCACTCCCCAAATGGCCACAGCAGTGAGGTCTGTGCCAGGTCTCCCACATGGGTGACATTCACTGCCTTCCCATGTGCATCAGCAGGGAGGTGGATCAGGAATGGAATATCCAGGAGGTAATATTTTCCAGCTTCTTAGGAAAAAGTACAACTGTCAGTACATACACACACACACACACACACACATATATATATATATAAATAAATCTCCAGTTAATGTATTTTTTAAATTTTTTTTTATTTTTTGACAGACAGAGTGGACAGTGAGAGAGAGAGAGACAGAGAGAAAGGTCTTCCTTTTCTGTTGGTTCACCCTGCAATGGCCGCTGATCTGAAGCCAGGAGCCAGGTGCTTCTTCTGGTCTCCCAATGCGGGTGCAGAGCCCAAGCACTTGGGCCATCCTCCACTGCCTTCCCGGTCCACAGCACAGAGCTGGACTGGAAGAGGAGCAACCAGGACAGAATCCAGCACCCCGACTGCAACTAGAACCCGGGGTGCCGGCACTGCAGGCAGAGGATTAGCCTATTGAACCACGGCGCCAGCCCAGTTAATGTATATTTTAAAAATTATTTTGTTTATTTGCTTGAAAGGCAGAGTGACCAAGAGAAAGAGAGAGGAGAAATTCCATCTGGTGTTCATACCCTTAGTAGCCACAGTGGCTAAACTTGAACCAAGTTGAGGTCAGGAACCTGGAACTCCATCTGGGTCTTCCACATGGGTGCAGGCCCAAGTACTTGGACTTCCCAGGTGCATTAGTGGGGAGCTGGAAGGAAAGTATGCTTGTTTTTTTTTTTTTCATTGAATCTATTTTTAAGGGTGAATATGAAATAAATATAAATTTGCCACTAATAACTCTTTTCTGAAGGAATTACTAAAGGGTATACTTCATAAAGTAGAATACTGAGTCTAGAATGAATGCAAGAGAAAGTAAGAAAAGCAGTGGTGAGCAAAGAAATCGTACAACTTCTAATGCACATTGCCACCATTTTTCTTCTGTCTTCCTACTTATAGAATGTCATCCAAGAGAGATGTTTTCTAAGATATTTTGTTTGAAATTCAGAGAGAAGAGAGATCCCTGAATCTGCTAGTCCTCTCCCCAAATCCCTACAAAAGCTGAAGGTAGGCCAGGCTGAAGCCAGGACCCCAGAACCCAACCCAAGTCTCCCACATGGGTGGCAAGGATCCAAGTCCTTGTGCCATCACCTGCTGCCTCCCAGAGTGCATTAGCAGGAAGCGGAGTAGAGAGCGGAGCTAGGACTTGAACCCAGGCACCCCTGCATCAGCTGCCTGCACCCGATATGTAGTTCCTTGGTCAGCTGAAATGATGAGACATTTTACTGAACCACCGAGCTCGTCCACCAACCTCTGACTTCCAGCCCGAGGTACCCAGCAGTGTCCTCCCCCCGGTGGGGGAAACGTTCTGAAGTTTCTCAGGCTCCAGCCACCGTGCTGGGGCTGATACAGGGGCTACTCCAAAGAAATGATTTTGCCCTGGGGAGCCTTGCTTTTTGGTTGGTTCCTGGATCACACAAAGAATCAGCGAGGCATCTGAGGAAGGTCTCAGTCTCCAAAAACAGTAGCCAAGCCACAGCCCTCGAGCTGAGGGCTTAGCAGCGTGTCCACAGACCTTCCGGATAACTCTGCTCACGCTGAGATTTTGCACTCCCATGTGTGCATTTCTGAACCGTGTGTTCTCCGACGCTTGTCTCACTGGACACTGACTCTCTTCTGCATTAATGAAGTGATGCTTGGGGTCAGTTTTGACTCGAGAGCCAAGGTTTCCACACACAGCAAGCCAGGCAACACGAATGCTGGGAACTCAGTTCCCCCGCGTGTGAGGTGCGTGTTTGTGAATCGTCTGCCTCGGATGCCCCGTGAATACAAATCACCTCATCTGGGGTTGGAGGAGCAGGGAGGAAGAAACCCAAGAATGATCTCCAAAACAAATCTTTAATGCGGATGAGTATAATAGAGTGTAATCCCGTTTCAAGTCTGTCAGCATTCCTTTGATGATTACAAATGAGTTCCTTTCCCCTGCGATGTGGGGGAATCATCTGGATAAAATAACCCTTTTTGTCTGCAGGGGCCCGTGCCGTGCATACCCGTGACAGCTTTCAGAGTTGTGTTTCAGACTCTGGGAAGAACACACTCCAGCCAGTCATCTCCTTTCTTTCTCTTGACTTGGGAGATTTTTCGCTCTTTTCATGTTCAGCGGCTTCCGAAATTCTCAGGCTTAGGAATCATAAATCATCGCGCTGGGCTGAGGAACAGGAGAGACCCGGGTCACTGAGCCCGTTTCCCTCTCTGCCCGCTGGATGGGAGACAGGGGAAAGAGAGAGTGCATGATCTTATCTGCGAGGCCAATTTGTACAGCTTCTGAGGTCTCTCCTTTAAGGACTGCACGTGAGCGATGGGTCCTTTCTCTGTTAAAAAACATGTACGGAACCCGAGTTCAGCTTCCGTGGCTGTCTTCATCTGACTGGCTATGAAATGAAGGGGCAGTCCATTTTTTTAAATGCTTCTTTCCCAAGCGAAGCCTGGGAAATGCTTGGTGGACAGGCAGACGGGGGTGGGGGGGGCAAAGACTCAACCCCATCCACAGCCTCCGAACTAAAAGGGAGCTGACAGGTGTTTGTGCGGCAGCTTCCGGGGTGCAGAATTACAGATCCTGTGGTCTTGCCTGTTCTGCCTCTTTTACTGCTGGAGTTCAAGTGCAATGGTCAATATCTTTTCATTCCCCCTCCCCCCCCCTTTTTTTTTTTCCTATTTTTCATTGGGTGTCCCAGGATTGCTTTAAAATAGGGCAATGGCTCCCTAAAAGCCACACACCTGTGTCTAGAAGCCGAAGGTTTTCCCTTGTCTCTGCTTCTGTGCTACCCTTTGGATATCCAGGGCAGGTTGGTCGGGTTTGGCAACTTTCGCCCCAAAATGCTGTCTGGTTCCTACAGTCGGTGGCTATCTTTACTCGGTGAAAATGTAGCTTTTCCAAGCAGTTAGTCGAAACCAGTGGCTCTCAATCCAGGGCGATTTTGTTCCTCGGGAATATCTGGCAATGTCCAGAGGGGGTTTCACCTGCCACAGCTGCTGGAATCCAGTGTGGGAGCCAGGACTGCTTCTAGGCACTGTGGCTAAGACTCTGTCCTTGTGCTGAGGTTCAGGGCCCTAGGCTAGACCAGCGCACTTGTCCTTGTTCAATTTTTTATACTTGCGGACTTTTTTTTTCTTTTTAAATGTTTATTTATTTACATGAGAGGCAGAGTTACAGACAGAGGGAGACACAGAGAGGAAGATCTTCCATCTGCTGGTTCACTCTCCAAATGGCCACAACGGCTCGAGCTGAGCCAATCCAAAGCCCAAACACTTGGGCCATCTTCTACTGCCTTCCCAGGCCATCAGCAGGAAGCCAGATTGGAAGTGGAACAGCCCGGGTTCAAACCAGACTTATTTGGGGTGCTGGTGCTGCTGCTCCCCACTCCCCAGTCCCACAGGGTTCCGTTTAGGCTCCTCCCATCCTTCCCTTCCTCCCAGGAACTTGTCTTTGGTCCCTCTGCCGGACCGTTTGCCAACGTGAATGTCAAACTGAAACACCCCGCTGGAGAGGTGTTCAGACTTGAAGTCAGTTGCTCACTTCTGCGAGCATGCATTTGCAACACATCTCTGTTATTTCAAAATCACGCTGAAACAACTGCGTGGGGGGGCGGGGGTCGGGGGTAGATTTAGCTTAAGCTCTTAAAAGGCAAAGGGTGGGGCCGCGGCCCTGGCATAGTGTGTAAAGCCACCGCCTTCAGTGCCGGCATCCCATATGGGGTGTAGGTTCGAGTCCCGGCTTCTCTTCTTCTGATCCAGCTCCCTGCTAATATGCTTGGAAAAGCAGTAGAAGATGGCTCAAGTCCTTGGGCTCCTGTACCTGCGTGGGAGACGCGGAGGGAGCTCCAGGCCCCTGGTTGCAGCCATTTGGGGAACCAGCGGAAGGAAGACCTCTCTCTCTCTCTCTCTCTGCCTTTCAAATAAATAAATACATCTTAAAAAAAAAAAAAAAAAAAACCTGGAAGACTTCATCACCCACGACCTCACCCACCTTCCCGCTTCTCCTGCTCTTGTTCTTCGAACACCTCTGTCCACAAGCCCTGCCACCCCACCTGCCTCCGTGCCACGCGCACCTGGTGTACACACACACACTCACGTGTGGCTTCCGTGTAACAGTGCGTGCCTTCCCCTGTCTGTGCTGCGTGGGACACACTGCTTAGGGCACTTGTGTGGTGCTGAGGCTGAGCACGTGGAGGGGCTCACGTCCCTGGGAAACCTTCCACAACGGGTCCCCCTGAAGATGGTGGCCATCGCCGGCCGCCCCCGGACAACTCCCACTTCCAGAGGGGCCCTGCTCCGTCACCCCCTCTTTGAGACAAGTTGCAACGCTGCTTTAAAGTCTATCTTTCCTTCTGCCAACCACAAAGAAAACCCAGATCGCTTCCAAGAGAGCAAGCAGGGGCACCGCAAGGACGGGTGTGCAGTATTTGTACAGTTTTGTGACTCAGTCCATCTGAATTTCCAAGTATTTTAAGAGCTTTGTCCAAAAAAAAAAAAAAAAAAAAAAAAAAAAAAAAAAGGTCTATTGTGTGGCTCTTGGCACCAAAGAAAATAGCAGGCCTGTCAGAACTCTGTTTCAGATTGAATTTTCAAGTGGGTGGTGGAAGAATGCCGTCTGACGGGAGGGCCTTGCTCACTCCCCCTGCTGATCTCTGCCTCCCCACGGAGCTGCGCTTTGCAGAATCAGCTCATGTTCAGAAACCCAAGCATCTTTGCCTTTGGCCCCCTTTTAGGAGCAAGGCATCGTGTTGCTAAGTAGAGATTGCTATGTCTGTTACGTGAGTGGAGCTTCCTAAATAAAAGGAAAAAGCTATTTGACCATGCATATTATATATATATATGAGTTATATATTTTATATAACATAATATACGAGGGTACTTTGAACATCGTGGAACATGGAATTAAAAGAAGTTTACTTGGGGGAGCCAGTGCTGTGGCATAGCAGGTAAAGCTGCCGACTGCAGTGTCGGCATCCTATATGGGCACCGGTTCGAGCCCCGGCTGCTCCACTTCCAATCCGGCTCCTTGCTAATGCACCTGGGAAAGCAGCTGAGGATGGTCCAAGTGCTTGGGCCCCTGCACCCAGAGGAAACTCCTGGCTCCTGGCTTTGGCTTGGCCCAGCCCTGGCTGTTGTGGACATTTGGGGAGTGAACCAGCAGACAGAAGACCTTTCTCTCTGTCTCTCTCTGTCACTCCCTCTCTCTAATTCTAACTTACAAATAAATAAATAAATCCTTTTCTTAAAAAAAAGAAGTTTATTTTGATGTAAAGGTTTTTGAAATCTGTGCATATGAGGAGTTTATGGGCAATGTATACTGTGAAAACACTTCATAGACTTCAAAAATTTCTTAGACATAAATAAACTTATCATTTCATTTCAATTTCCATGCACTTTCTGAAGTACCACTGTATATGAAAATCTACAGCATCCCTCGGAATCCATGGGGATAACCAGATTCACAGATGCCCAAGCCCCTTGTGTCAAAACAGAATACTGTCGCATGGAACCCAGGGACGTCCTCCCTTCCACTGTACATTATCCGTGGGATGACTCATAACACTGAATGCAATGTAAGCTCTGTAAAAAGTTTATGGGGCCGGAATTGTGCAGCGGGCTAAGCTGCTGCTTGTGACGCTGGCATCCCATACAGCCGCAAGTCTGAGTCCTGGCTGCTCTGCCTCCAATGCAGCTCCCTGCTGATGTACCTGGGAAAGCAGCAGCAGATGGCCAAATGCTCGGGCCTCTGCCACCCACGTGGGAAATCCAGATGGAGGTCCAGGCTCTTCTTGGCTTTGGCCTTGCCCAGCCCCAGTCACTGCAGCCGTTTGGGGAGTGAACTAGCAGATAGCAGATACATCTCTCTCTCCTTCTCTCTCTCTCTCTCTCTGTGTTACTCTGCCTTTCAAGTCACTCAATCAATCTTTAAAGAATTGTTATACTCTGTTGTTTAGGGAATAATGACAAGGGACAAACAACTACAAAGGACTTCTCCATAAGCAAGTTTTTCCTGCTTATTCTTTTAGAATATGTACTCTCAGAAGTAAATACTGGGCTGGCGCCGCAGCTCACTAGGCTAATCCTCCGCCTTGCGGCGCCGGCACACCGGGTTCTAGTCCAGGTCGGGGCGCCGGATTCTGTCCCGGTTGCCCCTCTTCCAGGCCAGCTCTCTGCTGTGGCCTGGGAGTGCAGTGGAGGATGGCCCAAGTGCTTGGGCCCTGCACCCCATGGGAGACCAGGAGAAGCACCTGGCTCCTGTCATCGGATCAGCGCGGTGCGCCGGCCGCAGCGCGCCGGCCGCGGCGGCCATTGGAGGGTGAACCAACGGCAAAAGGAAGACCTTTCTCTCTGTCTCTCTCTCTCTCACTGTCCACTCTGCCTGTCAAAAAAAAAAAAAAAAAAAAAAAGTAAATACTGACAGCATGAGGCATTTTTGGATGGTTCACACGTCTCTAGCCCTAATGATAAGAAGAAATGGTCTGTACATGTTGAGAATAGATATAATTTTTTTAAGTTTTCCATGCACAGTTGGTTGAATCGTGTACGGCCTTACTACTCTTTCTCAGTACAGCCCTAGAGACAGTGTGGATCTTCCCAAATGGCTTATGTAGTCAGTGCTTACTTATGGATATAGATATTATATGGAGTAAGCAGGAAAAAAACATGTTTATGAAGATGCCACGTTGTAGGTTGTTCCGCCCTGGACACTGAGCCTTGAGCAGTGAGTTTTCTCATTGCATATATGTGTTATGTAGCCTACACATTCTGTCCTCCTATTTCTGTCTTCTCTTGCTAATAATGATTCTTGCTATCTATCTGTTAAAAAGAACCCATGCAGCTAGGGCTGTGGCATAGTGGGCTAAGCTTCTGCTCGCGGCACCGGCATCCAATACCGGCACTGGTTCGAGCCCCAGCTGCTCCTCTTCCCATCCATCTTTCTTCTCTGATCTGGGAAAACAGTGGAAGATGGCCCAAGTGCTTAGGCCTCTGCACCTGCATGGGAGACCTAGAAGAAGCTCCTGGCTCCTGGCTTAGGATTTGCTCAGTTCTGGCTCTAGCGGCCATTTGGGGAGGAACCAGTGGATGGAAGCCCTCTCTCTGTCTGTAGCTCTGCCTCTCAAATAAATAAAATATTTCTAATAAAAATAAAAAGAACCCGTGCCTGCTAGTCATCGCCAGGTCCCTCGGAGCTCGGAGTAGATGAGCTCTGGGCTGGCTGAGACGTTTTCTCACAGTGCTGGCAAAGCGTCGGCTCCACTCTACAGAAACGTTCTCCAGAGGCATTCATGCGTGTGCTGCGTCCAGTGTCACCCTTCTCAGCAAAACAGCCTCTATTTCCTTCTTCCTGCTTTCCAGAAAGTTCCGTAAACCCCCAAAGAATCACTGAATGTCAAGTGTCTGGTTTTTTTTGTTCCATAATGGGGAATTTGACGTGGAACACCCCCCCCCACCACGACCATGGATTGCCCCAGGTTGGGGTCAGGATAAAACCAGACTGTGGACAAAGTCTGGAAACAGAACCCAGAGGAAACCCACCTGGCTCTCCACCGCCCTGGGTCTGTTATTGTGAGGAGGGCCTGACCGAAGGGAAGGCCTTACATGGAACCTTCTGGAATACTCCCATTACCACCAGGGCTCTCTGATGAGTCTTGTGTGTGTCCCTTGTCTATTACCCACATGGCCTCTTCCGTGGGAAGGTGAATTGTCAGGGCTGATGAGTTGAGAGTGTTCCTTCGAAGGAGGGTCAATGCTTGTGATTCGGTCTCATAGACTGGGTTAACATTGCTGCAGAATGTTAGGGGGTGAATTAGGAAAATTATCATTGTAATTATTCAAGCACGTGGTGAGAAATGAGCCCTGCTGACAGTATCTGCATTTCGGAGGACTGTGGGGAGAGTGAGTTGACTGGAGTGCAGGAAAATCTGAGAACCGTGGGGATTCTCACCGCAGAGCGCTCCTGCCCAGGGCTGATTTCATCGCATACCAAGCCCTTCCTCAACTTTAATTTTAGTAAATCATGCTGGAGGAATCAGTCATAACGGAACCATGTGCAGAATTTGGAAGAGAGAGGTCCAGTTGTAGCAATGTAATTCACATACCAGAGTACTTTAAAAAGTTCATGGAAAATGCAAATTATATAAAATTATACACAGATTTCCAAGTTTTTTTTTCATACCAAAATAAAGTCTAATTCTCTTTCCCATAAACTTTTTTTTTAAAAAAGATTTATTTATTTATTTATTTGGAAGGCAGTATGGGTTCTTCACCTCGGGCAAATGAATTTCCCACATCCTGATGCCTGGGGTTTCACTCCGGAGTGAACCGAGTCTGAATCCTGGGCTGGGCCAGGGCACGCAGTCTGCAGAGGCTCCTGAGGGGTCGAGATGTGCACCAAGGTGGGGGGGCCTGCTGGGAAACATCGCCCTTTTCTTTCTTTTTTTTTTTTTAAGATTTATTTATTTATTATTTGAGAGTCAGAGTTACACAGAGAGAAGAGGCAGAGAGAGAGAAAGAGAGAGAGAGAGACAGAGACAGAGAGACAGACAGAGAGAGGTCTTCCATCCACTGGTTCACTCCCCAGTTGGCCTCAATGGCCGGAACTGCGCCGATCCGAAGCCAGGAGCCAGCAGCTTCTTCCAGGTCTCCCACGTGGGTGCAGGGGCCCAAGGACTTGGGCCATCATCCACTGCTTTCCCAGGCCACAGCAGAGAGCTGGATCAGAAGTGGAGCAGCCGGGATTAGAACCGGCGCCCATATGGGATGCCGGCACTTCAGGCCAAGGTATTAACCCGCTGCGCCACAGTGCCGGCCCCAACGTTGCCCTTTTCAAATCAACCTGCTTGTTCTGTATTTAATATCTCTTGTCCATTTTTCCAGACGAGAAAAGTTGCAAGAATAGTACAGATGGAGACTCCCTTTTCCGAAATGCTGGGGCCCGAGGTTTTTCAGATGTGGGGGTTTTTCAGATTTTGAAAGATTTGCCCAGACTTTCCTGGTTGAACCTCCCTAACCTGAACATCTGACCTCTGAAGTGCTCCGAAATCCAAACGTTTCCGAGCATTTTGAACTTTGAATCTTGAGATTCGGGGTGAGAAAGCATGTGCACCCTTCACCCCGTTCCTCAATGCTCCCACATACCCCATTTGCCTGACTCTTCCTCACATCACAGACGAGATGTCCAGGAATCTAAAGTAGCCCGTATGTGGTCCTTAAGAGCCCAGACATTCTTTTTCTTTTATTGTTTAATTTTAATTAATTAATTTTTTAAGGTTTTTTTTTAATAGATTTATTTGAAAGGTAGAGTTACAGAGAGGCGGAGGTAGAGAGAGAGGTTGGTCTCCCATCCACTGGTTCACTCCCCAGTTGGCCACAATGGCCAGAGCTGAGCTGATCTGAAGCCAGGAACCAGGAGTTTCTTCTGGGTCTCCAACATGGGTGCAGGGGCCCAAGGACTTGGGCCATCTTCCATTGCTCTCCCAAGGCATAACAGAGAGCTGGATTGGAAGAGGAGCAGCCGGGACTCGAACCAGCACTCATATGGGATGCCAGTGCCACAGGCAGCAGTTTTACTTGCCCCTGGACGATCTCTTAACGAAACCAAAATGATGACCAGAACTAGGAAATGACCACATTCTAATCCACAGGCCTCGTTCTGATTTCTTTTTTTAATATTTATTTATTTGAAAGAGTTAAACAGGGAGAGGAGAGGCAGAGAGAGAGAGAGAGAGAGAGAGAGAGGTTGAGACAGAGAGAGAGGTCTTCCATCCGATGGTTCACTCCCCGAGATGGCTGCAACAGCCGGAGCTGCTCCCATCTGAAGCCAGGAGCCAGGAGCTTCTTCCAGGTCTCCCACATGGGTGCAGGGGCCCAAGGACCTGGGCCATTCTCTTACTGCTTTCCCAGGCCATAGCAGAGAGCTGGTCAGAAGTGGAGCAGCCAGGACTAGAACTGGCGCCCATATGGGATGCTGGCATTTCAGGCCAGGGCCTTAACCCACTGTGCCATAGCAAAGGCCCCATCTGATTTCATCAGTTGTCCCTAAAAAATGTACTTTAGAGCAAAAGAATCCAGATCATGCATTATTGCGTTATTATCAGCTTTCTTTTTCTAAGATATTTTTTTTTTACTTATTTGAAAGTCAAAGTTACAGAGAGAGAATGAGAGACAGACAGAGAGGGGGAGAGAGAGAGAGTGAGATCTTCTATCTGCTCGTTCACTTCTCAGGTGGCTGCAATGGCCAGAGCTAAGCCAGACCAAAGCCAGGAGCCAGGAGCTTCATCTGGCTCTCTTACGTGGGTGATAGGGGCCCAAACACCTGGGCCACCTTCTGCTGTTTTCCCCAGGCTGTTAGCAGGGAGGTGGATCAGAAGTGAAGCAGCTGGGACTTGAACCGGTGCCCAGATGGGATGCCGGTGTCGCAGGCAGAGGCTTTACATGCTACGCCGCAACACTGGTCCCCTTTCATCTCCTTTCAACCTGGAACAGTTCCTGGGTGTTTATTTGTCTTTTATGATAACGGCATGTTTGAAGAATGCAAGGCGGTTACTGTATAGAATACTCCCAGTGTTCCTTCATGGGTACGCGTGTGTGCCCTGGGGCAGGGCTGTCCTGGCTGTGCCGTCTTGTTCTCCGTGCCCCCCATCAGGAGGAACAGCGGGTTGCTTCACCCCGTTACCCCGAGGGGAATGTTGATCATTTGTTTAAGGTGAGGCACAGCCCGCTGAGGATGCAAAAGCCATCATCAGCCGTACTCAAGTTCATCAATCATCTTACTCAGCCGTTACTTAGCCAGGCTGCAAGGATCTTGAACTTGGATAAGCAATTACTACAGCAGAAGAGGAGAGAGGGGAGGTTCCGGAACCTGGAGCTTCGGCAAGCGTGGCTGGGCCAGAGGTGTTCCTGGTGCTGGGATGAGGCGACCGGAGAACACTGGTCCTGGGAGGGACTTTGGGTTGGGGTGTGAGGCATGGAAGAGTCAGCCTCTGCTCCTCTGTGGTGCGGCTGAGGCCTCTGTCCCTGCTTCCAGACCTTCGTCCCCGCACTGACAACGCTTCCTTGTCAGTCTTGCATCCGAAACAGAGCAAGGGGCAGATTTGGGCACAGAGATGAAACTGTGCTTGGGACTCCCGCATTTCACGTCGGAGCGCCTGGATTGGAGTCCCGGCTCGGCTCCCAATTCCAGCTTCCTGTTGATGTACACTCTGGGAGGCAGCAGGCGATGGTTCCCAAGTAGATGGATTCCTGCCACCCACTGGGAGACCCCGAGGGAGCTCCTGTCTCCTGGCTTCAGCCTGACCTGGCCCTGGCTGCTGCAGGCATTTGGGGAGTAAACCAGCAGAGAAAGATCTCTCTCTGTCTCTCGGCCTTTCCAATAAATAAAATAAAATATTTTAAGATCAAACAGCAGCTCCCTTTTTTTTTTTTTTTTACAGGCAGAGTGGACAGTGAGAGAGAGACACACAGAGAAAGGTCTTCCTTTTGCTGTTGGTTCACCCTCCAATGGCCGCCGCGGCTGGCACACTGCGGCTGGCGCACTGCGCTGATCTGAAGGCAGAAGCCAGGTGCTTCTCCTGGTCTCCCATGGGGTGCAGGGCCCAAGCACTTGGGCCATCCTCCACTGCACTCCCTGGCCACAGCAGAGAGCTGGCCTGGAAGAGGGGCAACCGGGACAGAATCCGGTGCCCCGACCGGGACTAGAACCCGGTGTGCCGGCGCCGCAAGGTGGAGGATTAGCCTATTGATCCGCGGCGCCGGCCATCAGCTCCCCTTTTCTAAGCTTTGGCTCACCTCACAGCTCCACCTGTCTTTTCTCTGGGACTGCCAACTTCCGGATCAGCCTTGGGAACCGGTTCTGTTAAGGTGAGGCTCAGCTGGACACTGCCCGTAACTCCACTTGCTTGATTGGTTGCTCATCTCCAGAGACCATACCTGATTCTTACTGTTTCACAGCGTATGAGAGCGTGTCAGCCAACAGCAATCCCACGCTGCTGGCCAAAGAAGACCTTTCCCCACAAGTGAATCGGTCTCAGCGTGGCTTTCCTTCTGTGTGTGTGTGTTGGGAGCACTGTGGCGGCTGAGATGGAGAGAGGCGCGTTTGTTCTGTGCACCTGCTGCCTCGGGCCCCCTGCTGGCCCCGGAGCTGCAGCACCCAGGACTGAGCTGGGAGCCGTCCTCCTTCCGGGTGTTGCGTTGGTATTTTGGCCTGAGGTTGTCTCTGGCTCATCTTCAGGAGGTGTCTGATTTCGTGTGTGTATTTTCACCTGAGCTCCCCAGTGCTATGGGAGAAAGAAACATCGCCTTGTTGTGGTGATGGTGGCCAGGACAGATTTAGGTCCCCAACTTCCGGTTGTCCCAGGAGTGAACTTGAGCTTCTGTGTGGAGCTGTCGCTGGGCAGAGCAGTTGAAAGGGGTTGAATTGTGCTTCCTCCCCAGCTGCCCCAGAGATACGCTGGAGTCCTGACCTCTGTGGCCTGATTTGGAGACGGAATCCCAGTGAGGTCATTAGGGTGGGTGCTGGTCCAAAAAGGCCGTGTCGTCGTGTGAATGAGGAGGGGCTGGGACACAGGGACGTGCTCACGTGGAGGACCCCACATGGAGCCTGCAGCCAGGCTGGCTAGGGGCTGTCTGGCGCTGGGGACAGATCCGTCCCTAGCCCTCACAAGGGAGCCTGATGCTGCCACCAGCTGCGTCTCAGACCTCTGGCCTCTGCAGGGCGAAGCAGCACTGCTCTGTTCTAAGTCACCAGGTGCCTCGTGGCAGCTCTTGGAACGTGATAGAGCAGAGCTCTGACCATGGGTAAAATGCTTATTCATTTCTCACATGGTCCCCTGAAGTAAGTGCTATTTCTATCTTTGTTTTTGAAAAAAGTGTATTTATTTGAAAGGCAAAGCAACATGGAGAGAGAGAGAGAGAGAGAGAGAGAGAGATCGTCCATCAGCTGATTCACTCCCCCAATATCCATAACCCAAGTAACTAAGCCACCATCCACTGCCTCCAAGGGTGAGCATTAGCAGGAAACTAGATTGGGAGCCAAGGTGGAAATCCATCCCAAGTGCTCTATGGAGGATGCATGCACCCCCAGTGGCAACCCCAAGGGGTGGCACCCCAAGTGCGACCCACTGCGCCCCAAGGCCCACCCCCAAGGCTGCTCTTGGGTGCTGGATTTCCCAGGCAAACACCACCACTAGCTCCAAACCTGGCTGCATCCCTACGACCCCCTTGCCCCTGCCGCGTATCCCTGCCGCCGGCTGCTGCTGACTGCACAGCTGAATCTGTCTCTAGCGTTAGAACCAGCTGTGTACTCTGCGAGATGAAAATGTCGACCCCTGTTGTCCAAAAACCAGAGGAGAAGCTCTGTGACAGCCACTAAAATATAAAGCTGCTCCCTTGTCTCTGTGGGCTGTCCGTCTCTCGCTTTGCAAGAATGCATTCTATTCACTACCTCTAAGTGAAGACAAACCCATAATGTAAATGATTAGCACGGCTTTTACGTTTTTCCTTTCTATTTTGTGCTACGCCTGTTGTAAATACAAAAATAAGAGCGCTTCTGTTGGAGGTGACATCCCAGGGCCGACACAAACTGCTGTGCTTCGTGCCTATATCTTGTTCTCACTCCAACCGTGGGAGCCCTGCAGGAAGTGAATCCACCTGTTTTTATTTCATGTCTCCATCCTTGTGCGCTCTGCTCCCAGCGTCTCTGCCTTTGGCTTGATGAGGTGTGAGGGAGGATGGAGAGGAAAAACAGCAAGGGCTCCTCTCTCTTGCCTCTCCTTATATGTCACGGTTTTCAGCATAAGTGTGTGCCAACGCAGGGGACTAACGTGAACGGGAAGGGACAGGCAGGAGCAGGCATTTGGCCTGGAGGTTGAGACAGCGGTTAGGACGCCTCGTCCCGTATCGGAACCTGGATTTGCTTGCTGACTCCAACTCCTGACTCCGGCTTCCCGTTAATGTGCACCGTAAGGGAGGCAGCAGGTGGGAGCTCGACACCAGTCGCCTACGTGGGAGACCTGGATGGAGTTCCTGGCCCCGAGGGCATTTAAGAAGCAAGTCGGCAGACAAGAGCTCTCTCTTTTTCTCTCTCCATCTCTCAGATAAATAAATAAAGGTTTAAAAGGACAAGGCAGGACAGGATGGAACTGTTGGTTGTGCCTGATTCTTAGGATGCCACTGCCAGGAGCTGGTGTTGTGGTACAGTTGGGTAAGCTGCCTCTTGCAAGGCCAGCAACCCATATCCGATACCAAGTTGCACCTCAGTTGCTTCTCTTTGTATCCCAGCTGCTCCTCATCCAACCCAGCTCCCTGTTAACATGCTTGGATAAGCAGAGGAAGATGGTCCAAGTTCTTGGACCCCTGCCACCCATGTGGGAGACCAGGATGGAGTCCTGAGTTTCTGGTTTGAGCCTGGCCCAGCCCCTGTCATTGTGGCCAGTTGGGGACTTAAGCAATGGGTGGAAGATCTCTGTCTCTCTGTCTTTCAAATGCATAATTTTCTTAAGGCAATGCCATTGTCTTCCTCATGCATTAATGTAGATTCTGATTCCAGCAGAAAGCAGGGCCTCTCGGTGCCATCAGCATTTCTCGTGGCCTCAGTTGTAGACCTAATGTGCTTTTCTGACGCTTGCTCTGGGTCTCACTGGATTCCCACGCACAGTGGGTCCACCGAGATCTTGTGGCCAGGGCATGAGGATGCGGTAGCCAGGTACTGTGGCCAGGGCATGAGGATGCGGTAGCCAGGTACTGTGGTGACTCGTCATGTGGTGTCTGATCCGCCCACACACGAGCTCCACTACCAGTTGAATGTCACTTATGAAACACAGGTGCAGATAAAATCACCAAGAATTTCAAGATGGTGACATCAGAGCAGTAAGGCAAGTTCAAGGGCTGGTGCCGTGGTGTAGCAGTTAAAACCGCCTCCTGCAATGCCAGCATCCCATAGGGGCGCTGGTTTGGGTCCCGGCTGCTCCACTTCCAATCCAGCTCTCTGCTATGGCCTGGGAAAGCAATAGAAGATGGCCCCTGCACCCACGTGGGAGACCTGGAAGAAACTCCTGGCTCCTGGCTTCAGATCGGTGCAGCTCCGGCTGTTGCAGCCAATTGGAGAGTGAACTAGCAGCTGAAAGACCTCTCTCTCTTTCTGCTTTTGCCTCTCTGTAACTCTGCCTTTCAAATTAAAAAAAAGAAAGAAAAAGAAAAAAAGCAAGTTCAAGGCCCTTCTGAGTGCAGGGTGCTGACTGGCTGTCTGAGCTGAACACCCAGGAATTGGACCCTAATATCAGTCTGTTGGACCCCACCCCCACTGCCATGCTGTGGTCGGAGCCTTCTCATTTCTCTCCCGAGGACTGTGACTGCGCTGAGGTCTTCCCGGGTCCCCCCCATCCAGGAAAAGCCCCCTGAAGATTTCTCTGCATTGTAAACCCTACCAGCATCCCTCCGTGGCCGCAGCCTGCGGTGGCTCCCATCTGCCCTCAGGTTCAAAGTCAGACTCCTGTGGCTTCTGCAGCCGCTGCTCTGACCGCACACCGGGCGAGCCAGAGGAGGTCCCTGCTGCCGAGGTCACTGTCACCTGCCCTCCTGCTCTCGTCAGGGCTCCCCTCCCGCCTGGAAGCCCTCCTCGCCTCTCAGCTGGCTCAGGAGCGAGTGGGTCTTTGCCCCGACAGCACTGCCTACACCCTGTGCTTCCCGCAGTCCAGCGTCCCCTCCTCAAGTACAATAAGCAATGGCGCGTCTCGTCCTTGAGGCCAGGGCCACATCCCAGTCTTCTTCGAGGTGCACCCGAGAGCAGGTGAGCGCTCTTGCCCTCTAACGGCGTTTGAGAGTCGCCGGTCCAGGGCCAGGCTGTGCCAGTGCGGGAAGCGGTGTCTCACGCCCCCAGTCTTCCTGTTTCCTCTTCCAGGCTCTCGAGAAGGAGCAACTGGTGTTTAAAGCCCTGCTTCCCTCCCCACGCTTAGCTCTTCCCCACCCAGCAGGGCCTCCGGACCCACAGACTTGATTTCCTATCCGTTCGGCTTCTCACCAAGTCAACCTGCATACGATTGGGTCCCTATTTCCCTCTTTCTTTGTCTTCCTCCAACCCTGATTCTCTTCTTTCTGTTCCATCGTAAAAATTAATTTGAAAGTTTTTTTTTTTTAATTTGAGAGACAGAGATCTCTTGCTTGCTGGTTCATCCCCACCAAATGCCCACAACAGTCAGGGCCCAGGCTGGGCCGAAGCTAGGAGCTGGCAACGCAGTCCAGGTCTCTCACGTGGGTGTCAGGGACCCAGCTACTTGAGCCATTGCCTGCTGCTTCTCAGGGTATGCATTAGCAGGAAGCTGGAGTTTGGACCCAGGCACCCGGATGTGGGAGGCTGGCCTTTTAACCAGCTCCTCTGTTACACTGAAGACAGCACATTATATCATATTATAATGAACTGGACACACGGGGTGGTGGGATGTTCCTCTTTATCCAGAAGTCCTGACCTGGCGCTCAGGGAAGTGCCCTTCAAACTGGAAAGAGTTTGGACCAGGCTCCAAGTTCATGAGAACTCAGGCCTTAATGAAGCTCCCTGATGCCTTTTTACTCCTAAGGCACCTCATGGTTTTCTTGTGCTACTTAGAAACACTGGACAGCACAGCAGTGCTCCACTTGGGAGCTGTTTTTAACATTTATTTATTTGAAAAGTAGAGTTACGGGGTGGGGGGGGACATAGATCTTCCATTCACTGGTTCACTCCTCAAATGGCCACAACAGCCAGGGCTAGGCCAGACGGAAGCCAGGTGCCAGAAACTCCGTCTGGGTCACCTACATGTATGGCAGGGGCCCAAACACTTGAGCCATCACCCACTGCCTTTTCAAGTGCATTAGCAGGGAGCTGGATTGGAAGCAGGAGCAGCTGGGACTCTAACCACTGCTCTTATGGGATGCTGGTGTCACAGGTGGGGGCTTTGCCCATTGCGCCATAATGCAGCCCCATTTGGGAGTCGTTTTAAACAGCAAAATCATCAGCAAAGCCCACAGACATGTGAACAGATCCTGAGAAGGAAGTGTGTTTGTGGGCTGAGAATAAAACAGGAAGGCAGAGCCTCCAACCCCTTGTCAGTCTTGTATGCAGCAGGCGACTCAACACTTCACCACACTGCAGGTGTTGACTTTGGGTTTACAAATGTGAGCAGGTGGGCGAATTCGCAAAGGCAGAACCTGCAAATAGTGAGGAATGTCGGTGTACACGTGGGTGACCCGATGATGGCCTGGAACCAAGAGCTGGGTATAAAAAGATGATTTATTAAAATCATAAGGTGGTTCCAGGAATTCGGAGATGAGGGCTGTGACCGTTTGGCTGTCACCCAAGTGGGGGCGGGTGTACAACAAGGCCTTGGGTGAAGAGGAGGAAGCAGAAGAGGAGGGTGGTCAGAGGAACCACCATCAGAGAAGGGCAGGTGGCAAGGGAAGAAGGAGTAAAAATTGCACAGAACTGAGCCCATGTGGGCCACCGGGCCACTCAGTGAAGCTGGGCCTGCTGTGGGAGGTTGAATGAGAAGCCAGCCTCTTTAGGGTGCCAGTGCCTGTCCTTGCAGCCTCCCCTGTTTCTTTCTTTTCTTTTTTTTTTTAAGATGTATTTATTTGTTTATTTGAAAGTCAGAGTCACACAGAGAGAGGAGAGGCAGAAAAAGAGAGAGAGAGAGGTCTTCCATCCGATGGTTCGGCAGGAGCAAGGATCTTCTTCCAGGTCTCCCACGTCGGTGCAGGGGCCCAAGGACTTGGGCCATCTTCCACTGCTTTCCCAGGCCATAGCAGAGAGGTGGATTGGAAGTGGAGCAGCCGGGTCTCGAACCGGTGCCCACATGGGACGCTGGCACTGCAGGCCAGGGCGTTAACCCACTTCGCCACAGCACGGACCCCTCCCCTGAGTGTTCACGGTCACACATGCTGTGACCCCTGCTTATTCCATGGGGAGGCTGGGAGACCTGTCCTAAACCCTCCATGATGCCCAAGAGGAGGCTCTATCAGATCCAGGGGTCACCCGCTCTGTTCTCCTGGCACAGCCTCTCCGAGACGCTGTTCGCCGCTCTTGCAAGTCTTAGAAACTTCTGGGCTCTGGCTGTGTTCTCTGCTTAGGGAACGAAGTGTGTTCGGCCTGGAGTAGAGCAGAGCTGTCCTCTTACAGCTCAGCGTGTTCACCTACAGAACTACTTTTGGACGTTTCTGGGTCTCCTTGCCAAAGAGCATCCTCCCTCAAGGCGGGGTGAAGGGGTTGTGCCAGCATGAGCGGTTCAGTGACGGTGTAATTTTCCAATTAACTGAGTAAGGCACAGAACACATGCCCTCCAGCCTCAGTTTCTACCTTGATCATCCCACACATCCAGAGAGTGGGCCGAGGGACGGAGCCGCCCAGAGTTGAAAGGCTGTCGGGGCAGGTGGGTGGGAGGCAACACCTTTCCACCCCCAGGGGCTGTGTGGGTCCTTCTGGTCGGTCCCAGGGACCCTGCGTGTCTCTGAAAGCCTTTTGTTGTGCTGGGGGGAGAGAGCCACGAGTTTGCCTATTTCCAAGCAGACAAGCGCAAGTGTCAATTTCATCTCTGAGTGTCGAGTGCTGCTCAGAGTCACGTGAAGCCTGGCTCTCCTCGCCAAGTGGCTCTGTCCTTTGGGGGTTACTCTGCATCCCCAAGAAAAAGGAGAGGTGTTGCCGCTGAGGTGCTTGGGAGCAAGCGGGCTCGATTCGGTTACTTGCAAGACAACCTCGGCCGGACGGTGTTCTTGCAACAACCTAGAGGTGGGTACCTGATCTGTTCGTTCTTATAGGGTTTGGAATCGTTGGTGGAAAAGGCACGAATGAGCTCCTATCAGACCTGCTGGAAATCAAATCGTGAATGTAATCTAAGGGTTGTCACCCAGGGCCAGCTGAGCCCATCTAAGCTATTTTTAGTTGATTAGTTCACATCCTCTCTCTCTCTCCATGCACACACACAGACATGCACACAGGCACATATGCATGTATGCACACATAACATAGTTCTGCATCCACTGATGCAATCAAAACACAGCTCAAAAATACTAGAAAACTGATGTATGGTGTAGGAGGTGAAGTGTCCACCCGTGACTCCGGTTCGAGTCCTGGTGGCTCCATTTCCGATCCAGCTCCCTGCTAATGCACCTGGGAAAGCAGCAGAAGCTGGCCCAAGTGCTTGGGCCCCTGCACCCACATGGGAGACCTGGATGGAGTTCCTGGCTCCTAACTTTGGCCTGGCCCAGCCCCAGCCATTGTGGCCATTTGAGAAATGAACCAGCAGATGGAAGATCTCTATTTTTTTCTCTCTCTTTCTGTCTGTCTCTTCCTCTCTCTCTATAACTCTTCCTTTCAAAGAAATAAATAGGTTTTAAAAATATTTAAGTATATTAGAAAAAATCTGCACCTGTCCTAAATATTTGCAGACTTTTTCCTTGTTGTTATTCCCTGAGCAATACAGCGTCACACCATTTACAGGGCATTTACTCCGTCCTGGGTATGGTAAGTAGTCTAGAGATGGTTTAAAGGACACTAGAGGGTGTGTAGGGGTTACATTCAACAGCTGCACCATTTTAGGGAAGGGACTTGAGTATCTCTGGGTTTTGGTATCTGAAGGGAGCCCTAGAACCCATCCCCCAAGTTCTCAAGGAAGGCGGCTGTGTGGGCGCTCACATGTGTGTATGCGTGTGCAGGTGTGTGTGTAGCATGTGCAGACTTCTCTATAGAGAAATCTAGATGTCCTGAGTGATATTGGTTGCTTGTGACGATTGAACACATGGGACTGGTGCTGTGACCTAGTGGGTGAAGCCACTCTGTGCAGTGTCGGCATCCCGTGTCGGCATCCCGTATGGGAGCCGGCTCGAGTCCTGGCTGCTCTGCTTCACATCCAGCTCCCTGCTGTGCGCCTGGGAAAGCAGTGGAAGATGACGCAAGTCCTTGGGCCCCTGCATGCGCGTGGGAGACCCGGAAGAAGCTCCTGGCTCCTGGCTTCGGATGGTCCCAGCTCCAGCTGTTGAGGCCATTTGGGGAGTGAACCAGTGGATAGAAAATCTCTCTCTCTCTCTCTGCCCCTGCTTCTGAATCTCTATAGCCCTGCCTTCCAAATAAATAAATAAATAAATGCTTAAAAGAATAAAAAAGAGAAGAGAAGAGAAGAAACAGCGCAGCCTGCTGCTCCCTCCTTGCGCTCTGTCTGCCTTGCTCTGCTGGTCTACCTTGGCCTCTCGCTCAGTCACTCGTTCCACAGTCACTCATTGTTCGCCTGCTCTGTCAGGCTCTCTCCAGGAACGGAGGACACAGCAGCAAACAACGTCCCCGTTTCCTCCCAAAGGGGAGAAGCAGAGGCTCGGCCTCCACGTGAGAACGCGGCAGGGCCAGGGTGGAAGGACAGGAGCGGTGCTGTCCCACAGAGCGAGCAGGAGTGGGTGACGGATGAGGCTGTGTTTGCACAAAGGGTGGAGGGAAGGGAGGAAGCAGACACCTGGAGGGAGATCCCTGGGGGCCACGAGGACAGCAAAGGCAAAGGCCCTGAGGCAGGAGACCAGGCTACTGTGACTGCAGCCCGGTGTGGAGGGGCATTCGGTTGCAAAAGGCTTCTGTTTGAGTGAGTTGGAAAGCCATCCAGTAGATGGACGAGTGTAGACGAATGCCTGGGAGCACACATGGATGCACACGTGAGCGTCTACACAGAAGCAGCCCGCTTACAGCATACGTGAAGTCACACAGGGCTGTCTGGGGCTCCTGAGTCACAGTCTGTGAACAGGAGAGAGGAGGGAGCTGTTGCGGGGAAGTGAGATAGAGAGGTCTGGGGGAGGGGTATCAGGAGCCAGCCCAGGAACCCAAAGTCCAGGGACAGCAGAGGAAAGTCCCCCTGCGTGGCTCGGAATGGCCCCGGCTGCCACCAGGAGCTCCCCAAGCATGCGGAAATAGTCCTTTCTCAAGGCAGAAAAGCCACAGAGAGAGGGAGAGAGAGAGAGAGGGAGAGAGAGAGAGAGAGAGAGAGAGAGAGAGAGAGAGAAAGCGAGCCGTGTCTTGTCACTTTACTTGTTAAAGGTCAGCACCCAAGGGTTATGTTGTTCATTACTGAAGAAATCTGGAATGTTTTTTTCAAAGATTTATTTATCTTTTTATTTATTTGAGAGTCAGAGTTATAGACAGAGAGAGGGAGAGGCAGAGAGAGAGAGGTCTTCCATCTGCTGGTTCACTCCTCAAGTGGCCGCAACAGTCGGAGCTGCGCTGATCCAAAGCCAGGAGCCACGAGCTGCTTCTGGCTCTCCCATGCACATGTGGGTGTCCAAGCACTTGGGCCATCTTCCACTGCTCTCCCAGATGCATTAGCAGGGAGCTGGATCCGAAACAGAGCAGCCGGGACTCAAACCAGCGCTCACAGGGGATGCTGACATCCCAGGCGGTGGCATAACCAGATCCTCCACAATGCTGACCCCTGAATTCTGGACTATTTCAGTCACGTACGCTCAGGGATTTCTGTAAATGCTTTTGAAACAATGGCATGTGCAGAAGGAAGGCCTGTACATTTATGCCTTTGGAAATACAGAAGTATCGTTGTTGCGCTTTAAGGAAGTTTTGTTGTCAGAGAGAATAGCTGTGTTTGCGGCGAACATGTCTCAGAGCCTGGATTTCAGGCATTTGCAGGCTCGGAAGTGGCAAGCAGAAGCCAGCAGGCTCTTCCAGATCGCTCTTAGCTGCTGCTCTTTCCGGGAGCTGTATGCCCATTTCTTCTGAAAAGGCTTCTGCTGCGACCCCAAACCTTCCGGCGTAATCCCCATGGTGACCCCGAGCCCTCCTCTGGCGCGGTGTTACGGACCAAGAAAGCGCACACCGTCTGCTTTTCTTCCAGATGTCACAAAGCTAAAGCCTAACTCAGGAAGGCAATGGACTTGGGGTTCTCCTTGCTGCCCCCCGCCTTGGAGCTCCCTTTCCCACAGAGATTGGATGCTCAATCGCTTTTCCTTCTTGTCCCCTCATTGTACAAAAGGGCTTTAGAAAGTTCCCTGTGCAGGGCGGGGTGAGGGGGTGCGGTGACGGGGGTGGGCACAGCAGTTAAGACCTGGCTACAGCCCGTGACCCAGCGCCTGGGTGTAAGTCCCAACTGCATTGTCCGTTCCAGCTCCCTGCTAATGGGCTCTGTGGGAGGCAGCAGGTGATGTCTCAAGTAGTTGGGTCCCTGCCACCCACATGGGAGCCCAGCTTCAGCCATGCCCAGCCCTGGCCATGGTGGGCGCTTGGGCAGAGCTGACCAGTGGATGGGGACTCCAAATCCCTCCGCCTTGTCTTGGCCCTGTCCAGGCTCTCGGTTCACCTGCTCCACTCCTCTGCTTTGGGACCAGGATCTGAGCTCATCCCTTTAGAGCAGTGACAGCTACCCTTGGTCACCCCTACCCTTGGAGACCTAGGGAACTGGCCCTGCTTGTCTTCCTCATCAATCTCCCTGCTCAGCTTCTTTATGCCAAGCGTGGGACTGGAGAAATGACTTAGAAAGGTTCAACCTCTCTTTGTGGTCTTTGTGCCTCTGGCTGTGTGATGCCCGGGCCTGGGCTTTTCCTGCTTCCTGGGGCACACTGACTCATTGCTCTCAACACACTCACCAAGGCAGCAAGAGAAAAGCAGCCATTTTTGGAAAAAGACCTCAAGCATATAGCAACACCTTTGAACAGGCGAATAAAAGGGTGTGGTCTCTTATCTAAAGAATTAATAAGTGAAGGGCGGGGCTGTGTTTATTCTTTAAGGGGGAAGGGGGAGACCTAACAATTGAATTCCATTCTCTTCCAGCAGTGAGATTGTGACATTGCAGCCCGCCCCCGCGGTGGGGGACTTCAGCACACGGATGTGGGACCAGGGACCGAGGTCCTTGGGTCCTATGCTGAGCGTGACGCAGGCAACAGTCAGCCCCCTGGGGAACTTGGACTTCACAGGGGGGCCCCTGGCATTAGAAAAGATAAGGGAGAATTTACAGCCCGGTTGGAATGTCTGAAATATCAATGACTTATTTATTGGGAAGAAAGAAAGAGACCGTAATCATTGGAAAGAAGGAAGGAGGAAAAGGAGTGGTGTGTGTGTGTTGGGGGGCTCCCCTTTCCCTGCCAGCCCGGCAGTGACACTGTGGGACCTAGGGGCACCTGGGACTGTGCCTCTAGGGCTGTGCGCAGGCTCTGACCTGTCCACACTGAACACGCTCAGAGCCGAGGGGGTGCCTGGGACTGGAACTTGATTCAGCACGCCTGTGGTGGGACTGCTGCGCTGGTGGCTGTGTGGTTTGTTATAGGGACAGGGATCCCCAGGTGATATTGTGGGGGTTGAGAGGCCTGGCTGGACTCAGAGAGACCCCGTGTAAACTTAGTATAGGTTGATGTCTTCCACGTGTAAGAATACAACCCAGAGACGTAGACACAGGTGAACACAGAACAGGCTGTATTGAAAGGCAGAGGGGCAGCAGACACTCAGAAGTGCATGTGGGCAGCCTCTAGAGACAGAACTGCCCCCATCCGGGCTGGGCTCAGCCTTTCATAGGGTAGGGGCAGTGCTTGGGGTAGGGCCTGGAGGGAGACCCAGGGGAGACAGGATGTGGGTGGGTCTGCTGCGTGCATGGTGGCCTCCAGGAAGGTGTCATGGAGGATGGCTGTGCCAGGTCCTCAGCCGTGTTGAGTCGGCATAGACGGTGATGGGATTAGGGTGGTGCACATGGCTAGGGTGTGGTTGACTCCCTGCCCGACCCACGGCAGTGTGCGGTGGATAAAGGGGGCCTATGTCCATCGTGTCATTTTGTCTTCACAGAGATGAGATCTTCAGCAAAGCATGAGGACACCCTCTGGGAGGCCACCCTCCCAGGCGCCCATTCTCTTCCCACCTTTAGTCTCGGAGTTTTCAGCCCTGGGCCGCCTCCTCTCCATCTCTGCATGACTGTGAACCCACCTGTGTTAGACGCAGCTCCTGGCCCAGGCTCAGGTGCCTCTTAAGGATGCCAAGTTTCACACAAGCCTTCAGTGCTTCATGCAAAATCGGACGGGGGCAGGAGGGTGCTGGTCAGATCTCTGGGAGGAGGGGTCTGCCTCGGTGTCCACTCCTGGAGTCCTACGAACGGTGGCATGTCCGTGGCCCTGAGCAGTCTCCCAGGGGAGAACTGCACTGACCTTGGTTTAAGCCGGGACCTCACAAGCTCATTTTGCCGTAGAACCTTCTCTCTGGCCTAACACCTGCTATCCCATAGAACACTTTGGGGCACGGCCCACAAATCTCTGAAAGTCAGCCGTTGCGGTCCTTCTGCAGACCCTGGATTATGTTTTTATAAATAGGTTCTCATCGTAAATGCAACTGGGACAATGACCACCCCCTCCCCAGAGCAACTTCCCCAGCTCTTTTGAAGACAAGAGTTCCTGCCACTCTGGTAGTTTGTTTTCCAGGCACTTTATCTACTTTTATTTTATTTATTTTTTTAAAGATTTATTTTATTTATTTGAAAGTGTTACAGAGAGAGTTAGAGCCAAAGAGAGAGAGGTCTTCCATTCCACTGGTTCACTCCCCAAATGACTGCAAGAGCCAGAGCTGGGTTAATCCGAAGCCTGGAACCAGGAGCTTCCTCTGGGTCTCCCAAGTGGGTGCAGGGGCCCAAGGACTTGGGTCATCTTCTACTGTTTTCCCAGGCCATAGCAGAGAGCTGGATCGGAAGTGGAGCAGCTGGGACTTGAACCGGTGCCCATATGGGATGCCAGCACTGCAGGCTGGGGCTTTAACCCGCTGCGCCACAGCACCAGTTCCATCTACGTTTTAAAAAGAGAAGCATAGAAACCTGTATCTAAACCACTCAGATTTGCCCAGCCTAACCCTTTCAAGATCTTCCTCTGGGGAGGGTCCTAGGCATGGCCACAGCCATAGGGGCTGGTTCTGGGATCATTCACCCTAACCCTAACCCTAACCCTAACCCTAACCCAGAGGTGGCATCCACTTGCTGAAGACCCCTGAGTACCTGAAGCTGACGGGGAGACCCCACCCACTTCCGTTTCCCCTCTCACCAGCTACCCCGTGTAGAGAATGGCCCCAGGCTCCGCTGGACACTGAGGACTGATTTTTTTTTTTTGCCGAGTGTGCCTTGTCTGTCTGTCTTCAGGACAGCATGAGCTTGCCTGCAAAGGTAGAGTCAGACCGTAAGATCCCAGGCTGAGACGATGAGGATACGAAGCAATTTTGGGCTGAGCCAACCTGATGCAGAATTTGATCCAGAGAGCACCGTTAGCACCAAGCCGCATTAGCGGTTGTTTCTTTAAAAGGTTCTCTTCTGAACCAGCCAAGAAGTTGAGGCGTGGGGAGGCTGAGGCATGCATAGACTCTGCCTGGCACGTGGCGAAACATGTGCTCGTTCCCAGAGGTAGCGGATTCGCACCGGGAAGGGCATCCGACTGGGAGCGGCTCATCTGTCATCTGCCCTTTGTCCAAAGACGACCCTGGCAGCAGGCTCCTGCCCCACCCCACTCCTGCCTTCATCCTGGCAGACACCTAGTCCCCAGGGCATCTTCCCTCTCTCAGTTCCAGCTTCCTCATTTCCTGTTGACATCGCCGTGTGCCTCTTGCCCCCTCGTCCATGGCCCTCTTTGAACAATCCCATTGCCTGCGACTGCTTCATCTTCAAATGACCATTGGGGGGAGCCGGCATTGTGTCTCAGTGGGTTGAGCTGCACCTGTGATGCCAGCGTCCCATGTGGGCACCAGTTCCAGTCCCAGCTGCTCCACTTCCCAAACGGCTCCCTGATGATGCACCTGGGAAAGGAGCAAGACTTGACCCAGTGCTCGGGCCCCTGCCACTCACGTGGGAGACCCAGACAAAACTCCCGGCCCTGCATTGGCTGTGCAGCCATTTGGAAGTGAACCAGCAGGTGGAAGATCTGTGTGTGTGTGTGTGTGTGTGTGTGTCTGCCTCTCTCCTTGTAACTCTGCCTTTTAAGTAAATAAAATAAATCTTTTTAAAAAAATGACTGCTGGGCATAGCCTTCTCCTCCTCTGATCGCCCACATGGGCCTTGCTGGCCGCAGCAGAACTTCTGAGCCTGCCCCCCTACCCCCACCCGGCTCTGTTTCTTCCCTTCCCTGTTTTGAGCTTGGATCCCACCAGCCATCATTTCAAGCAGCCTCTTGCTAACCCTTTAAGACTCGTTGGAACACAGTCTACACTAAGAAGCAGAATTTGCATGTGTGTATGGCCTGGAACTCATGTGCATATGTGTCTTTGTAAACACACCTGCATACACACGGTGCTGTGGTCTGAATGTGCCCATCCCTCCAAAACTCCTGTGCTGGACCTTAACCCACAAGGTGATGGTGTTAGGAGTGGGCTCTCTGAGCGGCGATTGGCCCTGCGAGAGAGTTACACACACACACACACACACACACACACACACACACACAGAGAGAGACAGAGAGATAGAGAGAGATCTTCCGTCTGCTGGTTCACTCCCCAGATGGCCGCAATGGCCTAGACTGGGCCAGGCTGAAGCCAGGAGCCAGGAGCTCCATCCAGGTCTCCCACATGGGTGGCAGGGGCCCCAGCACCTGGGCCACCTCCCACGGCTTTCTCAGGAGTAGTAGCAGCGAATTAGATCTTAAGTGGAGCAGCCGGGACTTGAACTGGCACTCAGATATGGATGCCAGTGTTGCAGGCAGTGACTTAACCCACTACGCCACAACGCAGGCCTCTAAATAGACTTTATTTCTAAGAGAAGATTTAGGTTCATAGCAAAGCGGAGCAGAGAGTACAGTGTCTGTAGATGTCTCTCCCCACTGCTCACACAATTAGAGCCCCCCTAACATCAACATCAAGCCAGAGGGGTGCCTTGGTGATAACCAGTGGCCCGCCAATTTGTGCTTTACTTTAGGGTTCAGTCCTGGCGTTGTACATCCCATGAGTTTGCAGAAATGTATACGAACCTGAACCCACTGCTCCAGCATCCGCAGAGCAGTTTCACTGCCCTAAGAACCCTCTGTGTTTCCTCTCTTCGTTCCTCCCCTCCCCAAGTGCCGGCAGCCACAGATCTGTTGTTATTGTCTCCCATGGTCTCATCTTTTCCAGAAGGTCACATAGTTGGAATCATTCCACGTGGGACCTCTTCAGACTGTCTTCTCTCACTTCATTACAGGCACTTAAGGTCCCTCCCTGGCTGCCTGTGGCTCGAGAGCTCATTTATTTTTGCCGTTGAACGTATTCCATCGTCTGGCTGGAGGCGGGAGCTTTTGCAGGGCAGTGGGGCTGAGTCTGGAGCAGGTGTTGGCGCGTCTTTGGTGCACCTGCGCTGCATTGGGACAACACGCTGGGCGCAGCACGGATCCTCCCCCTCGGCGTGCAAAGACCCTGAATCAGCTCGTGCTGGGGGTTCTGTGCATCAAGCGTCTGCCCCCAGGGTAGCGCTCTGAGAATGAAAATATGGTGGCTGGGGGCTGAGGTGTGGTTGCCAGGGTTCCCACAGCGATCAAGCTCTGGACAGACCTTATGACAATACAAGTAGACCAAAGAGGAGCCATGATCCAAACGTAGTGGATGCGCCTCTCACTCAGGCACCAGCCTGCAGAGCCGGGAGCCCTTCTGTCCAAGAATCCGTCACCCAGGCCCCTTTCATCCTGTGGCCCCGTTCCCCACGGGCACTGTTGTGTTCTTCATCTAGCTGGGGTACCGTCTTTCAGACAAACCAAAGGTCACGCCGAGGTCCTGGCTTTGATTGGCTGATTGAACTGACTCGATGCTGTAGGCAGCTCCTCAGTGAGCTTGGTCCTGGACGATGGCGGACGATGGACAAGGAAGTTGAAATGAGGAGCGCAAAGGGACCTCCACGTGGGGGACCAGCAGCAGGGGTAGCAGCGGGGGACTGTGACTCCCTGGGGGCAGGACGTGGCTCCCAATGGGGTGCTGAACTTCCTTCCGGTTCTCTGTGTCAGGGGCCACTTGTGTGCCTTATAGGAGAACGTTGACCAGAGGCCCAGGACCCCGGGGGTCTCTGTGCCTGGAGGGTGCACGGTCAGAGTGACACTGTTGCCCACAATGGACAGGACTCCCAGCCACACTGGTGTCCTTCGGCTGCTCCTGTTAGTCTTTGCTCTTGCACGTGAACTTGCTCAGGGCAGCTGATTCCCTGGCCGTGCTTCTGGTGGTTTTCAAGGGAGGGATATAAGCGGAGTCAGCCCAGGTCTGGCTTATGTATGCCGGCTGCTCACAGCCTTCCTCCCCAGAACGCTCTGGATGGGCTCGGGGGATAGCACCAGGCCTGCCACGGTCCCCCTGGCCGTGAGTTTGTGGGAAGCCCTAGAGCTAGATTGGGAGCCTCATTGTGAGACTTGTTTCACAAGCATTTTGAGACCTACACAGGAGTGACTTAAGCCCCTGGTTTGCCATGTGGGAATCGGGGAGTTCGGCCTCTGCCCTCTCTCGCTCCACCTCCTCCCTCTCGGAGGCCAAGGCCAAGGTCTGCCAAGCCCGACTCCTACGCACCTCTGCAGAAAGTCCCTGGCTCTGCTCCCAGTCGCCTCCATGTTGACCCCGGGAAGTGTGAGAAGGCGGAGAGGAATGAACCCTCCTCCCTGGTTTCTGAGAGGCAGGGCTGGCCCCTGCACCTGCCAGGCCATCCCGCAGCTCCTCAGAGAGAAGCAGCGAGGAGGAGGCCGGGGCTCAGCTTCCTGGGGCTGCTGCAACAAGTGGCCCAGCCTTGGGCACCTTTCTGCAGCCTGACCTCAGCCCGACTCGTGATGCCGGCACCCACCTGCTTTCTAAACCAGACCACATGCTGAGGCTCCTGGCGCACATGAGTGGGGGGAGCACCGTACACCCCCAAAAGAGCAGTGCAGGCAGTGGCTCCAGGCTTTCCTCTCCAGCGGGGAGCCAGGCCCTCCGGAGCAGCCTCCTGCAACAGAGCTGCATCCCCTCACTCCAGGGAGCCGTGGCCTTGCCGCCGGCGGGAGATCAGACAGGCGTCAGGACAGGCATCGGCGTGCCCGGGGGACACCCACTCAGAATGATTTCCTGCTTTATAGAGGTGCTTCTGAACCCGGTGGCTCCTGGCCAATGCCTTGGAGCTTCCTGCCCTGCAAAGAGTCCCCTCTACTACCACTCCCTCATCCCCCTCCCCATCCGCCTTAGAATGGACCAGCCCAGACCACGTGGGTTCTGGCCCACAAATGAGAGCTGGCCCACTCCCAGCCTGACCCTACCCCCCACCCTCACCCAGAGCTGGTCTGGAGGCGAGGCCCTGCGTCTCCCCCACCCAGCAACCCCTTCCCCACTCGGGGAAACAGACGTCCTGACCTCCTGCTCCGGGACCTGTGCAGGACTGTGGGCTCCTGGGCCCCCTTGTAACCCGGCTGTGTGTTTTCCAGGTTACCTAACCAAACTCCTGCAGAACCACACGGCCTATGCATGTGACGGGGACCACTTGAACCTGCAGTGCCCTCGGCATTCCACCATCAGTGTCCAATCGGCGTTTTACGGGCAAGATTTCCGAATGTGTAGCCCCCAGCAGCCAGCCCCCGAGAGGGAAGACAGCTTAGCCTGTGTGGCACCCACCACCTTGCAGGTACTGTCTCTCGTAGACACGGCAAGATGTTCAGATGCGCGCTCTCTCTCTCTCCTCTCTCTCTCTGTTTATATATGTTTGTGACAATGACAGACCCCTCAAAGCATACCTAATCCATGAAAACCCAATTGGCTCACATCACCAATTTGCAAGCGAGCTATTATTTGCTTCTCTATCAAAACAAGTTGAGCTAGAATCCCTACCTGTTGGGGAGCTGCCTTAGTACACCTGCAATAGGATTTTGTTTCCCCCAGACGATCTCCTTAGTGCGGAAAAGCCAAGTACAAGTGCGGGGGACTCCACAGCCCCAGCTCCCGTATCACTACCCCAGGAAAGGTAGGGGATTTTCGAGTGGAGACCACAAGGCTCTCTGCTAGGCAGAGGCCACGCACGACCAAGTTCTTAGAGAGTGGACTCGAGGAGGAGAAATAGCAGCAGTTGTCTTGCTCTTTTTTTTTAGGGTGCGCTTCTTCAGTTGTAGGGACCCGTGTTCTTTTCGGGCTGTTCTACTGAATAGTATGACAAGCTGGTGGGGAGCAGGACCTTTAACTCATTCTTGTTCTGGCCGGCCCCTCTGGGGAGACGTTTGATGCGGGCAGAGGTCAAAACCAGCCTTTCCGCGATGGCTTTAGCCCATTCGTGACTTTCAATTCGCCAGCGAGCTTCTACTCTGCTGTCTCTGGCCCCTCAACACTTACAGCGGGTTAGTCAAGGTCACACCAGGGTACAAGGTCATACCAGGGTAACCTTTTTTTTTTTTTTTTTTTTAAGAAGTCTCCCAAGTTGCCTGTGAATGTGTTGAAGGAGGGGTGTTCAGAGCAGGTGGTGAGTGGAGTCAGCTTGGTTTTGTCTCCATGGGAAGGAAAGTATGGGTAGAGAGGAAGGTAGGAGGAGACTAAGGAGAAACAGAAGTAGATGTAATGGTGTCTGACCCTCTCCAAGGCCCAAAGAGGAGAAGCACAAGGAATTAAATGATGGAAGGAGTTTTCTATCTCTCATACCATTTACTGGTTCCCATCTGAGAACCAGGGGCTGGGTAGCCGTGTGATTGCAAAAGCACCAATCAGCCGGTGCGGCAGCTCACTAGGCTAATCCTCCGCCTGCGGCGCCGCTGGCACACCAGGTTCTAGTCCCGGTCGGGGCGCCGGATTCTGTCCCGGTTGCCCCTCTTCCAGGCCAGCTCTCTGCTGTGGCCAGGGAGTGCAGTGGAGGATGGCCCAAGTGCTTGGGCCCTGCACCCATGGGAGACCAGGAGAAGTACCTGGCTCCTGGCTTCAGATCAGCGTGGTGCGCTGGCCGTAGCAGCCATTGTGGGGTGAACCAATGGAAAAGGAAGACCTTTCTCTCTGTCTCTCTCTCTCACTGTCCCCTCTGCCTGTCAAAAAAAAAAAAAAAAAAAAAGGCACCAATCGAGTGGCCCAAAGGAGTGTTTATGAGTGGGTTCTCTTGAGGGGGCTCTGATGAGTGGCAATGCGTTTCTTCAGGTAGCTGGCAGTGTCTCTCCACATGCACCTCACCGATTGCCCAGCTCTTCCCCTTGGATACTCCCCAGAAGCCAGGACCCCATGGACCTGCCCTTGTCCCCTCTCCCACCTGCCTGCCCACCCATCCGTGGTACCCAGACCATCTCCTGCCCTCCCAGGTATCTAAAAAGAGCACTGGCCAGGGCCCAACAGGTGGAAGTGCCTCCTTGAGGGCAGTGTGAACTCCTGGCACACCAGAGCCCTGCCTCAGCCAGGCCCCCCCGAGGCGAGGGGCTGCTCCGTCAGGCCGACAAGCTAGCGTTTGTGAGCACAGCGCTCGTGTTGCTCAGGGGCTGCTTGGCCGGACTCTTCCCTGTGTGCTGCTCTTTCATGCAGGGATCAAGAGTCCTGCCCTTCGGGAGCCCAGGCAAGGTGCAGCCTCAAGACAGGGAGAGGACGGCTGATGTCCAGGCAGGAGGCCACAGCTGACCTGCCCCCTCTCTGCACTTTCCAGCTCACATACCGTTTGGACACAGCCCTGCCGGGGTTGCGATGGTGGAGCCATCCAGGGACCTCCCAGTCTCCCATGCCGGTGCAGGGGCCCAAGGACTTGGGCCATCTTCTGCTGCTTTCCCAGGCCACAGCAGAGAACTGGATAGGAAGTGGAGCAGCCTGGTCTTGAACCAGCACCCATATGCGATGCCAGCACTTCAAGCCAGGACTTTAACCTGCTGCGCCACAGTGCCACCACCAAGGAGTTGTTTCACCAGGACCCTTGTCCTCACTAACGGGCTCCGTCATCTGAAAGCCAAGCCTCCTGGGGCTCCAGGGGTTTCCTTAGGCAGTCTTTTTTTTTTTTTTCTTTAATGTTTTATTCATTTGAAAGGCAAAGTTACAAGGGAGTAGGAGGAGAGAGAGAGAGAGAGATCTTCCATCTGCTGGTCCACTCTGCAAATGGCTGCAATGGCTGCGGTGAGCCAAGCTGAAGCCAGGAGCCTGGAACTCCATCCAGATCTCCCATGGGGTGGCAGGGACCCAAGGACTTGGGCCATCTTCTTCTGCTTTTCCCAGGTCCATTAGCAGGGAACTGGATCAGGAGCGGAGCAGCCAGGACTCTAGCAGGTGCCCATGTGAGATGCTGGTGTTGGAGGCGGCAGCTTAACCCACTATGCCACAGTGCCAGCCCCTTCCCTGGGAATTCTTCCTAATGGATGTGCATCTGCTGGGATGGCCACCCCAGTCCTGGGGTGGAGGTGGCACCTGGCAGTGCCTGATCCTTCCCAGAAACATTCCTTGAGCTACTGTGGGAGCTTGGCCACTCCGAGAGGCCGGAAACCCAGACCTCCGGCAATAAGTAGAGTCTTGGGAGCTGTTTTTACAGTCCGTGGTGTTCTGTTTTCCCCAGAACTGAGTCCAGGGCCTCCCAGTGTATCACAAGTCAGGTCGGTTGTGTTTGGGAACCAAGAACAACAGCAGCCCAGTGCTGGGCCTGTCCGTGACCCAGCGTGGGAAGCTCCATGAGCCGCCACGGGGCAGTTTCATTAATAGATGAGGGAGGTTCCTGGAAGAGAGAGAGAGACAGAGGCACATAGAGAGAGAGACAGAGAGAGAGAGAGAGAGAGAGAGAGAGAGTCTGGGTGTTCTGCTAAGAGCATTGCTCCACGAGGGAGCAGTGGGGGCCTGTGCTCTCAAGTCTGGCCAGGGCAGGCATTGGCTTCTTACCTGTGCTGTGTCAGCCCCAGTGGAGGGTCATGAACTGACAAGGGCTCAGAGCTCTCAGGCCCCCCCCCTCCCCCCGCTCACCTGTGGCCCCGTGCAGGGCTCTCTCTGAGGGTGAGGAGCTGTGACCCTGGCTCCTGACCGCCATGGCTTGCTCAGCTTTGCAGCTAGGGGAGGATCTTCAAACAGCCCCTGGATACCTCAAGGTGCCCCCTGGAATCCCCACAATGCATTGCTTCTGTCAAAGGCTTCGGCAGCCACGAGGGTCATGGAAGTGGCCTCCTGGTGGGGCTGGTGCTGTGGGGTCAGGTTGCCAGCCCTGGGGACGAGCAGGGGCACCGGGGCCACCCTATCACCCTCATGCACGTGCGCGTGTCGCAGGCAAGGAGGCGCCCCTCCCACCCCAGAGTCCAGCGCAGCCCAGGTGTGGGGTCAGGCGACACTGTGTGCCGTTTTCAAGCCTGTCCCTTTTCTCCCCTCCTTCTAGAAGGTGCTGGATGAGTGCCAGAACCAGCGGGCCTGCCACCTCCTGGTCAATAGCCGTGTCTTTGGACCTGACCTTTGTCCAGGAAGCAGTAAATACCTGCTGGTCTCCTTTAAATGCCAACCTAGTAAGTAACTCCCGGGGAGGGGGACCGTGGGCTTGGGATGCTGTTGCCTGCGTCATCACGTGCCGGGTGAAGTCCCCCGCTGGGCACACATAGTTATAGCAATATCGGGGGCCCACTGCCCCGACTTTTGAGGGTGGGGAAGCGAGAGGGTTGGACGCATGTGACCCTACAGGCGCCTGCAGATACCTGGACCTCAGCTGCTCCAATGCTGAGCCTATCGGGGTGGAGAGGCTGCCAGGAGGGCTCCTTGGAGTGGCCCAGAGCTGCTTTCCAAGGCCATCTGGCTGTGAGCCCAGTGTCCTAGGGGACCGGGGTGCAGGTGCCACCACCCCCAAATGCTTTCGATGGTGGCAGGGGCTCTGTCGGCCAAGTTTGTTCCCTGGAGGAGAAAGAGAAGACGTGGTTGAGCGAGCTCTTTTATTCTGGGCGTCGTCTTTTTTCCCATGGGCCCTCGCCATTTCTGCTGCGCGACACTTTCGTGATTAAACTGCTGTCTGCTGGGGCTGGCGCTGTGGCTCAGTGGGTTAACGCCCTGGCCTGAAGCGCCAGCATGCATGTGGACACCGGTTCTAGTCCCGGCTGCTCCTCCTCCCATTAAGCTCTCTGCTGTTGCCTGGGAAGGCAGTGGAAGATGGCCCAAGTCCTTGGGCCCTGGCTCCTGGCTTTGGTTTGGTGCAGTTGTGGCCAACTGCGGAGTGAACCATTGGATGGAGGACCTCTCTCTCTCTCTCTGCCTCTCCTCTCTCTGTGTAACTCTGACTTTCAAATAAATAAATATGCCTTTAAAAAGAAAATGTTGTCTGCTAAAAACAGCTGCTCTTGGGGGAGTGGGTCCCGCTTGCCAGCAGGAGGGGCCGCCTGGGAGAAACAGGCAGAGCTGTAGCAGCATCGCAGCGGCTTGGGCGATGGGGTGAGAAGAGAAGACAGCGGAGACGGTGACCCAAACGCAAGGGTGGTGTCTCCCGAATCCCCGCCGTCCGGACGCAGCCGTGTCCCCAGACATTCCTGCCTGGAGCCCAGCATTCCTGAGACTCCGGGTGCCGAGGTCTTGTAGCTTTCAGTAAACACGCAGATCCCTGTGGCTCTGATTGACCCTGCACGTGCACACTCGTGTGCTCTCACACTCACACCCACCCCCACTCACACGTGGGATATGCACATTGTCACACGCACACCTTCATACAACACACATGGTACTCACACACACACCTTCATACAATACGCACAGTACTCACACACACCTTCATACAACACATACGGTACTCACACACACACATACCTTCATACAACACACACAGTACTCACACACACACCTTCATACAACACACACGGTACTCACACACACACACCTTCATACAACACACACGGTACTCACACACACACCTTCATACAACACGCACGGTACTCACACACCTTCATACAACACACACGGTACTCACACACACACACCTTCATACAACACACACGATACTCACACACACACACCTTCATACAACACACACGGTACTCACACACACACACACACCTTCATACAACACACATGGTACTCACACACACACCTTCATACAGCACGCACGGTACTCACATACACACATACCTTCATACAACACACACAGTACTCACACACACACCTTCATACAATACGCACAGTACTCACACACACACACCTTCATACAACACACACGGTACTCACACACACACCTTCATACAACACACACGGTACTCACACACACACACACACCTTCATACAACACACATGGTACTCACACACACACCTTCATACAGCACGCACGGTACTCACATACACACATACCTTCATACAACACACACAGTACTCACACACACACCTTCATACAATGCGCACGGTACTCACACACACACCTTCATACAATACGCACGGTACTCACACACACACATCTTCATACAACACGCACGGTACTCACACACACACCTTCATACAACACGCACGGTACTCACACACACACCTTCATACAATATGCACGGTACTCACACACACACACACCTTCATACAACACACACGGTACTCACACACACACTTTCATACAACATGCACAGTACTCACACACACCTTCATACAACACACACGGTACTCACACACACACCTTCATACAACACACATGGTACTCACACACACCTTCATACAACACGCACGGTACTCACACACCTTCATACAACACACATGGTACTCACACACACACTTTCATACAACATGCACAGTACTCACACACACACCTTCATACAACATGCATGGTACTCACACACCTTCATACAACATGCATGGTAGTCATGCACACACTGTCACACACACCTTCATATAACACGCATAGTACTCACACACCTTCATACAACACGCATGGTACTCACACACACCTGAATACAACACACACGGTACTCACACACACCTTCATACAACATACACGGTACTCACACACACACCTTCATACAACACACACGGTACTCACACACACACACCTTCATACAACACACACGGTACTCACACACACACACCTTCATACAACACGCACGGTACTCACACACCTTCATACAACACACACGGTACTCACACACACACACCTTCATACAACACACACGGTACTCACACACACACACCTTCATACAACACACACGGTACTCACACACCTTCATACAACACACACGGTACTCACACACACACACTTTCATACAACACACACGGTACTCACACACACACACACCTTCATACAACACACATGGTAGTCACGCACACACTGTCACACATGCACCTTCATACAATATGCATGGTACTCACACACCTTCACACAACACACATGGTACTCACACACACATCTTCATACAACACGTGTGGTACACACACTGTCACACACACCTTCATACAACATACACGCACACACTGTCACACACACCTTCATACAATATGCATGGTACTCACACACACCTTCATACAACACACATGGTAGTCACGCACACACTGTCACACATGCACCTTCATACAATATGCATGGTACTCACACATACTCATACCACATGCTCAGCATATACACACTGTCACACACACACACGCCTTCATACAACACGCACGGTAGTTGCACACACACCTTCATACAACATGCACAGTACTCACACACCTTCATACAACATGCACAGTACTCACACACACACTCAGACCACATGCTGAGCATACACACACTGTCACACACATGCCTTCCTACAACACACATGGCAGTCATACACATTCATACCACATGCTCAGCATACACACAGTTACATACACCTTCATACAACACACATGGTAGTCACACACATACACACTGTCATACCACATGTGCAATGGATATGCAGTGTCACACACGTTCATACTATTTGCACAGTAGCTACACACTATCATCTAACACATTTGGTAATCACACACCCACCTGTCACATGTACCTTTATACAACATTCAAGGCATTACACAACATTGTCACATACACACCTTCATACAACATGTGTGGTAGTTACGGTGTCATGCCACATGCTCTATATATACATACACTGTCACATATACCTTCAGACAACATGCAAGGCAGTTGCACACACTGTCACATGCTTACCTTCATACAACATGCGTGTAGCCACACGCACACTGTCACACACACCCATCACACCCCTACACCCTATGAGCATCATACCCCGTCACATGCCGATCACACCTGTACACTCACTTGCGTGTGCACACACACGACCCTCAGGCACACTCACACATGCTCACACAATCACACCCACAGGCAGGCCCGGCCATTGCGGCACGGCTGGCTCTTTCTTTGTGCGTCCCCAGGAGGTCTCACCAACGCGTGCTCTGCCTGCGGACCCAGGACACCCACCTCGAGGTCTCTGTTCAAGGCATCCTCCACGGGGGTCTCCAGGACCACAACCTCCTTGTGATGCCCTTGGCCGCTCTTAGCTTTGTCTTCTTTTCTGTGTTCTTTGCTCTTTCACACCCCAGTTCCCTCCTCTGGTGACAACGGAAACCCTTTTATAAAATGGCCTTTGTTCAAAATAACAGCCAGCGAACTCCGGCTGTTTATTGTGATAGTCTTTCACTGTTCTGCGTGTTTGACATTTTGCATAATAAGAAGTAGGGGAAAGCCAGCCTCTGAGAGAAGTCACCGGTCCTTGTACAGTTGCCTGAACCTTGGCTAAGTCACTGCTAGGCCACGGCTTCCCTAGCACAGCATGCGGTTGGTTTACTCATTTCCTTTCAGCAAGTGTGTGTGAAGTGCCTGCTGTGCGCTGGTGTCGGGCCAGGGGCCTCCTGCCCTGCGGGGCTCCTGTGCCTTGGGCAGGTGCCACGCCCACTCCTGGGCACACGGCAACCTTCCAGCACTAATGGAATCCTCACAAAGTCCCCTCCTTCTTAGGCTTTCGGTTCCAGCCCAAATAGCTCCTTTCCAAAGAGACCCACCCTCTGTGTCCAGAAACTCAAATGATGCCCCCCCTGGACTCCCTCTTTATTGTCCCCTGCCTGCAGCTTGCTCGTTTGTGAGCCCCCTCCCATCACAGCCTAGGCGTCTTGAGTGCAGGGATGCTGTTCTTCACCGCTGTAACCCCAGAGCAGCAGGTGCACAGATGTGTCTGGCGTAGATGCTCATCCAGCAGGGGCCAGGTGCTGTGCTCAGCACAGTGGAAACACGGGCGAGCGCATCCCAGGTAACCAGATCTTACAGTCTAGGGGGCCTGACATTCCTTGTGGAATCACAGATATACATAGGAGCTTCCAGGTCGGGGCAGGGCTTCCACAGAGAACCCCCTGTTCTGTGCAAGGAGCTCACGGAAGGGATCAAGCGCAACAGGAGAATCAGCAGAGACTTCCGAGCAAGCAATGGCAGAGCAGAGAAGGCAGGGCTGGGGACACAGAAAGAGCGCTCCCTGCACAGCCTGCGGCTGGAGGACACAGGTGCCCTGGTGCAGCCAGTGAAGGGGTGGGTGGAGGCGCTGCAGCCAGAGGAGCAGGAAGGAGCTCCGGCCAGGCGCTGCAGCAGGCCCCAGGGTGCTGGTGGGTGGCGGAGGAAGGAGTTTGCAGTGCATCTGCAGGGAGGGGCGGGGAGGCAGAGCCCTTGTGTCACCAGGGCCTTGGCAGCCAGAAGCCCTGCATTTTGGCAGGTGGGTCCCATGGCTGTTACCAAATACAGGGGGAGAGGACGTTGTCTCCACATCCTTCCGCCTCTTTTTATGCCAACCTGCCGCTTCCTGAGGCTCCCTCGTCTGGCTCCCTGCTCTCCCTGTGCTGGTCCGTGCAGGACACGGATCGCCTAAAGGCTCCCCTGCCTGCTGCCCCAGTGCCCCAGTGCCCCAGTGCCCCAGTGCCCCAGTGGTGCACGGGGCCAGCTCTTACTGTGCGAGTCCATCATCCCCCGCTGCTCGCAGCTCTGCCCGTGTTCCGTGAACGCTACACGTGGGAAACTGGCAAACACGACACATCGGGGGGGGGCTGGATTTTTTTGAAGAGTGCTTTTTCCTTCCCCCCAGCAAACATCACCAGCATCTTCTCTCCCTGGTGTGTACCACTCTTATCTGTGCGCCCCCTGGCCCCAGGCTCATCCCTCCAGCGAATTTGGGGTTGAGTGGCTTCCGATTTCGGCAGCTCTGGATCCGCGTGTTTTTCTGACGGGCGTTTTGGGCAGAGGGAGGCGTGGAGACCCTTGCGGACGCTCTGCCATTGGTTGTAGAATAAAGACCAGGCCCTTCTGCTTAGGGCTGCTGCTGCAAAGACTAAAAATACAGCACTGTGTGTGAAATGCTTATCGCAGGACCTGTTGGGGAATTGAGCTCGGTCGTTGGAAGCTAGTATTCCAGTAATTGGAGCAGATTCGAGTAATTCTTGCTAACGCGGAGAAAGGCTGAAAGGCAATGATAGGCAGCGGTGGAAGCCGGGGTGGAGGGGGTGGCGTGGTCAGGCCTGGCTGCAGACAATAGCAGGGTGTGTTGTCTGCGGAGGACTGAAATGCACAAAGTGACCGACGTCTGTCTGCACTTCATATCACCACGCACTGGCATTTGTAGGAGCAATGGCAGTAACGAAAATCTCTCCGAGGCAGACGCCTCCCTCTGCCCACCCCACAAAGGCCCCTGCTGAGATGCGCAGGTGCGCACAGGGTCCCAGACTTAGGAGGCTTAGAAATGGGAGTGTGAGTTTCCCATGGTGCCGGGGTGATGAGCAGGCAGCAGCAACCATCCATCAGATTTTGAATTTGGTCCAGAGAGGACCCAGCCGGCAGTGAGCTGTGAGGCTGGGCTGTCCTGTCTGGTGGGGTAAGGGCATTCAATGCATTTGCAACTCAGACTGTTTTCCACTTGCCGTGGTGACGCAAGGAGCTTCTGGGAGGACCCACGCACCTGCTGACTGGTAGAACCGGGAGGGAGAATGTTGTTGCTGGTGTCTTTAAGCTGAGTCGCGGTGCTGCCTCCCAGCACCTGTGGCTCTCCCCCACCTAGGCCGACAGGAGTGCTGGCGACCCACTCCTGGAAGGCTGCCCGCTCCCTCTGTAAGTCAAGACCAACTGAGAAGCCTAATCCAGCTCTGAAACAAGTTCTCATTCTCAAAGAAAAGGAGCAATTTCTGGAAGCCAGAAATGTCACTCGTAGGTGACAGTGAGTTAGTGTATTCCCAGGGAACCGAGTGACTCCACAGTAACCCCAAGGATGTAATGGGACACGCTCAGGCCCCTTCGGTTCCAGGAGATGATTTGCCCGTAATCTGGGGACAGAATCGCTGGAGACCTCGCATGCAGGTGTTGGGTTGCTCTGGGTGGGTTTTGCTGGCGTCCAGGCTACCTCGAATGAATGCACTTTAGTAAATCAAGGAGAAGTGGCTATTAAAACGCATTTCATGATGTGCCTTTAAAAAGTATAATATTTTACAATTCTGATTTTAAAAGGGGGGGGGGGCCACTTTCCTATTCAAAAAAAAAAAATCTCTCTGAGCTGAAGCTCATTTCTCCCGCCCTCTCCCATCCTGCCGCTCCGCAGGCTCAGCTGCAAGGCATTCTTGAGATGTTTCGCAGTTGGGAGGTGCGTCAGCTCTGCTGCTTGCCGGCTCCTGCATCAAAGAGCAGCCTTCACTCTGGCCCTTTGAAGTCCGGCAAAATTTCAGCATTGCTGGTCCCAAGCACTGCCCGGGAAGCCAGGGCGGATGTGACTCATCCGAAGGACTCCAAGCCTCCGAAGCCGGGGTCAGACCCGGTGCTCCTTTTATTCAGAGAAAGGAAACCGAACTCTGCTTGGCTCTGAGTTGCTGAGGTTTTACTGAGATGCGGAGGGTGGGTAGGGGGCCTGCTGAATGCGCCCTGGGTCGTCACCGTGTTTTTTCCTCGCTGAGGTGGTTCATGTGTTGCGGGGGAGGGATGCCATGTGCACCTGTGACCTGTTTTCTGCTCTGCGCTTTGGCTCATCTCTAACGCCGACGTCATCCCGTCCAGCTGTGCTCCTTCCCCGAGGTTGCCTGAACCCAAGGACAGAGAGCACTGAACCCTATGAGCCTGTGTGCTGTGTCTTTTTCCTATTCGTGTGTATCTATGATAAAGATTGATATATCAAGGGGTAAACATCCCTGCAATACCCAGGGCTGGGCCAGGTCAAGCCAGGAGCTTGGAGTTCCATCTGGGTCTCCCATGTGGGTGACAGGGACCCAGGTGCTTGAGTGGCCCCCAGGGGGCACCCTAGCAGGGAGCTGGGACGGAGGGTAGAGCCCGGACTTGAACCCAGACACTCATTCCCAGCTGTGTCTTAACCGCTGTACCAAACGCCCACCCCATGAACATCTTTTTTTTTTTTTTTTTTTTTTTTTGACAGGCAGAGTGGACAGTGAGAGAGACAGAGAGAAAGGTCCTCCTTTGCCGTTGGTTCACCCTCCAATGGCCGCCGCGGCCAGCGCACTGCAGCCGGCGCACCGCGCTGATCCGATGGCAGGAGCCAGGTGCTTCTCCTGGTCTCCCATGGGGTGCAGGGCCCAAGCACCTGGGCCATCCTCCACTGCACTCCCTGGCCACAGCAGAGAGCTGGCCTGGAAGAGGGGCAACAGGTACAGAATCCGGCGCCCCGACCGGGACTAGAACCCGGTGTGCCGGCGCCACTAGGCGGAGGATTAGCTTAGTGAGCCACGGCGCCGGCCCCATGAACATCTTTAACTCCATTTTCCCCCATGAGCTTTCTGAAGTCCAGTTGTGCATCCAGAGAGAAGAAGACTCACTCCCTCCTCTCTCCCTCCCCTACTCATATCTCATTCACTCACATTTGGAGAGTGAACCCCTGGAGAGGAGATGAGATGTCTATTGGTCTGTCTGTCTGTCCCTCTGCCTTTAAAATAAAATAAAATAAAAATAAAATTAAAAAAAAAAAAACAGAAAATGCTAGTGAAGTTGTTTATTTTGGTGCAAAAAAAAAAAAAGTGAAATCCATGCAGCTTTTAGTTAATACACATTTTCCAGGAACTCTTTGAAGATCCTTCATATACATGGACTTCAAAACTCTTTTGCACTAAAATAAACTTATCTTTTAATTCCATTTTTCATAAAGTTTTTGAAGTCACCTCATAGTTTTTTTTTCCTAATAAAGATTTATTTTATTTATTTGAAAGGCAGAGGGACATAGGGAGAGATCGTCCATCTACTTGTTCATTCTCTAGATGTCCACAGTGGCCTGGGCTGGTCCGGACCAAAGCCAGGAGGCCAGAATTCATCCAGGTCTCCCGGATGGATGGCAGGGCCCCAAGCCATTGGGGCATCTTTTACCGCCTTTCCAGCCCCCGCAGGGATGGGGTCAGAGCAGCCAGGACTTGGACTGGCACTCCAGGATGGGGCGCTGGTGTTACAGGCGGGGGCTCTACCTGCTGTGCTACAACATGGGCTGTCATCTCATACTCTCCTCCCTGCCCAGGCCAGCCCGGGGCCACCTGAGCAGCTTCTGCCATCCACTTCTTGTTTGCTCTTAGCTCCAGTGCCCCTGTCTGCTATGCAGCTGGCATGGCAAAGTGAAGCAACCCAGGGCTGGTGGTGCCAGCAGAAACATGCTAGCACTGTGGCGGGTGAGGGGAGAACCACATATGCAAACAGGTGAACTTTATGTTTTGTTTTGCACTTATTTTGCAAAGCCCAAGAGACATGACCTAGGGATGTGGGAGGAGGCACTTAGCCTAGTGGTTAAAGACGGTGGTTAGGAGGCCAGGGTCTCATGTTGGAGTAACTGGTCTGGCTCCTGACTTTAGCTTCCTGCTAATGTAGACCCTGGGAGGCAGAGACACAGGGCCTCAGAGAGAGGAAGTGCTCATGGGATGCCGATGTCCTCAACCTAAATTTTCCAGCTTTGGGATGGTGCAGAAGTAACCCACATTCGGTAGAAACCATGCCTTGTATTTTGAATTTTGATTTCCCCGGTACCATCCTCTCTTGCAAGGCTGGAGAGCAGTGGTGGGTACGGCTAACAGGCAGCCCTGTGCCCAGAGGAGACACTGGCAACATTCTCCGGGGTGCTGTGTGCTGCGGGGTATCCCGCAAATCACAGGAGATGTCTACACCTTATTACAAAATGGGCTTTGTGTTGGATGATTTTGCCCAACTCTAGGCTACCGGAGTGTTCTGAGCATGTCATTTATTTAGTTGAAAGTCTGAGTTAGAGATAGAGAGAGAGAGGAAATCTTCCATCCATGGGCTCACTCCCCAGATGGCCTCAAAGACCAGAGCTGGGCCAGGCCAAAGCCAAGAGCCAGGAGCTTATGCCAGGTCTCACCCATGGGTGGCAGAAGCCCGAACACGTGGGTCATCTGCTGCTTTTCCCAGGCCATTAGCAGGGAGCTGGATGGGAAGTGGAGCAGTGGGGACATGAACTGGCGCCCATATGGGATGCTGGTGTTACACGCTGTGGCTTTACCTGCTACATGACGCCGGTCCCTCTGAGCAAGTTCAAGGTGGACTGGGCTAAGCTGTGATGTTTGGTGGGTTGGGTGTATTTAGTGTATTTTCCACTGATGGTATTTTCAACTTAGGGTGGATTTGTTGGGACATAACTGCCAAGGTTATGTGAGTCAAGGAGCACTCGTACTAAGTATTATTATTTAAAACTATCTTTATGAGATATAATTTACACAGCACGAAATTCAGCTTCCATGCTTATCATGTGTGCAACTTGATGATTTTCAGCTCATTTACTAAGTTGTGCAACCGTGACCGCTGAATTAATCAGCGGTGATTCACTACAATGAAAGACTGGGGGCTCCTCCCTTCCTAAGGAGAGCAAGTTTATTTAGCTCTTGGTTTTGGAAGCTGAAAATCCAAAGAACATAGCACAGGTTCTGGAAGAGCATATGGTAGACGGTGGATGGCGGGAGCCCACGCAGAGCGAGGATCGCAAGGCGAGACAGGCACAGAGCGGACGGCCTGGGACCATGCTGGCTCCAGGAGCTGAGACCTAACTCCTCCAGGGACCTACGGATCTCCCACTACGTCCACCTCTTCAGGGCGCCACTGCAGCTCCCAACAGCGCCACCCAGAGGACCAAACCTTTAATCACATGCATCTGTTGGGGGCTGCTATCTACTCTGATCCAAACTCCAGCAAGTGCAGTCCAGCTGCCTAAACGTCCCCTCCTCCCCGGGAGTCTCCTGAGCCCATTGGATGTTGATCCAGTCCTCATCCTCATTCTGCCCCATGCATTTGCCTTTTCTGTTATTTTGCATTTCTCACGTGATACGAGACTCGCTGTGTCTGCAGTCTTAGTTATTATTACTTTTATTTCTTTTTAAAATGTATTTATTCGAAGGGCAGCGTATCCAAAGAAAGTGAGAGAGAGAGAGAGAGAGATCTTCCATCTACCAGTTCACTCCCCAAATGGTTGCAACAGCCTGGCAGGCCAAAGCCAGGAGCCCAGAGCTCCATCCGGGTCTCCCACACTGAGTAGCAGGGGCTCAAGTACTTGAACCATCTCCTGCCCCTCTCCCAGGTGCATTAGCAGGGAGCTGGATCAGAAGTGGAGCAGCTGGGACGTAAACCAGTGCTCATATAGGGCACCAGTGTCACAGGCAGCCGCGGCTTAACCCGCTGTGCCATAACGACACCCCTTATTATTAATTTTCAAAATCAAATAAGTGTTGAACATCTTTATTTGCCGAGCAGCTGGAGGGGTGTATCCTTCGCAGAACGACCGCAAACTGTGTTTTCCTCTGCAGTGCGTTTGTCACGTCAACTCCGTAGGACATTGCAAAGAAAGATTTCCCAACAGTAAGAAGATTAAACAAACTTTTCCCTGAGTTCTCTGGGAACGGATTATCCTAACCCAGAATGCACCGCGCGCCTCCGGGCTCCCCATTGCTGCATCCTCAGGTTTGGGGTGGCCTCCCCCACCCCCGATTCTTCACAGGGGCAGTGTCCTGACCACGCCTCTGTCCTGGCGGAAGAAAGACTTTGCTTTCGTGTCATCTTTCTCTTTCTCTTTTTTAAACACATAAGCGGGTTGTGGAGCCCAGTGAGGTGTCACTAGGCCGCCTCCTGCTTCTGTCCGAGGTCCCGCACCTGCGTGGCTCCCAAGGCAACATCTGGGGAAAGCTTCCCTTAGGTGAAAGCGCGTGCCTGGTGCACATCTGGGGCCTCCCCCGCCACTTCCTGCAGATCCCCTGGGCAGGCAGGGCCATCCTGTCTCTCCCTCTCTCTTAGGGTGCAGTCCCGGGTGGGGGGATGAGCCAAGGGGACTTGGCCGGCTGGGGCTCCCCGATTCCTTCTGCAGGAAGCTCATGGTCCTGCCGATGTCTGTTTCAGACGAGTTAAAAAACAAAACCGTGTGTGAAGATCAGGAGCTGAAACTGCACTGCCACGAGTCCAAGTTTCTCAACATCTACTCCGCGACCTACGGCAGGAGGACCCAGCAGAGGGACGCCTGCGCCTCGGAGGCCGGGTGGCTGCCCCCGTTCGGTAGGTGTTGTCACGTGGTTATCTTTAAGGCGCTGTCTGATGTCTCAGTTTGGCCCCCCAGGGAAGGAAGCCGTACAGGTGGCAGGCACCTGGGTCAGAGGGAAGGTCAAGGGCAGGGAGGGCGCATTTGCGCTCCATATCCGTGAAGCTCAGTTGTTCAGCCAAGTAGCTATTGAGCACCTGCTGTATGCAAGGCCATCAGTGACCCATACAGAGTCCACTCCTTGTGGAGCTGACATCCAGCACTGGACAGGGAGGCTGTGAGCAGGCAGATGGGAAATGAGCCAGTGCAGTGGGCGGTGCATAATGACCGTAATGATACGGTGAGCAGTCCATGTCCGCAGGCTCTGCCTGTGTGGGTTCAACCAGTCGGACGTGTTGTGTCCGTTGTCTGCAATGCGTCTGTCTTCTCTTGTTGCTATTCCCTAAACGACACAGGCCAGCAGCTGTGTGTATAGCACCTGTGTGGTGTTAGGAGTTACGAGCAACCCAGAGATGATTGAAAGTACACAGGGCAGTGTCCGTAGGCCCTGCTCCCTGCTCCCTGCTCCTGCCTTAGGCAGAGACCAAAGCCTGGGCCATTCCTGGGGTCTGCCCACGCCTGCACTTGCTTCCCTCCCCTTTGAAACGCAGATCTGTGGCTGGCCTTCTCAGCGCCCTGCTCCCTGGGTGATCTGGGTTCCAGAGCTACAGGAGGAGCCGCCGGTGATCTGAACTCTCGCTGCCGAAAGAAACTCACTCCTTTCCTCCTCTTTGTTTGCTTGCTTTCTCTCTTTCATTCTTCTTTCTTCTTTTCAATCCTAACTTTTTCTTTATTCAAGGAGGCCTTTCTAGAACGTTCCTGGGGATCGTGCAGGTTCTTTAGGGGTTCTGCTACCTGCTCCGTCCACCATGTCTTAATTTGGGGGCGGAGCTCCCGTTTCTCAGGTGTACACCAACTCTCACCTGCTATACCTGTTTGGGAAACGGTTCTAAGTGACTGTTTCGGGTACTCTGTCCAGCGGGATTCATTCGGCCACGTACGTAGACGTGTCGGCTGAATGCTCTGTGTTCGCCTTACGTCCCTAGTGGGATGGGGGTTGGGTTTCAGTGGGAAAAGTGACCCGACAAGGACAGTGTCAGCAGACGCCATGGCTGGAGACAGACTTCATGGAGAGTTGGAGGGAGCCACCGGCGGTAACCAGCCCTCACTGATGCTGCGGGGATGGGCTGTGAACGGGAGACTGGTCCTGGCTTAGCCATTCAGCTTGAAGATTTTATTTATGTGAGAGGTAGAGTTACAGACAGTGAGAGGGAGAGACAGAGAGAGAGGTCTTCCATCTGCTGGTTCACCCCCCAAATGGCCTCCCCCATCCTTCCCAGTCTCCAGCTGTGCTCTGTCCCCTGTCTCTCCCCTTCCCTCTCTACCTCCGGGCCTTTACACAAGCTCTGTCCCTATCCATATCTCAGAGAGCTTTCCCGGGACACCTGCCAGCATGGCCCTCGTCCCTGCCGACTCTCTGGAGCCATCGCTCTGTCCGATTCTCTTCCTGGCTGGATAGAGTCCATGTCATATGTGTCCCCATCTCCTTAGAAGCTGAGCTTTGCAGGCACTGTGTTTGTGGAATTCCCAGCCCAGCAGCTGGAGTGGTTCCTGGCACAGAGCGGGCACCCGTGCCAACCTGGAGGTGCTCGAATGAATCAGGGCCCCTGTAGGGGTGTCCACGTCGGGTTCCTGCAGAGTCGTGGGTGCCGGGTCACGGCCTGGGAATGTGGGTCTGGTGCTGTCACAGCTTCCAACCTCCCATGAAATGCTGGAAATCTGTGTGTTTTTTTTTCTTTAAGTGAAATGTTCCAACTTCTAAAACACTCTGGGAGCCAAATAAAACATGCCTACAGGCCACATCCGGGCCCCAGGCTGCCAGTGTGTGAGCTGTGCTCTGCATTTCCAGTCATTACTGCAGCTCAGCCGCATTGCTTTGAAGACGGGGAAGAGCCATTTATACCTAACCAGAGACGCTGGGGCGAGTCTGGTAGGGCGACGGCAGAGGGGCGGCTTGTCGGGGCGCTCAGCGGGCGGAACCCCAGAACTTCTGGTTGCAGAGGGTGATCCTTGTACTTTTCCATTGCCTGTCAACTAGCGTCTAGCCAAACCTCACAAGCTTCAGAATGTGGGTACTTCTTTGGAAGCATAGTTGGGAAAGACCAGCTGGGCTTTGGTGAACGGCTGCATGGCCAGGGACCCCTTTGGTTTTCCCAACAGCTGGATTTGGCTTTTTATTTTTTTATTTTTATTTTTTTTACAGGCAGAGTGGACAGTGAGAGAGAGACAGAGAGAAAGGTCTTCCTTTGCCGTTGGTTCACACTCCAATGGCCGCCGTGGCCAGCGCGCTGCGGCCGGCGCACCGCGCTGATCCGATGGCAGGAGCCAGGAGCCAGGTGCTTCTCCTGGTCTCCCATGGGGCAGGACCCAAGCACTTGGGCCATCCTCCACTGCACTCCCGGGCCACAGCAGAGAGCTGGCCTGGAAGAGGGGCAACCGGGACAGAATCCGGCGCCCCGACCAGGACTAGAACCTGGTGTGCCGCCGCCGCAAGGTGGATGATTAGTTTAGTGAGCCATGGCGCCAGCCTGGATTTGGCTTTAGCACTCAGCTATCAAGAGAGAGAACTTCCGGTTTTTCTAAAATCCCACCGTCGTCACGTTGTGATTGCTCTGCAGAAACACATGGTAACATTTAGTAGAGACACACAGAGTCAGCCACAGCGTTCGCCCATCCAGCGAAAAGATGTGGATTTTTCTGGATTTCATCCAAATCCAGGTTGTAGGGCTAAGAACAGTTTTACGTAGCAGGCAACTCTAACTTTTTTCCCGCAAATTTATAGCACGGGTGTTTCCCTGTGTGGCCAACAAGATCCTGAGAGTGTTTGTCACTTCCTAATGTCTTAAAGGGATATGTTACACAACTTGTGTAACTCTTTCCCAGTGGACGGGTTCTGTGTTGTTGTTTCCAATTTTCAAATATCATAAACAATATATAACGAGCTCTTGCTTGTCTTGCTCTCTTCTGCCTTATTTCTTTGGGATACAGTCCCAGAAGTTTCATACCAGGAAAGGACATGGGGATGTTTATAATTCTTTGTACACATTGTCAGAGTTCTTTCCCAAAACTTTCTGTACCAGTTTATCTGCGTAAACCGTGACACACAACTTGGGTACCCAAGCAACTCTGCCAGCCTTTCTTTTTTCTTTTTAAAAAGATTTATTTTATTTATTTGAAGACAGAGTTACAGAGAGATCTTCCATCTGCTGGTTCATTCCCCAGATGGCCATCGTGGCTGGAGCTGAGCTGATCCAAAGCCAAGACCCGGGCTTCTTCCAGGTCTCCCACGTGGGTGCAGGGGCCCTAGTACTTGGTCCTTCCTCTGCTGCTTTCCAGGGCGCATTGTCAGGGAGCTGGGTCAGAAGTGGAGCACCCGGGACTGGAACCGGCGCCCGTATAGGATGCTGGCTCTGCAGGCTGGGCTTTAACCCGCTGCGCCACAGTGCCAGTGCCGTGGAAGCCTTTCTTGTGTGTGTTTCAGAATGTTTCCAATTCAAGAGCTTCAAAGTGGTCCGCCAGGGCTGCCTGCATCGGCCTTTCCTGGGTTCTGAATGAGTTTCCCATTTCCCTGGGCTTTGTTACTGTTCCCGTAGCTGTGTTGGCACTTGCTCTCGTCATCTCTCCAGCCTTTCTCCTTTGGGGATCTTCATGTGTTTGTTTGTTTATTTTACAAAACTGTATGAGCTCTAGGCGGAGTAGAGACAGTAACTCTTTGCAAGCTTTCTGGGCTGTCGGTCTCCTACTCCTGCAGCCTCTGGCCTTATCCACAGGGGATGTGTCCAGGACTCCTGTGGGTGCCTGAAACCACAGAGTCCCAAACCCTATAAGGAGAGACTTCAAAAAGTTCATGGAAAATTTGCATTTTTAAAGATTTATTTATTTATTTATTTGAAAGAATTACATAAAGAGAGGGAGACAGAGACAGAGAGAGAGATCCTCTATCCATTGGTTGGAAGGGCTAGGCTAGGCCAACTCCAGGAGCCAAGAGCTTCTTCCAGGTCTCCTATGTGGATGGTAGGGGCCCAAGCACTTGGGCCATCTTCTGCTGCTTTTCCAGGCACATCAGCAGGGAGCTGGATCAGAAGTAGAACAGCTGGGACTCAAACCGGTGCCCATATGGGATACCAGTGTCACAGGCAGTGGCTTTGCCAGCTACGCCACAGCGTCAGCCCTAGCACTACCTCTTAATTCTGCTTGCCATGAGCTTTCTGAGGTCCCTCTGTACGTGCACTTTGTTTTCCTGTATAACCGTGCCTATTGTGATGGAGGGATGCTGAGTTAACCGCCGAGCGGGTGCTGAAACACTAGACGAGGATGGTTCCCATGCTGAGCGGGATGCGGCGGGAGGGACCGCGTGAGACTTCATCCCGCTCCTCGGACAGTGCACAGCTGAAACCTTGGGAGTTGTTTGTTTCTGGAATTTTCCATGTATATTTTTGGACCCTGGCTGACTGTGGGTAACGGAAACAGTGAAAAGCAAAACTATAGATGAGGGGGAATGACTATTTTTTGTCCGAACGTACAGTTTCGGTTCGGTGTGTAGGGCTTCTTACTTCTTTGGTTCTGTGGGGGTCACATGCACAGTAAGTGCTGAGGGCCACCTGGTACATTCAGGGCTGTAGCTATGACACCACTGTACCCCATAAGCACCTTCAGGGCTGCCGTGGCCTGCCTGTCGGTACCCCCAAATGGGAGGTGCACTCTTACTAAACAGGACAAGAGGGTGCTCACACTCGCCTTCAAGGAGCCTCTGGGTGCCAGACTGGGAGGAAGGAGGGTAGGGTCACAATGTCTGTGTCCGGTGCCCCAGCCTGGTTCCACCTGAAACGCATCAGGGCAGGCCAGGCCGTGACGCGACAGGTGCAGAGGTGACCTGCGTTGGTCACACATCATACCCTTGTCTCGCACAGTGCTTCCCAGACTCCTCCCCCTCCCCCTCCTTCTCCTTATCACACACAATGCACGACACAGTGGGGTAGAGAGACAGCTGCTCAAGGCCAGTATCAATGGCCTGTGTCCCCTCACTAAGCTGAGAAGCCCTTCCACGTGGGTGCCTTTGGCTTCAGGATCTAAGGATCACTGACCCTTAGACTCCCCCTAACTCTCCCCTCAAGTTCTTGCCAACCCGTGCCCACAAGCCCAGCCCCAAAGCCACTCCCACTGTTTGATTCACTCCAGCGATCTACTTCCACTGCTGCAGTTACATTTCCCACTGGGTTCCAGGGATGCTGCTAAAACCACATGAGGTGCCTCCATGGCTGGGCCAAGGCTGGGCCGAGCCCAAGTGTGGACAGGCCTGGACACTTCAGCCAAAGATCAAGGTGCCTGGGGCTCCTGCTGCCGAGACAGGACCACTTAAGAGCAGCCCCAGCCCAATTATCTAAACAAACGCAGGCTGAAAAAGAGCGATTAGCTTCATTTTCAGTGCCCGACAACAGCCAAAAACTTAGACTTGGCATTGGTTGAGTACCTTGTTATCACATGGGTTGGGGGCGGGGCAGAGTTTGCCAGAAGGAGTGGATGCAAGCAGCATTAGCCCGGGGCGAGGGGGGAGGGCAATAACGGCTTAAAAAAAAAAGGCAAAATTGTGCGAATGGTTCAGAGCTCAGCGTCCACAAGGATGCGGTCAAACCTGAGCGAGAGTTGAGTGACCTCCTCCTGAAAACACGCTGGGCTCTGCACCCTCGCCGAGGGGAGTTCTCCCTCTGCCGGGGTGCCCAGGCCTGCAAACGCTGTCGGTCACCCCTGGTGGCCAGGCCTCCTGGGACAAAGAGCTTTGTGGTCTTGGAAGCAGGAGTGGTTTTCCTTCGCCTTCTTCTGTTTGCCTCAAAGAATATGGTCAGACTCTAAGAAGACAGTTTCCAGGCGACTGTGTAGTCTAAGGATGTTCCACACAGCGTTGCTTACCAATGGGAGCCAGCGTTTGGCACAGAGGTCACAACGCTGCTGTGGCTCCCGCATCCCACAGCAAACTGCCTGAGCTCCAGTCCGGGCTCAGTTTCCCATCCAGCTTCCTGCCGGTGAGCGCCCTGGGAGACAGCAGGTGAGGGCCCAAGCGCTGTAGTTCCTGCCGTCCACGTGGGAGACCTGGATTGAATTTCCAGCTGCTGGCTTTGGCCTGGCCCAGCCCCAACTGTGGGGATGCTGGGGGCATGAACCAGTGGGTCGAAGATCTTTATCAATCTGTCTCTGTCTCTCTGCCTTTCAAATTAACTGAAAAGTTAATCATAAAAAAAAAAGAAACAGTAGAGAGGACTTAGCCTTTCCCATTGGCCAAAAGTATCCTCTACTGCCATCTTGGTGATTTTCCTGCCATAAACGCTGACACCCCCCCCCCCCCACACACACACACCGATTTTAAGGCACGTTCCAGATTTCGGGGGAGTTACCACTGCTTTGAACTGGAAGAGTAGAAAATGAACTTCCTTAAAACGTAAGAAGTTCGTGTTTGAGTAGAAGACAGTTTTGGATGGAGAGTCTAAAGCAATTTTTTTCAGAGATATAATACTTTCTGTAAGTATTAGAATACACCACTCTTTTGTATCACTCAATTCTACATACGGCTTGGGCCATGATATTCAGTTCTGATTGCATCCATGGTTGTTTTCTTATTGCATAGGCTGGGTCTTCAAAAAGTTCATGGAAAGTGTGTATGATGCATGGATTTCAAACACACTTGCATCAAAATAAGCTCATCTTTGAATTCCATTTTCCATGAACTCTCGGAAGTATCCTCATGTAATTTAGACCACAGGTTTTCATCGTCCCAAAGGACTTCCCCCAAAGTTCCACTTTCCCATCGTAACACCCGATGGCAATGGTGCCAGCTCACATGTGCTGGGTGCTGGCTGCAGACACTGCACGCTGGCCTGGGAGCCAGCTCCTGGTGCCTTCCCTGTGCTAACGCAGAAGCTGCAGCTGGGAGAGGACTGAGCTGCCACACGCAGAGGATGCTCCGGAATCCTAACCTCAGCAGAGCTGTCACTCAAGCTCAGAGACCGCTAGGAGAACACCTAGCATTTATGGGGGCCTTCGCTTCGGGTGCACCTGCTACAGACGTCGCAGAAATACAGTGAAAAAGGGAAACAAGACTGGCATAGAGAAAAATATCGAATGTTCTCACCCAGATGGGGAAGCCAACAGATGAGTTCATCTCAGGAAGCAGTGGTTATCAATGCTGGGAGAGGGAAGAGAAGGGTGCTGATGGGGTACAAAATACAGCTCGAGGGGCCGGCGCTGTGGCATATGAGTAAAGCCGCCATCTGCAGTGCCAGCATCTCATATGGGTGCCGGTTCAAGTCCCAGCTGCTCCACTTCTGATCCAGCTCCCTGCTGTGGCCTGAGAAAGCAGTAGAAGATGGCCCAAGTCCTTGGGCCCCTGCACCCGCGTGGGAGACCTGGAAGAAGCTCCTGGCTTCAGATCAGCACAGCTCCGGCCATTGCGGCCAATTGGGGAGTGAACCAGCAGGTGGAAGACCTCTCTCTCTCTCTCTCTCTCTCTGCCTCTAAATAAGTAAATATTTAAATATATATATATATAGTTCAAGAAGAAGCTCTAGGGCTCCAGAGCACCGTGGGTGCCCGGGGTTAATAATTTATTACGGATTTCTAATTTGGTGGAAGACAGGATTTCAAATGCTCCCAGCGCAAGAACTGATAAGTGTTGGAGATGACGGATATGCTAACTGCCCCGACCTGTGCGCCTGTGTTGAGATAACACGCTGCACCCTGGAAGCACGTTAGCTAATACATGTCAACTGAAATCATCTGTTAAGGCTGTTTAGGGCGTTCCTTGTGCTGCGTGGGACAGAGACACAGTCTCAATGAGTCCAACAGACGCCGAGTGCTGAGAAAACAGCGGTGCATACATGTTCCTGGCCCTCCAGGGACTCGTGGCCTTGTCAGAGAGCCAGGTGTGAAAGCCACAGCAACCCCAGCTGCCTGTGCACCGGGCTCTGTGTCCTGGGAACTCTGCCCTGGCCCCTAATGCTGGGGGTGTAGCATCTCCTCTGCTCCCAGCCTGGGCCTGCACCATCCCCTTGGTGTTCTAAGCCTCCCTGTATCCCACTTTTCCAGTCTCTTTGTTAAACTCCGATTGGAGCCACCGGTGGCCTGCCAGGAGCCAGAGGACGCACTGCCCAGTGCTCTTCCCCTGTTACAGGTTGAGCATCGTTCTTTATCCAAGTGCTTGGGACCAGAAGTGTTTTGGAGATGGACTTTTTGAAAATTTTGGAATATTTACATATATATCTCTCACAGAATAGAGTTTCTTGGGAATGAAACCCTAGTGTGAACACAAAAGGCATTAATGTTTCATATACACCTTATATGCACAGTAGTTTTTGACAATATTTTTAATCATTTTGTGCATGAAGCAAAGTTTTGTGGCATGGAATTTTCCACTCGGGGCGTCTTGCTGGCATTCACAGAGCTTCGGTTTTTGCAGCATGTTGGATTTGAGATTTGGAGACCAGCTCTGCACAAAGTCGAAGAGGTGATTGTATTCTTCCCACGATATTTATTTTTTAAGATGTATTTATTTATTTGACAGAACTAGGGAGAGACACAGAGAGAGAGAGACAGATCTTCCATCTACTGGTTCATTCCCCAAATGGCTGCAACAGTCAAGCTGAAACCAGGAGCCAGGAGCTTCTTCTAGTTCTCCCACATGGGTTCAGGGCCACAGCACTTGGGCCATCTTCTGCTGCTTTCCCAAGCACATCAGCAGGGAGCGGGATTGGAAATGGAGCAGCCAGGACTTGAACTGGTGTCCGAGTGGGATACCAGCATGGCAGGTGGTGGTTTAACCCATTGCACCGCAACACTGCACCCCGCCTGCCCCCCTCCCCAGGGCCTTGTTGACATTCCAGCTCTTGCTATAGACAGACACCTAACACGTGCTGTGGTGGCACTGTCCACTGCTCACCGGCCAGCTCTCTGCTCTTCATTCTTTTTTCTTTTTAGTAAGTCTTTTTTGTAAAGATTTATTTATTTATTTGAAAGTCAGGGTTACACAGAGAGAGGAGAGGCAGAGAGAGAAAGACAGGTCTTCCATCCACTGGCTCACTCCCCAATTGGCCACAACGGTCGGAGCTGTGCCGATCCGAAGCCAGGAGCCAGGAGCTTCCTCCAGGTCTTCCCACACGGGTGCAGGGACCCAAGGGCTTGGGCCGTCTGAGAGGCCGAGGGGGCTGTGCAGGAGGATTCCAGCCTGGGTAATGGCGCTGCTGCTGACCGGGACCAGGAAGTCAGGATCGAAACATTCCCCAAAAAACAAAACAAACAAAACGAACCAGCAGCCTGCAGTGGAGATGGGAGGTGCCTTCCTGGAGAGCAGCCTCTCTGGGGCCACCTGGACTGTAGCACTCCACGCTGCATCCTGCACACGTGGGGGCCTCGCTTCAGCGTGCACATCTGGGCCCCACCCTTCTCCCCAGCTGCTGGGAGATTTTAGAACCTCCTGGGTCTGCTTCTTCATCCACATAACTGGTGTGTGTGTGTGTGTGTGTGTGTGTGTGTGTGTCACAGGGTCACTGGGAACATTAAATCAGGTAGCATCCAAGTGCTGAGAGCCGTGCACAGCATCCCATCAGCTGTTAGCCCACGAGCGAGCTTTGCATGGTCTCCCCAACTCCCTCCTTCTCTGCTCCCTGTTCATCATCCCCTGGCTCCTCCCAGTGTGTTTTACAATCAGTTCCAAACTGCACTCCCTGCCTCTGTCTAAGTTTCTCCCCAGGGCGTCCTGTCCCTGCACCCCAAGGATGCTGGGGCCTGGCCATTTTTTCAGGCTCCCTTGTGGCTTGCTGAAGAAACCCCAGACGGCCTCGTCTTGGGTTACTCCTCCCCCTCATTCACCGTGGCTGGCCTGGCCCCCAGCCTTGCAGCCCCCAGCCCGCCCCCTGCAGGTGCTCCTGGCCCACGTGCTTTAGTGTTCATGCATTCCTTTCCCGCCTAGTTCATGCTTTTTCTTCCCCAACCAAATCTGTGTCCTCCCCTCCGGCCCCCGGGGACCCCAGCACCTTCAGTCTGGACCTCCCCCTGCTGCCACTCAGTCACTGTTTCCCGCTATTCGACAGCAGGGCTCCTACACGGTTGTGCCTCTGCAGCTCCCAGGCACACACGGAGACGCATGGCACAGCGTCTCATCTGCCACAGTGTCTTAGTCCACTTTTCTGTCGCCAGAACAAAATAGCTCACAACTAGGTGATTTCTGAAGAATAGAAATGTATTTGGCTCACAGTTTGGGGGCTCGGGAATGGAATCTGCCCGAGATCTGGTGGAGGCCTCCTGCAGCCCAGAGAGGTGGAGCAGGTGCACTGGCCAGGTCACCTCCTCTTCTTACAAAGCTGCTAATGCCATCGCCCTCACGACCTCAGCTAATCCCAGTATCCTACCATGGGCTCCACCTCCCAATACCGTTGACTTATGAATTTGGGAACTCAGTTTCCAACACATGAACTTTGGGAGATAATTGAAACCATAGGAAGAGGTGTTTAAGTAAAATTTACTAATTATGACGGCTTTGTGTCGGGATGTGGTGAAACACGTCCCGCTGTTTCTATTATTAGCCCATTTCCTTCATTCATTGGTTATTGTTCGGGATTCCATACTGGGCCAGGCAGCGGGATTTAGATGGCAAGCAAGATAGAAATAGTTCCTGGTGGAGTTTACGTTCATGTAGGGAAACTGGATTCTCAAAATAAACCAAGAAAATATTCCCAAGAGTAATGAGATCATAAAGGAAGCTGGAACCTTTCTTCGGTGCTCTGCACCTTTTGCCTGTCCTGCGGAACCTGCGGCATGATTTGCAGGGCCCAGGGCCAAAGGAAAATGCAGGGTCCCTCGTTCAAACGATCTCAGAAGTTCAAGGTGGCCCCGCAGAGCGCTGCACCCTTCTGGTACGGCCTGGAAGCGGGCTCTGCCCCTGCGTGCGTCCCCTGAGGACAGGCAGAGGAACGGTGTCTCTTTGATCTGGCATACCGAGAGGGCGGCGAGCTGCGCGGTGGCCCGGTGTGGACTGTGCGCCAGGTTCTTATTGGTATCTCCTGCCTTTCAGACTGCTTGTCTCACTCAGCTTTACCCGTATTGTCCAGAAGGTGCTACGGGAAGCAGAGATGCAAAATCCTTGTCAACAACCACCATTTCGGAAGCCCCTGTCTGCCAGGAGTGAAAAAATACCTCACTGTCACCTACGCCTGTGGTAAGAGCCAGCCCCCACCCCGACCCCCATGGAAGACCCTGCCTCCCCGGATGGCAGTGGTCGCAGCCACAAAAGCCGTTGAGTCAGCCAGAGACCCCGGAGCCCTGTCTGCCCCCTCGCCCCAGCTCTGTCCTTTATTCTTGTTTACGACGCTCACATCAGATAAGCACTAGAATCTTCCTTGGTCAAAATGAGGCTTAACACAGCTCTTGGTGATCAGATTGGCAGCAGGTGGAGTGGGCGGGGACAGAACAAGCAAATGAGGACAAAACCGATGTCGCTGGGAACGGGGGTTGTCACTGGTGGAGGCTCTGAAATGTATCCGTGTGTCATGCCAGTTCACGGAGGTATCGTGCGGCCCCCACTTAGCCTCCCAGAAGTGCCCTGGGGCCCTCCGTGACTAGCTCGCTACACTGCCAACAGCTGTCTTATCTACACACTCACAGCGCTGCGTCAGCACACCAAATGCTCACCCCCCAGACGAGGAAAACCGAAACACGCCAGCGTTCTTTTTCCATGGTGTCTTTAAATAATCAAGTGAGACGCCTGCTTTGTTTGGATTCCAATTTCCTGGAGTTCCGGCGGTTCCTTGTTGGGTACCACGGACTTCCGGTTTGCAATCCTGTCTTGCCTGCTTTTTTTTTTTTTTTTTTAAATACAAACACGAGAGGCGAGGGAAAGCAGAGAGCACTTGCCGCCTTTGCCCTTGAAAACACCATTCTCCCCGCCAAATATCTCTTGCTGTTTTTGGGTGGGGGTAACAGAGTTATTTAAACATAATTTATGACTCATTTAAATATAATTTATAGGCCAGGTATTTCACCTGTTAAAAACCTACAAGTCAGGGCTGGCATCTTGGTCCAGATCCTTGAGCCCCTGCACCCATATGGGAGACCCAGAAGAAGCTCCTGGCTCCTGGCTCCTGGCAGGATTGGCGCAGCTCTGGCCATTGTGGCCATCTGGCCAGCAGATGGAAGACCTCTCTCTCTCTGCCTTTGCCTCTCTGTAACTCTGCCTTTCCAATAAATAGATAAATCTTAAAGAAAAAAAACAAACTCTACAAGTCAGTGATTGTTAGGGTATTTGCAGAAGTCATCATGATTGCAACTCATCATAATCAATTTAAGAACATTGTCATCACCCCCAGATGGTGCCCTGTACTCCTTAGCTGTCACCCCCGACACACACCCCGGGCAGCCACCTGTCCACTTCCTGTCTGTGGCTCTGCCACCCCTGGGGGGAGCCACACAGTCTGCGGTCTTTTGTACCTGGCTTCTTGACTGGTCCGTGCCTCCACGTTTGGTGCACCATTAGTGATAATGAATTTCTAAGTGAACCTGTCTTTCTGAGGACTCTGTGGATGTGAGTGAAGGGCCTGATCTGAGCTGGTTCAAGCCAAGGGCGATGGGCAGCATCATGGCTAGAAGGCCATCTTCAGAAGGCAGAGGAGGAGAGCAGGCCCTCATGCTGGAGTGGACACACACGTCCTCAAGGCCAGGGCCACCATCTCTTGCCTCTGCTTCTCCCTCCCCCTCTCCCCTCCCCCTCCTCCCCTCTCCCCTCCCCCTCCTCCCCTCCCCCTCCCCCTCCTCTCCTCCCCTCCCCCTCCCCCTCCTCTCCTCCCCTTCCCCTCCCCCTCCCCTCCTCCCCTCTCCCCTCCCCTCCCCCTCTCCCTCTCCCCTCCTCCCCTCCCCCTCTCCCTCTCCCTCTCTCTCTTGCCCCCAACTGCAGGCGGCCTTCCTCCAGCCTGAGCTGTGTGGGCCAGGGCATCCTAACAGCCCTGAGCCGTGAAGACGTGCACTCTCACCAGGCTAATTCCAAGTTCTTAGCAGGGGCCCAGTTCCCTGGCTGGGCTGGGGTTAGGTGGTGTGCTCCTTCCGTCAGCCCTGGCCAGAGACTGTGGGATGTGGTGACTGCCGGGAGAGGCCCGGGGGGGTCCCTCCAGCTGAGGCCGGGCGTCCTTGAATGCAAAGGCCCACGCGTGCTCCAGCACCGCTCCCTCCCGGCTTTGCCGTTCTCCCTGGCAGCCTTGCTCTGCCACTCCAGCTGGCGTCTGGCCCCGCGGGTGGGACGAGCTAGACCTCATCAGGCAGACCCTGCGAGGAGACCCAGGCCACCTGTCTCTGAAATTACCTGGGTGGGCCAAGCTGGTGAGGCGGGGGGCGGGTAGGGGGTGTGGGGAGCAAGTATTTGCATGCAAGGGTGGTGCTGGTGCTCACTGGCCACGAACCACTGCTCTGTGGGCCACTGTTCTTGGGCCACAAAGGGGCGGGCAGTGCCGTTGCCGTCATTCGTGGCATTCATGTTAATTGGGCACAAGCACCAAGCCAGCCGTGGCGGTGGGTGGGGGCTGGGGAGACTGTGGTTGGATGGAGTCCTGTGTTACGGGGCCGTGAAGGGGGCCTCACCATGGCACGGGAGACGCGTGAGACTTGACGGCCGTGCGGGCGTCGGTGAAGTGGACGTGGGGAGGACGGGGCAGACAGAGCACAAAGGTTGGGAGCTGAGCCCCCGAGCAGCAGGGAGCTTGGAAGAGGGCAGCTAAGGCTTGGCAGGTGCCAGAGGGCCGAGGGCAGCCCGTGATGGGTTTTCACAATGGACACAAGCCATCTGCACTTCAGGAAGGCGTCTCCACCCTGTCCCACAGGGCTCGCTGCTCCTGCCTCTGAGAAGTTCTCCCGCAGGGCCGGCCGAGGGCTGGCTCGGGGTTTCTGGATGGAAGGAATGATTTGGGTTGTGGGGCCTTTAGCATTTCCAGTTTTTTTCCAAATTTTTATTTCTTGTTATTTTCATTTTATTTAAAAGAGAAAGAGCTCTTCCATCGGCTGGTTCTCTTCCCTTCAATAGCCAGGGCCGGGCAAGGCTGAAGCCCGGAGCTGAGCACTGGATCTGGGTCTCCTACATGGGTGGCAGGGACCCAGGCACTTGAGCCAGCATCACCTGCTGCCTCCCGGGGTGCACACGAGCAGGAAGCTGGAATGGGAGCAGAGCTGGGGCTCGAACCCAGGCATTCCATGTGGGATGCAGGCGCTTGCCCCAGCCTGTACGCCTGACTGATGGCAGAGCGTGGGGCGCGTGGCCATGCACGGGGTGTGAATACGAACCACGCTGGTCTTCATCTAGAATGTGATGCAGAGTGAGGACCCCGCTCTCTCTACTTTTCCTTCCAAACCTTACAATGAGCTAAGCTGCTTAGAAATTTTGGATTTGAGGCTTTCCTCTGCCCCGGGCCAGCTTCCTCTCCCCCACCGCCCCCTGGAGGGAAGGCCCCTCCTTGTATCTGTAGCCCAGAGGCCTGGGCAGTGTCCCTGTGCTGACAGTTTCTGGGGTGTACACCCCTCCTCCTCCCGTGGTCAGGAGCAGGTGGGGTGGGCGGGGCAGGCACTGGCGTTGGGCACCTGCAGGGGAGGGGACACCGAGAGCAGAGATGGCCTCCGTCCCTACTGTAGTGAGGAAGGGTTTGGACACAGACTGGCCTGCGGCAGTGTGCTTCTTAAAGTCTGCCCTGACTCAGGCTTGACACGGGAGGTGCGTTAGGCCAATAAAGAAAGGTGAGGGCTGCGCCCACATTTAGTAAGCCGCTAAGGTCTTGTAATCACCTCTGCTTTCAGACGGACTCAGCGGCACTGCCTGCGCGGGAGTCGCTTGGTCATCTTTAGGATCCTTTGAAATCCTCTCTGTTCCATTCCCAGGGACTGACCGCCCCACGCAGTGCAGCACCAGGGCCAGGGCCAGGGCCAGGGCTGGGCTGGGGCACGAGCCACGCCAGGAGGGGGAACCTCGTAAGCAGTGCATCCTGGAGCCCCCACTCTCCCACCTGCAAGTGAGGGAACGAGCCTCCTTGTCACTGGGCCGTGAGGAGGTCTATGTAAGGTGCTGCAAGTCGGAGAGACAGACGGAGTGGGCTCCCGTCTGCGGGTTCACCCACCCCTCGCATGCCTGCAACAGCCTCTGTTGCGAGCCAAGGGCTCAGTCCAGGTCTCCCACGTGAGTGACGGGGACCCCGCTCCCTGCACCATCACGGCTACCTCGGGGTGTCCGTGTGATAGCAGGAAGCTGGAATAGAATATAGACCTGGGACTCGAACCCAGGCACGCCAACGTGGGATGCAGGCGTCCCAAGTGGTGTTTTAACCACTGCACCCAAGATATCCTGGGTTCCAGATCTGTGTATTAGCAACTCTCTGAAGAGTGATTTGCTAGCGTTTTCACAAATGTCTCCACGGTGGAGAGGGGCGTTTAGAGACGATGACAAACCCCATCCAGGTTCTCCACCCCATCCCCATGCGGAGCCAGTTTGCAACTTGGAGCAAGGATCTGACGGGATTGTTGACACTTGATATTTAACAAGTCCTCAAAGAGGCCGGCGCCGCGGCTCACTAGGCTAATCCTCCGCCTGTGGCGCCCGCACACCAGGTTCTAGTCCCGGTCGGGGCGCCAGATTCTGTCCCGGTTGCTCCTCTTCCAGTCCAGCTCTCTGCTGTGGCCCCGGAAGGCAGTGGAGGATGGCCCAAGTGCTTGGGTCCTGCACCTGCATGGGAGACTAGGAGGAAGTACCTGGCTCCTGGCTTCGGATCGGCGTAGCACGCCGGCCATAGCAGCCATTTGAGGGGTGAACCAACAGAAGGAAGACCTTTCTCCTCTCTGTCTCTCTCTCACTGTCTAACTCTGCCTGTCAAAAAAAAAAAAAAAAAAGTCCTCAAAGAGGTCTAGCGTGGTGGCCTTGTGGGTTAAGTCACCGGCTGCTACACGACATCCCATATGGGCGCCAGTTATGTCCCCAGCTGCTCCACTTCTGATCCAGCTCCTTGCTAATGAGCCTGGGAAAGCAGCAGAAGATGGCCCAAGTGCTTAGGCCACTGCCACACACAGGGGAGACCTGGATGGAGTTCCAGGTTCCTGTCTTTGGCCTGGCCGTTGTGGCCATTTGGAGAAGGAATCAGTGGGTAGCTCTGATTGTCCCTCTTTCTCTTACTCTGCCTGTCAAATAAATAAATAAATATAAATCCTTCTTTAAAAATTGTAAAAATGAATAAATAAAAAGTCCTCAGAGTGTCCCCACTGGCCAAGCCATGAGCAGGTTTCCTGCCGTGGCCCGTGTCCTACACAGGCAGTTCCGTGTTTTGAGCGCCTGACTACTCCGCCAAGCTCACCCAGCACTGCGCTTGGCAGCTCCACTGTGCAGTTCCGATTCTCTCTCCAACTGCACACAGCTTCCGGCCTCTGCAGGCAGCCCAGACCCACCTCCCGCCATATTTTAAGAAGGCACCCAGAGACAGACGGGAGGAAGAGGAGGAGCGACAAGTACCAGACTTCCAGCCATCTAGCAGTCAGCGCCGTCCTCAGGGCCCAGAGATGAGCAAGAGGTCACTAAATCAGAAGCCATCCTGCAGGGGCGTAGCAGCCCAAGTTGCCGCCTGTGACGCCAGCATCCCATGTGGGCGCCAGTTATGTCCCTGACTGCTCCAGCTCTGATCCAGCTCCCTGCTAACGTGCCTGGGAAAACAGCAGAAGATGGCCCAAGTGCTTGGGTCCCTGCACCCACGTGGGAGACTCAGAGGAAGGTCCTGGCTCCTGGCTTCAGCCTGGCTCAGCCCTGGCCCTTGAGGCCATCTGTGGAGTGGACCAGCAGATGGAAGACCTCTCTCTGCCTCCCCCACCCCTCCCCGCTCTGTAACACTGACTTTCAAATAAATAAATAGATCTAAAAAAAAAAGAAAGAAAGAAAGAAAGAGAAAAGCAGGCCTCTTGTAGCAGCACAGCCAAGCTCCCTGGGTGCTGTCATGGTCCCAGGAGACGTGGCGTGCCCCTGGGCCAGCCAGGGCTCCTCCTTGGAGACCCTGGACAGCTTCAGCCACCTGTGCCTCCTTGCTGTGAGCCCAGGAAAGTGACCCTTCCTGGCACAAAAGCGCCAGGGCCTCCTGTCCGTGGAAATGTCACAACTCCTGGGACATCCTCAGAAGAACTGAGTCAGGCACTCTGAGCAAGGCAGCGAGGTTTTTCTGCAGCTGGCCGTGAACCACCCGGTCTTTTCTTATGCAGCAGTGCAGTGGGGCGCGCATGGTTTGCCTTGGCTTTGCTTCTGTTTCCTGTTGCCTTTTCTCCCAGATGTCAGCTGGGCTAAAGAACAAACAGAAACCAGCAGCCTTCTGCCGTGGGGATATCTGATTTCCTCTCCCTTCTGCGGGCCGCGCAGCCAGGCAGCCAGCGGGGCCCTCGGCCTTGGATCTCTCGCTTTGTTCCGTGTTGCAGCTGCTACTGTCACCTGTCCCGATGCCGACACCTGAGGCCGTGCTGTCCCCGCCTCCCCATGTCTCTCACATCCAGCCAGTCACTCTAGCGGAGATCTGAGAATGTTCTTTGGGTGTATTCCGGGAGCAAGGAGACCCAGAGCTGGGGCTGGGAGAGCTGAGCAGGAGCTGGCCGTGGTCATTTTACTCTACTCTGTCCCGAGGGAGCTCGTGTTCCCAGTTACAGGTTAGATATTCACTTTGACATTCACCCACTTTCAGTGAATGTAATTCAGAGGTTTTCAGTACACATAAGAGTTATGCAACCATTGGGGCCGGCGCTGTGGCACAGCGGCTTAACTCCCTGGCCTGAAGCGCCAGCATTCCATATGGGCACCGGTTCGAGTCCCGGCTGCTCCTCTTCCAATCCAACTGTCTGCCTGAGAGTTGGCCTGGGAAAGCAGTAGAAGATGGCCCAAGTCCTTGGGCCCCTGCACCCACATAGGAGACCCGGAAGAAGCTCCTGGCTCCTGGCTTTGGATCGGCGCAGCTCTGGCCGTTGTGGCCAACTGGGGAGTGAACCAGCAGATGGAAGATCTCTCTCTCTCTCTCTCTGTTTGTGCTTCTCTGTAAGTCTGCGTTTCAAATAAATAAATACATCTTTAAAAAAAAAAAAAGACTTAATGCAACCAGCGCCGTGCCCTGATTTTAAAGCATTTCGACAGTCCCCAGAAGTTTCCTTGTGCTAGTTGCGATCCCTTCCCCTTCCAGCCCTGCTCCTGGGACGCAGTCATCTACTTCCCGTCCCTGGATTTGCCTTTTCCGGCTATTTCCTGGGAACAGAATGACGAGGACAGTGGAGGGTTTTGTGGGCATGGCTTTTGTGGGTGTGGCTTCTTTTGGCACATACAGCGGTTCTGAGGTTCATCGCTGCAGTGTAGATGGGCTCTGAGTCTTTCTGTTACTGAGGGGCATTCCATTGGTCCATGGACCGTATCTTGTCTATTTCTCCTATATCTCTAGGCAAAATGAGCCTAGAAGTCTTCTGGAATACTGGATGATCATATGTGATCACGTGCAGTGGGTATATGCGTGTATATCTAACAGGAAGAGTGAGTGATAATATAACAATTTCTCTTTTTTTTTTTAAGATTCATTTATTTATTTGAAAGTCAGAGTTACACAGAGAGAGAAGAAGAGGCATAGAGAGAGAGAGGTGTTCCATCCGATGGTTCACTCCCCAATTGGCCACAATGGCCAGAGCTGCGCCGATCCGAAGCCAGGAGCCAGGAGCTTCTTCCGGGTCTCCCACACGCATGCAGGGGCCCAAGGACTTGGGCCATCTTCTACTGCTTTCCCAGGCCATAGCAGAGAACTGGATCAGAAGTGGAGCAGCCGGGACTCGAACCGGCACCCATATGGGAGGCTGGCACTGCAGGTGACAGCTTTACTTACTATGCCACAGTGCCGGCCCCTATAACAATTTCAAAAAGGGATTTTTAAGCCCTCTCTACATCACACTCAGCAAATATAAAATGTGTGTATGTTCTAAAAATAGACCAAGTGTTTAAAATCGTTCTCTGGTTTCAGTTCCCAAGAGCATACTCTCAGCGATCGACCCAGCCGTCGTCGACCTCAGACCCTCTCTGGAGCAGGAAGATGGTGCGCACGGTAATGTCCATGCCTTACTCCCAGCATTCTCTTTGAGGAAAGGTAAACCCCGCCCCCAATCCCTCCTGCCCAGGACCACAGCCAGGCATTGGTTAGAGGGGCAGGGGATGTCGGGAGGGGGCTCTGAGCTGCTCCTTCTGGTCATGGCTGTGCTGCGGCTGGTAGTTGCCATTGGCGACCACCATTTGGTTTCCCTGCAGTCTCTTTTGCACTTCCCGAAAGAAAAGTCGTTTTGCACAACAGCTCCGATCAGAAGGAAGTCTGGGGCTCCGGGATCACAGGACGAACTCATTGGAAAGATGATTCTGCCGGGCCCCGGGGTGGACCCGCTGCGCCCATGCACGGGCCGTCTCCATCCCTGGTTCTTATTTTTATTTATTTATTTATTTATTTATTTATTTATTTATTTATTTTTGACAAGCAGAGTGGACAGTGAGAGAGAGAAAGTGAGAAAAAGGTCTTCCTTTACCATTGGTTCACCCTCCAATGGCTGCTGCGGCCGGCGCACCACACTGATCCGAAGCCAGGAGCCAGGTGCTTCTCCTGGTCTCCCATGGGGTGCAGGGCCCAAGCACCTGGGCCATCCTCCACTGCACTCCCTGGCCACAGCAGAGAGCTGGCCTGGAAGAGGGGCAACCGGGACAGAATCCGGCGCCCCGACCGGGACTAGAACCTGGTGTGCCGGCGCCGCAAGGCGGAGGATTAGCCTAGTGAGCCGCGGCGCCAGCCCCCTGGTTCTCACTTCCTTACAGCATTTTGCTTTCTGACCAAAGCCAGGAGACCATTCAGACCACTGGGGTTCCTGGCAGAAGCCTCAGAGGCCCAGTGCAGCACATGACGTGTCAAGCTTTGGTGGCAGGAATTTTGTCTTCTGTGACTTTTATTCTGCTTGTTAGGGCTGCCCCCTCTAAGCATAAAAGTGAAAGACAGGCATCCATGGGGGGGGAGGGGAAGTGGCATCAGGGCCCCTCCCCCCATGCCCAAATCCTTGGGTGCTCAAGTCCCTTCCATCACATGGTGTAGCATCCGCGTATGATCCACACACACCTTCCTGTGTGCTTTGACTCATCTCGAATGAGTCACAGAACCTTGCACAAGGCACATGCCCCTGGAACAGCTGTCATACCGAATCGCTTAGGGAATTACGGCAAGGAAACAAGTCTGCCCATGATCCGTGCACACACATCTGAAAAAATGATAGTTCCGCCCCTCGGTTGAGTCCGAGGAGGTAGAACCCAGCCACAGAGAAGGTGATATCTGCTTTGCCTGGATGTTGACTTCCTTAATAGGAAACACACAACAGCCAGCCGCCTGTGAGAAACCACCCGTGCCCAAAGCTTGGAGGCAGCTGCTGTTGACGTTCCTCTACCCTCTCGGCCACCGCGGGCTTTCCCCGTGGCTCCGCCTCTCTCCGTCCCACTTCCCTTTCTCACGAGGCCCCACCCAATCCCGGGAAGAGCCTGGTCCCTAGTGAGGGCCTGCGAGCCCTGTGCTGCCCGTGGCCAGCTCGCGTGGCTCCATGCAAGCACAGCTTCTGGAAGCAGATCTTCCCGCACGTTGCGGTCACCTCCCAAAAAGTAGCCCCCCGCAGCCAGCTCCCTGCATCACCCAGGTGCGTCTGGTCCTTGGTCCGCGGAGCTGACGGCAGCTTGGGTGGGAACCAGGACCTTAGGTGTGAAGCCTCCGGGAGGCACGGTGAGGATGGGACGCACATCTGTCCCCGCTGCACTTTCTAAGCATCTCCAGCCCCCTCTGCATCTCATACTTTCAAGGGCCGCCTCCCACGCGCTCTCGCTAGATTCATCTCCCATGATCCCTTTCAGTGAGTTGTCATGATTCCAGCAGGGCTGGGGTAGGGGCCGCAGGGGTGCTTAGGACAGGCGAGCTGTGAGGAGCTGTGATTGACTGGTCTTGCGTTTCTGACGCGACAGGTGTCACCTTTGACCCCAGTGAGTCGAAGATTCTGCGGAAGGATGGCGTGATTGTCAGCAACTCTCTGGCGGCGTTTGCTTACATCCGGGGTAGGTGAAGGGTCCGAATCCCTGAATGCCGATGGATTTCTTAGAGTCTCCTTAACCTGTGTGCTGCTCCATTACGACGTTCAGATAATGATGGGAAAACGACTGTTTAAAAACAAAAATTATTGCACTTATTTTTTTAAAGATTTTATTTATTTATTTGACAGGCAGGGTTACAGACAGTGAGAGAGAGACGGAGGGAGAGACCTTCCTTCCATTGGTTCACTCCCCTGTTGGCCGCAATGGCCAGAGCTGCGCCGATCTGAAGCCAGGAGCCAGGAGCTTTCTCCAGGTCTCCCATGTGGGTGCAGGGGCCACGCACTTGGGTCATCCTCCACTGCTTTCCCAGGCCAGAGCAGAGAGCTGGACTGGAAGAGGAGCAGCCAGGACTCGAACCGGCCCATATGGGATGCTGGTGCTGCAGGCGGAGCATTAACCTAGTGGACCACAGCGCCGGCCCCTGCACTTATTTGAAAGGCAGAGTTGGGGGGGTGGAGACAGAGAGATCTTCAACTACTCTGGTTCACTCCTCAAATGACCGCAAAGGCCAGGGCTGGGCCAGGCCAAAGCGAGGGGCCTGGAATTCCTTCTAGGTCTTCCGTGTGGGTGGCAGGGGCCCAGGCACTTGGGCCATCTTCTGCTGCTTTCTCGGGAGCATTAGCAGGGAGCCAGATCTGCAGTGGAGCAGCTGGGACTTGGGCCAGTGCCTCTGTGGGATGACGGCAGCACAGTGTCAGCCCCAGAAAAGTGACTTTGAGTTTGACGCGGCAACACAGGCTTCTGAGTCCAGTGCCCAGGCTCAGGTTCGGTGGTAACCAGGCAACCAAACAAGAGAAACTATATCCACAGATGAAGGCACGTGATCTAAGACTTGGGCTCCACGGATATCTTTCCCTCTGGAAAGTGGGAGCCTACGGGGTGCGTTTCCCAGTCTAAAATGTGGAAAGGGAATTGGACGATCGAATTCCACCTGTGCTGGAAAGAAAAAAAGAGCCAAGAGTGCTCAGTCAGCAAAACAGGTGGTGCCCCACGAAGACAGGCCCCTTTCTGATGGACGAGTGCTGGTTCCCATGGTTCCCATGGTTGCCAAGGTTTCCTTGTTCATCTTGCCTGCAAGGACCAGCAAGGCACCGCCCTCCCGACTCAGTGGGGCCCACAGGACAGAGCAAGCTGCAAAAGTGTGGATAGCCTTTCCTCACCATCTGCTCTGCAAATCTCTTTGTTTTTAATATTTTTTATTTTATTTGAAAGGCAGAGATACAGAGACAGAAGGAGAGAGAGACAGAGAGAGATAGAGATCTTCCATCTCCGGTTCACTTCTCAGATGGCTGCAATGGCCAGGGCTGGGCCAGGCTGAAGCCAGGAGTTAGGAGCTTCTTCCTGGTCTCCCACATGGGTGGCAGGGGCCCAAGCACTCAGGCCATCTTCCTTTGCTCTCCCAGGCCATGAGCAGGTGCTGGATCGGAAGTGAAGCAGCCAGAACTCGAACTAGTGCCCATATGGGATGCTGTAGGCAGAGGCTTAGCCTTCTCTGCCACAGCACCCGCCCCGGCCCTGCAGATCTTAAGAGAAACCCTATTCTGGAAATACTGACTGTTAGCATCAGCCATACCTGCCTCAATTTAGGAAGGCGGAAACCTCTGAGACCTCTGGTCAAATATGCGTAGATAGAATGCACCCCAGAACCACTATATAGGCCTGTTGGAGTTAGGGCTATCTGGGGTTTAGGCAGTGGCTTCATGAAGTTCATGGGCAAGTGAAACTAAAAGAGGAGTTCATTTTGGTGCAAAACATGCTTGAACTCCGTGCATGGTATTTTTATAATATGCATTTTCTTTCTCTTTTTTAAGACTTATTTATTTATTTATTTGAAAGAGTTACACAGAGAGAGGAGAGGCAGAGAGAGAGAGGTCTTCCATCCACTGGTTCACTCCCCAATTGGCTGCAATGCTGGAGCTGTGCCAATCCGAAGCCAGGAGCCAGGAGCCTCTTCTGGGTCTCCCACGTGGGTGCAGGGGCCCAAGGACTTGGGCCATCCTCCACTGCTCTCCTAGGCCATAGCAGAGAGCTGGATTGGAAGAGGAGCAGCCGGGACTAGAACCAGCACCCATATGGGACGCCAGTGCTTCAGGCCAGGGCGTTAACCCGCTGCGCCACAGCACCGGACTCCATAATATGCATTTTCCATGAACAATGTGAAGACCCCTCAGGTCTTAGTATGGGAGTATTCGGTCTCATCACTCCTGCAGTCCCATTGCCTTCCCACGCCCATCTTCCTCCCGGGGTTTGTCACCTGGCCAGGGTTTGCTCTGCGAATCTGCACTTTCTTCTCCATCCCCCGACTTGTGTGTCTCGCTATTCCTGATCATTGCCAGGGGGACCAAAGGTGAGGATTTTTGTTGTCAGGTGTATCCTGGTATATCCTCCCATTTTCAAAATCCCCAAAGGGTCTCTTGGAGAAAAGGCATCACGAAAATTTTTCAAAGAGAGAATAAGGAAGGAAGAGGAGCAACAACAGTGTTACTCGCTGAGCGGTGGCCGGGCCGTGGGCTTTAGTGCAGGTGCTCTGTGGGTTCCCCGAACAGCTGACCCCGACTGCCCGGAGGCTGCAGACAGCCGTTTGTCTGCTCGAAGCTCTGCAGGCAGGAAGTCTGTCCTCAAGGCGCCGGCTGATGTGGGTTCCGATGAGGACTGTCTTCCCGTCTTATGGATGGCTCCTTCTCTTCGTGGACTCACGTGGCAGAGAGAGGCAGAGACAGAGAGAGAGAGAGAGACCTCTTCATGTAAAACCAGCAGTCCTCTGGAGACTAAGACTCCAGCCGCGACTGCCTTTACCCTTCATTAGCTCCTGAGAGGCTTGGCTCCAGGTGCAGCCACACTGGTGACCAGTGCTCCCATGCGTGAGCCAGAGAGGTGAGAGAGACTCGGACTCCCACTCTGCACTTCCACAAGCCGAGGGGCGCACGGGCTGAGCCGTTTGCCTGTGGACACCACGGACAGTGGCAGGACGAAGCCCCACACGGAGCCCTGCTCTGGCCTCTGAACAAGAACTTATGCCCCTGAGAACTCTGAGAGCCGGGAACCTCCTGCCTGCGAGGTGTCTAACTCAGCTGCCCTCACCCCTCCATCCTTACCCATGTTCATCACCCCCAGGGACCCTACGGGAGACTCGTTGTCTTACCGTCTGTCCCGTCCCTCCAATGAGACATTAAGTTCCCTAGGACAGACGTTTTTGTATTTTTAACTATAATAGGCTATATTTATTAAAATAGCCAAAGACACAGAAAAGACCGGCAATCATTACAATAGTTATCAAAAATTGAAACTGTGCAAAGAGGAAAACCAAATAACATGATGAAATTTACATAAGAGTCCTAAACAGGAAAACATTAGGGTACTGATTTGAGTAAGCTGTATGTGTCCAGGGATCTGGGTTTCCCAATTTGTTGGCGTACAGCTCTTTGTAGTAATTCCTGATGATTCTTTTTATTTCTGTGTTATCTGTTGTTACCTTTTCTTTTTCATCTCTCATTTTATTAATTTGGGTCTTCTCCCTCCCTCTCTCTCTCTCTCTCTCTCTCTCTTTTGTTAATTGGGCCAATGGTGTATTAATTTTGTTTATTTTTTCAAAAAACCAGCTCTGTTTTGCTGATCTTTTGCGTTGTTCTGGGTGTGGCCAGGGAGCTCTGCTCAGGGCTCCAGGGTGAGGGGAGGAGGACAGGTGTTTCGTCTTATCTGTTGTCACCGCACCGGCCTGTGCTGGGTGCTGATGTGGGGTAGCTGCGTGGTGAGTATTTAGTGAGTGACCGAGTGGTGGATCCTGATCTGTATTATACAGGCTTTCTTATCACCCACTATTTGCTCTTCGTAGAGAATTGCTGGTTTTTTAAGATGTTTGTTTTTTTAAGGGTCTTGCTGGGCTGTTCTTTGGTTTCATTGAGGGACAAGGCACATCTATCTCAACAAACCATGACCAAACCCTAGAACAGGGTCCAAGACAGTGGCTAAAAAAAAATCTCACCCCAAGAAGCTCACAACTGAAATCACCAGAGTGCTGGTGGCGCACCCGCCCCTGGCCTGGCTGTGAACTTCCCAGGTGTGACTGTGTCGCTCTCTGGACGTGGAAAGCTCACAGTGGTTGGCCAGTGGCCAGTGTGGATATCAGGCCAAGCCATGTCAGCGTAAGCAGATGGCGAGCCAACCACAAGTGTGGGAGCCACATGCCATCCTTGTTGCTGGCAAGAGGTGCCTGGCCAACTCGCAGATGCACCACTGGTGCCACTGCAGGGTGTGACCCATGAGCTGGACTTGTGTCCCTGGGGAGGGACCCAAGTAGGAGGCCACTGGCAGGTGCATCTGGAAGTCAGGGGTGTGAGGAGGGCAGGGACCAGCCAAACCAGCTAAATAGTTGCTAACCTGAGAATCCACTGGACACTTCCCCAGGTCTGGCTGTGTGCTTTACGCAATCAGGTACGTGTGAGGACAAGTAGATGAGAAACTGCTGCGGAGGGTCCGTCCTGTGACATTGAAACAGAGGTTGGTGGGAGGGACCTCGGAATGACCCTAGGGAACCGTTTCTCCTGTGACCACCTGAACGATGTGTGAGGCTGTTTGCCCAACAGTGGGACCCCTGAGGGGTGTTTGAATTCACTCTTACATCAGTGAAACAGACCCACGCTGTGAATTCGTTCTAGAATAGAAGGTTCTAGAAGGCAGCTGCACGAAGCCTTGTGCCCTGGCAGGGTGCCGAGGGGCACCTGTTCCAGGGCAGGGGAACTTTTTTTCTGCCAAAGGCCATTTGGATATTTATCTACTTATTTACTAATTTAAATTGTATTCAATTTATTTGAAAGGCAGAATTAGAGAGAGAGGGAGAGAAAGAGACAGAGAGAGGTCTTCTATCTGCTGGTTCACTCCCCAAATGGATTGGGCCAAGCCAAGAGCTTCATCCGGGTCTCCCACATGGCTGGCTGCAGGGGCCCAAGCCCTTGGGCCATCTTCTGTTCTTTCCCAGGCACATGAGCAGAGATCTGGTTGGAAGTGGAGCAGCCGATGGGGCCGGTGCTGTGGCTTGGTGGGCTAAAGCCCTGCTGCAGCACCAGCATCCCATGTGGACGCAGGTTCAAGTCCCGGCTGCTCCATTCCAATCCAGCTTCCTGCTAATGCCCCTAGGAGGGCATTGGAGGATGGCCTAAATCCCTGGGCCTCTACACCCATGACCCAGTGACCTTGTGGGCCTCACCCCTTCGAGTCCCACCTTGAAATGCGGCCTCCCATGTTTTCTTGACCACTGACTGTGTGCATTGACCTCATCTGCACACTCAGACCCCTTTGGTGAACGGATACTTCTGTCGCTGCCCTCACTCCTTGGGCAAGTGTGTGTCTCCAGCCCTTTGGCAAGCCTTGCTGTGGACTTTGGGGGTGCCTGGGGTACTGGGGTCCCAGGTGAGGAAGTAGAGGCAGAGGGACCAGGCTGTAGCATCTCCTGGGCTGGGGAGGCGTCCCTGCTTCCTGTGAAAGGCCCACTGGAAACAGAAGAGCACCTCCCACGTGGGAGAGTTGCAGTCCCCCAGGGAGCACAGCTGGAAATCAGCACAGCCTTGTCACCGCCGCGGTGGTCCTGATGAGTTCCCACGGGCTCCACGACAGGAAGTCACTGTCACAGCCTCAAGGCTGTCAGACCAGGCCCAGGACACCCCCGTGCTTTCTCCTGGGGGACCCCTAGCTGGAGAGGGGCCTTAGAGGCACTGGCCACCGTTCTGAGGCTTCCCAGGGCATAACCGTCGACGAGAAAGTGAAAAGCATTTGCTTCAACCTTTGATGAACCAAGGCTAAATTGAGAACGTCACCAGCAATAACCCACGTGTATGTTCAACCGCATGAAGAATAGCTTTATTTTTCTAGAACTTATAATAGAAAAGGAGTCACAGAAACGCTACTGTTATCCAACTGCTCCTAGACAGCAGATGCAGTGCCCCAGCGTATCGCCAAGGGCTGGGGAGCGAGCCCTGGCCTGCCCAGCTTGGGCCCCAGCCAGCATGGCTTGCCCACCACAGGAAGGGTTGGGCCAGCTCATCTCTAAGGTTGCACCTGACTCCCATTCGGAGATGCTGTGACTTCAAACCAGCCCACCGGGATGAACCCTCATTCCATGGGCTTGCCATGTCCTCCATCTTTGCTCACTGGCTCTCAGTGGATGTGACCCAGGAAGTGACACCGGCAGGAGGCGAACCTGAACCAAGGGGACCTGGAGGTTGTCCTGGCAGAAGCCAGACCTCCACTTCCCTGGAGAAGAGGGAGAGAGGGAAGAAAGGCAACTCATCTACAGGGCCCCCGGCTTACTGCTAGGTGCACTGCCCTCTCTTCGTGCCCTCAGCCATGGGTAACAGCTGCCACGCCCCAGACACTGGGCGCTAGGGACTTGACAGAACAAGTCAGAGAAGGGTGAGCCTGCACCGGGAGGTGGTGACGAGGGGAGGAGCCCCTCGAGAAGTCCTGAGGATCGATGACACGGGGGCCTGGCCTCGGCTGTGTGCAGGGCAGACCCCCAGGCTGCGGGAGGAGCACGCACGACGTGCAATGGTGCCACAGCGCGAGGGCGACCCCCGCGTGGGGGGAGGGGAGGGCCCTGCGAGTGGAGATTGTTGGGAGCTGAACTTGGGGAGTTTGGTCAGGACCTGATCCTTGTCTTAGGAGAGGAGGGACGCCATGCGGAGCCCTCGAGTTGGGCAGCGGCTGTGCATGAGAGAGGCAGGAGAGGACGCCGGGAAGCCGCAGGGTCCGCCCTGCCTTCCAGACGATTCGCTAGGTCAAAGGGCACCTCACCGGAAGTGGGAGTGCGAGCTGCCCTCCACAACACGGGCGCCGTCGCAGGATGATGACCAAGAGCACGCAGGCCTACGCACACTGCCCGGCCGTGAGAGCGGAAGCACAAGGGCAGAAAACCGGAAATGACGCAGCCCCTTGTCTGGAGAAGAGGAAGTAATCGGCGTGGGAAGAAATACCACACGAAGGCGTGACCAGGAAAATGCCAATCAAGGCGACCATCAGCTACAGTCCAGTACCCGTGGGCTTGGAAAAATGACCGAGTCCAGGTGCTGGGAGGCCGTGGAGAGTCACGGGGTTGCCCAGACATCGAAGTCCAAGCTTTGGACACCGCTCCAGCAGGGTTTGCTGAAATGGGACTGGCAGACCCTAAACCCCGCCAGCTGCCTTCCAGGGCGGTACCCGCATGCCCCAGGGACAGGGACAGGGACAGGCACGCCCGTGGCTACGTGTCCCCGGCAGTAGAGCCCTGGTGGCAACCCAGGTGCCGTCAGGATGGAGGATGACTGCACAGCCGTGCAGTATTGAAAACAAAGCCAAATCCCCGACCCCGCATTTAAAGCTCCGCCCTTGAAACATGCTTATAGGAATACGCAATAGAGGCCATAAATGTGTGAGTCGCGAGGCGGGCGGGCAAGGCGTGGAGTTCACTGGTTGCCACCTAGAATGGCAAGGGAGGGGAGCTCAGGTTGTGGTCGAGGTCACCGCGCCCTCCTGGGGAGCTTATTCACAGCACAGGGTTTAAAGGGTAAGAAGCAGGCAGGACGGAGGGACACCTGTTGGCTAATGAATGTGCCTGCCCTACAGACTATGACTAAATCAGCTCCAGTCACCTGAAATCCTTGAAGATGCATACGTTAAAAGGCGTAGCAAGGATTGTGGCAGAACCTGACCTTGAACCCTGCTCTGTGTGGCTGGAGGAGGACCAGGTCCTCCCGCTACAGCAGCGCTGGGAGAGGAGGGAAGGGGTTCGTGAGTGACCGTCGCTCCTCAGAAGCTTGATCGGGATGGAGTCCTCCCTGCCTGCAGCTGGCCCTGCCCCGACCGGGGGTGGCCGGAAAAGGATAGGATGAGAGTCCCCCGCATCGCTGCCCGCGGGGCTCCAGTTTGTTTTCCAAGAAGGAGCCGCGGGTGGCTGCTCTGAAAGCCAGCAGACAGGACAGGATTTGGGGTGGGGTGCGGGCTGCGCTGGGAGGGGACAGGAGGCGATGCAGGGAGGAAGGAGCGTGAGAGTGGAGCAGTGAGGCTTTGGTCTTCAGCTGGAGGAGAGAGCCACCCCCACCCCGGGAGCAGAGCCCCTGTCCTGATCCTCCCGCGGCGTTTCCCGGTGTCAGGACTGGGTTCCGAGGGCCAGTGTCTCTGGATCCCATCTGCCACCATGCCCCCAAATGGACACAGCTCGTCCTCCTCTCAGAAAGGAGGCTTGTCTGTGTTTGATCACATTGTCCAAATGCCACGGGCCCACAGCACGCATCGGGCTCAGAGGCCCAAGTGCCATCTCTGAGTACACAGGTTCGATTCCTGGCTCCGCTCCTGACTCCACTTCCTGCTAAAGCAACTTCCAGGGAGGCAGCCATGATTGCTCAAATAGTTGCAACCCCGCCTCCCATTCAGGAGCCCTGGATGAGTCCCTAGCTCTCAGCTTCTCCCCTGCCCAGCCCCGGCCATTGCAGGCATTTGGGGAGTGTACAGGGGGATGGATGCGCTCTCTCGCTCTCTGTCCTTGTCTCTCCCTCCCTCTCTTGTTTTCTGCCTCTCAAATAAATTCCTTGGCCCTTAGGAAACATGTTGTTGTTATTAGCACCGCAGACACAGCTTACTGCCCTTGTTCCAGCCCAGGTAAGTTTTTAATTAGGACGCCTGTGTCAGGCACAGGCGCTGGCAACACAGAACAGCCTGCTTGAGGCCAGTGGCTCCAGGGATGGCTTCTCTGTGAGCAGAGAAGGCTGGGAGGGCAGGTCTCAAGTGTCAGCAAGAAAAATGTCGCAGCTAGACCTCCCCCATGCGATCAGACAGCACCTGGACACCTTGCCTGCACGTGAGCTCTGGTCTTCCGGTCTGGACCTCGGGGGAGGAGACCAAGAAGAGGTCAGTCCTCAGTGCTCACCTGGGACAAAGGGGCAGGCCACGTGCCTGCATGAGGAGCCGCTCAGCCGAGAAAAGGCCACGGGTGCCCGTGTGTACCCCACAAGATCTGGGTGCTGCTCCTGGCTCTTCCCAAAGAGGTCAACTGACCTTGGGAACGGCTTCCTGTCCAGGCCTCAGCTTGAGCATCTAGAGCAGGGCTCAGCCACCTGCAGCCCCTGAGCCGCCCAGGCCCAGCTCTGTGATCAAGTCTCACTGGGACACAGCCGGGCAGTGCGGCTGACGTGTTGTCTGTGGTTGCTTTTGAGCTAACACAGCAGAGCTGAATATTTGCTACAGATAGGGCGTGCGAAACTTTGGTATCTGCTGTCTGACCTGTCGCTGGGAAAACATGGCAACTCCTGATCTAGATCTCGATCTGGTTAACGGGCCATTATTTCCTGAGCGGAGGCGCTGATGTCCCAGGGGTACACAGCGAAAAAATGGGGACTTAAAAAAAAGTGAAATTGTCCGTTCTATGTGGGGTTAATGTAAGGACTACCCAGCCGTGTGGTACGTGTGTGTTAGCATTATTTTTATTTCTGGTTTTACCATATGGAAAATGCATCTGTGTGCAGAAAAAAACACATCAGAACCTTGATTTCTATTTGCTGTTTCTACCAAAAAAACAAACAAAAAAAAAAAACAAAAAAAAACACAACGGGATGAAGCTGTGCTAGCAGCTATTTCATGAGTCTTTGAGTTCGCGTATCTGCTTCATGCTTCGATTAATTCTTCATTGTCTCCTACTTCTGCTGGCTAGCACCATTGATTGTTTACGGGAGTTAACTCAGTTCATCATAACAGCTCCATCACAGAAAGGTGCTATTAAACCCATTTTACAGGTAAAGAAACCGAGGCACAGAGAGGTCATACCTTGCCCAAAGGCACTTGGCTGGTGAGTGGCAGATCTGGGTTTGAACTCTGATCCTGAGTCCCCCAGCTAGTTGATTTGCCATAGACACGGATCTGTTGACTGTGTTCAATGATTGTGACTGTGACCGGTTAGGAGCGGATGTTCCACAGCCCCTGTCCAGGACTGGCGCTCTCCGTCCTGGGACAGACGCCTGGTCCTTTGAGGAGTCGGATGGGTGAAGGCTGACACTGGGCCAGCGTCTGACCTGCTCTCTTCCTCCCACCCACAGCGCACCCCGAGAGAGCCGCCCTGCTGTTCGTGTCCAGCGTGTGCGTCGGCCTGGTGCTCACCCTGTGCGCCCTGGTCATCCAGCTGTCCTGCGCCAAGGACTTCCGGGAGCTGCGGCTGGGGAGGCAGCACCTGGTGCCGGGCAGTGACAAGGCGGAGGACGACAGCGAGGAGGGCCCCGAGGAGGAGCACTCCTCCGACTCGGATTTCCCGGGGGAGCTGGCGACGTTCTGTAGGACTTCCTATCCCGTCTACAGCTCCATAGAGGCCGCAGAACTGGCCGAGAGGATCGAGCGCAGGGAACAGATCATCCAGGAGATATGGATGAACAGCGGTCTGGACACCTCGCTCCCGAGACACGTGGGCCAGTTCTACTGAGAGTCCTGGGGACGTCGCACATCCTCGGGAGGGGAGGACCCGCCCTGGCTCCGCGTCCGTCCGTGCACTGTGCCTTCTATGAAGGAGAAGCTGGCGTGGCGTCCAGCACGGGGAAGCCAGGGCGTCGCCAAAGGGACACCGCACACTGTTTACAACGCATTCCCAAATAAACCGGAGGGGAGACGTCTTTGCTCTCTGTCTTTATTTGAAGTCGTGCCTGCCCAGCAACAAGTCTACACGGGGTTAGAACCCACGTGCGTGGGGCCCTTACACTGCTGGGTATTGTTCTGGCTCCTTGTCCTGCACTGAGTCATTTTATCTTCACAAGAAACCTCACGACATGGGATGACTGTCCCCAGCGTGTGAGCAGGAAATCTCTGGTACCCACAGACGAATTAGCTGGCGTATTTATTTATTTATTTATTTGAGAGGAAGAGTTACAGACAGAGGGAGAGACAGAGAGAGAGGTCTTCCATCCACTGTTCATGCCCCAAATGGGCTGAAGCCAGGAGCTTCTTCTGGGACTCTCATGTGAGCGCAGAGGCCCATGCACTTGGGCCATCTTCCACTGCTTTCCCAGGCACATGAGCAGGGAGCTGGATGGGAAGAGGAGCACGCAGGACACAACACTGTGCCCATATGGGATGCCGCCACTGCGGGTGGAGGTTTAGCCTACGAGTGATTTTAATCACTAATGTTATTTGTTTATTATTTGTTCAGAGAAAGGGGTAAGAATAATTTTTTCACACCTTGCAGCTCCTATGGTCTCTGTTGCAACCACTTAGCTCCACCATGGCAGTCCCCAGGCAACCACAAATGACACATAATGAATGCACAGGCCTGCATGCCAGTATGATCATATTCATGGGCATTGAAATTGGAATTTCATTTCATTCTCACATGCCATATATTCTTTTTTTAAACAAAAATTATTGTTTATTTGAAAGGCAGAGTTACAGAGAGGCTTGGGGGGGGGTGGTCTTCCATCTGCTGGTTCACTCCCCAGATGGCCGCAATGGCCAGAGCTGCACTGATCCAAAGCCAAGAGCCAGGAGCTGCTTCCAGGTCTCCCACACGGGTGCAGAGGCCCAAGGGCTTGGGCCATCTTCCATTGCTTTCCCAGGCCATAGCAGAGAGCTGGATGGGAAGTGGAGCAGCTGGGACTTGAACCGGCGTCCATATGGGATGCTGGCACTGCAGGCGGCAGCTTGACTGTTATGGCACAGTGCCGGCCCCCATATATTCTTCTTTGTTAACCAGCCACTTTAGAATGTGAAAGCCGTTCTTAGTGCAAGGGCTGTGTGAAAACAGGCAGCAGATTGGATGTGGCCGTAACCTGTTCTTGTAAATAAAGTAGGATCCACAAACCCCAAAATATATACTTTCTTGCCCTTGACAGAAAAAGTTTGCCAACTCCTGGCTTTGTGTTTACAACTACAGAGCTTCTAGAGGTAAAACCCATCAGCCAAAGCACACAACTGTCCCACAACCGGGAGCCCAATGGAGTCAGCTTCCAAATCTTCCAATCCTTGGGTCCTACCCTGCTTGGGGTGGGGGTGGGGGACGGATGAAAGAGGCGAAGGAAGACGAGTTAGTGAAACTAGGGTTCCTCTCAGGAGAGCTGATGGGTTCTTTGGGAAGTCTGCCCCCCGGTGCCCAGGTGAGCGGGAGGCCTGTAGCTGTGCAGTGGAATAAGAGAAGATGGGTTCCTTTCTTTGTCCCAGTGGAGCTGAGACTATGAAAATGGTTGTGGGTTCTCTCTTATCAAATGCCTGCTGTGGACAAGTTCTGCCTTCCTCATCCCACTTCTCCTCACCTGGTCCCTGCAAAGACTTGTAGGTGAAGAAGCACAGGTTGGCGGGTTAAGTACCGGGCCCAGATCGCGTGTTTGGAAAGATCTGGAGTTGACCCAGGCCTGAGTGATCAGGCAGTGCAGGGCCCTCCCCGTAGGAGTTCCGGGGCCCAGACCTGATCAAGGCCTTGCTCCTTCTGTGCCATTGACCATCCCCAGCTGCCCACCCTGGGGAGAGGTCTCTGGTATTTATTTTTACAAAATTAATTGGAATTTATTTAACATAAAATTAAGCTTTTTTTTTAAGATTTATTTTTATTTGAAAGAGGTACACAGAGAGAGAAGAAGAGGCAGAGAGAGAGAGAGAGAGAGAGCGAGCGAGCTTCCATTTACTGTTTCACTCTCTAAATGGCTGCAATGGCCGGAGCTGAGCCAATCTGAAGCCAGGAGCCAGGAGCTTCTTCCGGGTCTGCCATGAGGATGCAGGGACCCAAGGACTTGGCCATCTTCTACTGCTTTCCCAGACCACAGCAGAGAGCTGGATAGGAAGAGGAGCAGCTGGGACTTGAACCGGCGCCCATATTGGATGCTGGCACTGCAGGAGGAGGCTTTACCTGCTACACCACAGTACCAGCCCCAAAATTAAGCTTCTTGAAGCGAATACTCCATGGCATTTGGTCTATTCACAATGTCGTGCAGCCAGCCCCTCTGTCTGGTTCCAAATTATTCTCACCACCCCAAGAGAAAACCCCAGCCCCTTAAGTCGCCTCGCCACCTCTCCTCCCTCCAGCGCCTGGTAACCACACGTCTGCCTTCCACGGCCTTACCTTCCCTGCCTAGTCCAGACAGGCGATCACACAGTAGGCCTGTCTGTGCCTCCCACGATGTCTTCCGGCTTCATCCACGCTGGGTATAGAGTGTTGGGACACCATTCGTCAGTGTGCTACTAACATTCCATGGCATGCGCCGACCACAAACGGTTCAGCCGCTGGGCATTGGGTGGGCATTTGGGCTGTGTCTTTTTGGAATGGTGCTGCCGTGAATGCTCGTGTCCTTTATCACAAGTGAAGCTGTGCACACGGCACCCACTGCAGCCACATCCTGTGGTTCCCACTCAGTGGTGGGTGGGGGAGGCCAAGGTGAGCCAGAGGGACATCCAACCTTCCACCCTGCGTCTGCTCATTTCAGAGCCAGCTACCCTGAAGACGGGAGGTCAAGAGAGGTGGCACTGTGGCCAGTGCCGTGGTATAGCGGGTAAAGCTGCCACCTGCAGTGCCGCCATCCCTTACGGGTGCCAACCCCAGTCCCGGCTGCTCCACTTCCGATCCAGCTACCTGCTGATGGCCTGGGAAAAGCAGCAGAAGATGGCCCAAGTGCTTGGGCCCCTGCACCCATGTGAGGGACCTGGTTGAAACTTCTGGCTTTGGTCTGGCCCAGCCCCAGCCATTGTGGCCATTTAGGAAGGGAACCAGCAGATGAAAGACCTTTCTCTCTCTCTCTCTGTAACTCTTTAAAAAATAAATAAATAAATAAAGCTTGCAAGAGCGAGCAAGCAAGGGGTGCCATGCCGAGGTGGTGGGTGGTTTGGGTAGACTTAAATTCCTCGAGCCTTCGTCAGGGACCCGAGTCCTCCACACACAGCTCGAGGACCCGGGGAGCCTTCAGTGGCTGGGATGACTTGCTTTAGATCTCTCCTTAGGTATGTGTTCTAGATCATAGCAGAGAACGACAAGAATTCCACTGTCCAATGTCGTCATAAGGGCTTTGTTCTAATCCAAGAGAATCCTCGTCCTTTCTCTTCTGGGAGCACCCGGATCTGATTCCAGCTCCCAGAGCGGCCCCCCTTCCTGTTGCCTCCATCTCTGGTTCCCCGCAGGTGTCTCCTCTGGCTCCCTGAACATAAACACCGCACACCTGCTGGCTGCCTTCGTGGGGCTGAAGACAACATGGCGGCCAAAGGTGTTTGTTGCTCCGGGTGGAGAAAGGACGGTGCCCACAGCGACCTCAGTCACAAAGCTTTCCGTGGTCTGAGTCCCCCGACCACACACACACACACACACACACGCAGCCCTCCTGGGACCCCTGCCCAGGCATCTGGATGCCAGGCCTGCCCAAGGCCAAGGTCAGCCTTTGGCTTGTGCAAACACAGCAAGTTATTTGTTTGCAGAGCTGAGCCCACAAGAAGCTTGTCCTGCTCTTCCCGTGGACGCGGCCTGGGGCCCTGCTGAGGCTGTGTTTGGACGGGCGCAAAGCCCGGGAGGAAGATGAGCGAAGCAGATTTGAATGAGGGATTGCCGCTGGACCGTGGTGACTGGGGAGGAAACTCCTAGGAGGAAGTCGGCCCTGGGGGCCTCGGGGCACACACATGGGCTGCTGCCGCTGCTTGGTGCCTTTGTGTCTCCCTGGGCAGCCCCGTCCTGCTGTTTCCAAGCTGGGCAGGGGGGAGGTGGGCTGGTGTGCTGAGAAAAGAGGCCAGGCCACACGGCGGGGTGCGCACAGCTACACGGCGGGGTGTGCACACGGCGCCCCTCGCTGCCAGGGCTGACTTTCAAAGCACTCCACTTCTGGGGTTCCCGGGCTTCTTAGAGGGGCTGCTGGTGCCCACGGCTGCCATGCGGTTTGCCGCAGCTTCAGGGAGAAGCAGTGCACACCTAGGGGCTCCACAAACAGCCCTCTGTTGACCGAAACATGGGGCATTGTAGGATGCTGGTGCCCCCGGCTGGGCACCCCACCCCACCCCCGGCTGCTCCCAGGGGTGACTGGCCTGCAACCGTCCTCTCCAGCAAAGACCCGGCCTTCCCCACTTTTGACAGGAGCTTCTCCCTCAGTAAGTTGCTCCTGGAGTCTCAGGACACTGGCTAAAAGCGGCCTGTGGGGAGGGTCCGTGGCCTGGGAGCTCTTCTCTCTCTCCCTTTGAAATAATAAAATAAATACAATGGTAGGCATATTTCCCCAGCTTCACCAACCAGCGGTGGAATCAGATGTCAAAGTCCCAGGTACGGCAACGTGGGAGCCCAGTCCCACTCTCCCCCTGCCTCTGCTCACCCTCCTGGGGCTGCACTCCGTGTATCTCCCCAGACCCCAAGCCCTGAAGTCCCAACGCACAGGCCCAGGGCCGGTGCTGCAGCCGCCCCTCTGTGGGTCCTGACACCCTGCAGAACTACAGCCCGGGGAGCTGCGTCCCCACTCCCCGACCCCCACGCCCACCCCTGCTCCCAGACCCCACACTGCCCGCAGCTCCCTTTGGCTCCTGGCCACTGGTCCTGCAGTAGCTGGGCCGCCATCATCGCTGCTCTGTGCATCCTGGTCGCTGCTGCTCATGCTGCTGCCTCTGCTCCCCGTGCCCCCTGGGAAGAGTGCGTGACCCCCAGGACCAGTCCAGGGAAACCTCAGCCGGACCCTTCTCACCATACACACTCCCCAGGGCACCCCCCCAGGCCCACCAGGCTCACACCTCCTGCCCTCCTCTCTCTCGCCTTCCCTTCCGGCCCTGCCGTGCCTTCCCTGAGCCCAGCAGTCGGCCTGTTTCTTTCTTTCTTTCTTTTTTTTTTTTTTTTAAGATTTATTTATTTATTTATTTCAAAGAGTTACATAGGAGAAGCAGAGAAAGAGAGGTCTTCCATCCACTGGTTCACTCCTTAAATGGCCCCAACAGCCAAAGCTAAGCTGATCCGAAGCCAGGAGCCAGGAGCTTCTTCCGGGTCTCCCACGTGGGTGCAGGGGCCCAAGGGCTTGGGCCATCTTCCACTGCTTTCCCAGGCCACAGCAGAGAGCTGGATCGGAAGAGGAGCAGCTGGGACTCGAACCGGCGCCCATATGGGATGCTGGCACTGCAGGCAGAGGCTTTACTTGCTATGTCACAGGTAAGACAACGTTCAGAACCAGTTGAGGGTTCACAGCCAAGATTGGGCTAGGCTGGCCTCAATCCTTGACCTTCTGTCTTGGGATACTAATTGCTCCTGATTTTTTTTTAATTATTTTTGAGAGCAAGAGATAGACAAAGCTCCCATCTCCAAATGCCCACAACCATCAGGGCTAGGCCAGGCCAGCACTGGGAGCTAGGAACCCAATCCAGGCCTCCACAGGAGTGGCAGGGACTCAACTACTTGAGCCATCGCCTGCTGCTTCCCGGCGTGTGTACTTAGCCGGGAGCTGACGGCAGGGGCTGGAGCTGGGCCAGACCCAGCCACTCCCGTGTGGGATGCAGGCTTCCTAAGTAGCATCTAAGGGCGTCTCCACTGCTGTGCCCAGTGCCCTCAGAGGGCTCCTGGCTGGAGGCTGCTGATCGCTGTCCTTAACCCTGGTATCCCGGAAATGACCATGTTACCCCTCAGTTCTGTCGGGGAATTAAAAGCATAAAGTTACAAGCTCTTAGGGAGCTATTCCGGTGACCGACTCCCACGGCTGCTGTAGGGTGCGGTTCCTAGCACGGCGTCAGGGCCTGGCAATTCTGTGTAGCGCAGCCCTGTTGCTGAAGGTTCCTGGTCCTTGCTTGGGAGATGGCTCCCCACCTAATTGCATCGCCTTCACACGGGCCCCACGGAAAATCCAATTGAGAATTTATCTGGAGGTGACAATGCCGCCTGCCTGCTTTTAGGCGGAGGGCCTGAGTTAACCCAGCTGTGGAACAAAGAGAGGAAAGCTGCTGGCTTCCGACTGGGGGCACAGATCAACCCCCCCCCTTCTCTGCCCTGCACACGCGTGCACGCGCACACACAGACTCTGTGGACTGAGTCCTTTCAAGGGAAAAAAACGGAGCTTGTCATTTCCTATTGTTTCGAGGACGGAACCAGCCTGGGAACGGCTAAGCAGGGGTCTCCTGCTCCGGTGACTAAGCGGCTGACCCGGGACAGAGTGCCGAGGAAGGGCGGGAGCACCGGTGACAGGCTTGCGGCAAATCCCGGCATGACCTCACTCACTGGGAGAGGAAGGCAGTCCCCACTCGCTAACAATGCACCGGCCAGAAAATGCATTACGAATCCACGGAGAATTTACAAACGCAGGGGAGTTGCCTCCCAGCTCTGAGCTCCTGAACTTCCTTCCCTAGAACTTGACCTTGGACCCTGGGAGAGTGAGGCGAGTGCCCACACCAGCCCAGGATCTTTCTGTCCCAGGCTGGCCTCTGGCACTGGGCTCACGCATGGGGCTTGGTTCTTATCGCAGGTGTCTGGGAAGAATTCCGGTACTCTAAAACAACGATGATAAGGAAGATGCGTTGTGTTGTGTTTTTAAATGAGGTACAGTGCTATGTACTGCATGAAAAGTTTTGAAATCATTAAATAAGCTCATGATGTAAAATAACACCTAGATTACGACACCATGGATGTTAAAAAAAGACTCACAACATAGCAATATTTTTCATATGTGTATATAGAAACCTGTAGGACTGCCCTTAACATTTGCAGGGTCTGAGAGAAGAGATGCAGGCTCACATACCACACAGCTAAGTATGAAAAAGTGACCCATAAACCCAAAAGTTACCTAAGAGGTGGGTGTTTGGCATAGAAGTTAAAACTCTAGGGGCTGGCACGGTGGCATAGCGGGTAAAGCTGCCACCTGCAGTGCCGGTATCCCACGTGGGTGCCGGTTTGAGTCCCAGCTGCTCTGCTTCCAATCCAGCTCTCTGCTATGGCCTGGGAAGGCAGTGGAAGATGGCCAAGTCCTTGGGCACCTGCACCCACGTGGGAGACCTGGAGGAGGTTCCTGGCTCCTGGCTTTGGATCGGCACAGTTCCAGCCGTTGTAGCCAACTGAGGAGTGAACCAGTGGATGGAAGACCTCTCTCTCTCTGCCTCTCCTTCTCTCTCTGTGTAACTCTTTCAAATAAATAAATAAATCTTGAAGAAAAAAAAAAAAACAACTCTGCTTGGGATGCCGTAGCCCACACCAGAATGCCTGGGTTCAAGTCCCGGCTCCACTTCCTATTCCAGCTTCCTGCTAATACCCACCCTGGGCGGCCACAGATGACACATCCCTGGCACCCACAACACAAGCAAAACCAGGATTGAGTTCTAGGCTCCTGGCTTTGGTCTGTCTGTTGTGGATATTTGGGGAATGAACCCAAGCATAGGGGATTGATCTCTCTCTCTTTAAAATAATGTTTTGTTTTTTTAAAAGAGATTTATTTATTTGAAAGTCAGAGTTACAGAGAGAGGGGAGAGAGAGAGAGAGCGAGAGAGAGAGAGAGAGAGAGTCTTCCATCCGCTGGTTCTTTCCCCAATTGGCTGCAATGATTGAGGCTGGGCCAAGCTGAAGCCAGGAGCCAGGAGCTTCTTTCGGGCCGCCCACGGGGGTGTGTCAGGTAGGGGGTTAAGAATCAGCCCCTGTGCCTGTGAGAGGGCCCGCAGCAACCAGCACCTGCCCTGGAGGCCCCGAGAGCCCAGCATCTTGCACTTCAACGCCCTGCCCAGACCCTGAAACCCTCCAGGTGCTCCCAGCACTGCCCCCAGGGAAAGCTCCTGGAGAACTCTCTCTCCTCAGGACCAAGTGAGTTACCTGACCTGATGACATGGGGCCATAAAACCTTCTCAGACGCCCTAAGGGAAGCCCCTCTGCTCTGCCAGGGCCAGCAAATCTGAGAAGGAATTTGCTAATTTTCACCCAACAAACTCTTCCACTAGGGCTCCCCCATCCTTGTTCTGGAGGAGAGTAGGGGGTAAAGGACTCCCTTAAAAACCTAGGGAGTCCAAACTCAGCTCCCTGCTCTGGGCTGAGCCGCCCGCCTGGCCTGCCCAGGTGAATTCTCTCCATTCAACCATGGACTCTCACTCTCCCCATGTAAGCTTGCTCTATGTGTCCCTTCTGTTCTGACGGATGCCCTATCCCTAATAAAACCTTATTACTTCACTCTCTGTCTCAAACCTGAATTCTTTCTTGCATGAAGACAAGAACCCCATGGATTCCACAGCTGTTTTCGTGGGTGACAGGTGCAGGGGCCCCAGCCCTTGAGCCATCTTCCACTGCTTTCCCAGGAGCACTGGCAGGGAGTTGGATCAGAAGTGGAGCAACTGGGACTTGAACCAGAACCCATATGGGATACCATTGCTGCAGGCCATGGCTTAACCTGCTACACCACAACACTGGCCCCACAAATAATATGTTTTAAAGTCACGTAAAATATGTTCTTTTCTCTTATCTTACAATATACCTCGAAGGCCAAGTTCACAGAATCCTTGGGCTTCTCAGCATTTGGGGTTCAAATCTGACTCTAGGAGGCAGGGAGGGAGGCAGCCTCAGCCTCTGGCCCCAGGCCTGTGCCTCCGGTGAATGGCCTCACGTACTCGTGTGTGGAGTGGGTGACATGGCCTGTGTGTCCACTCTTCCCCCCAGACACCTGCCACCCCTTTGCCACTGCTGGGACCCGGGACGTGCACACCAGCATCAAGGCTCACCCTTCGCTGGGAGGGGCCCAGGCTAGCCCAGGAAGCGATGCCCCAGACACCTGAGCACCTGCCCTCCCAGAACAGCAACGAACCCTTCTTTAAATCTATGCAGAGTTTTATTGGCCTCTGGAAGGAACCCAGGGGCAAAACCCATTGCTGAGCCCAATGGGGCCTGCAAATCGAAGCTCCTGGAAGACTGCTGGCTGGAAGCAGAGCCCTGAGTTCCGTCTCCCCCCATCCAGCTCTCACTACTGTGACCCTGGGGCAAGGTTTTTTTTTTTTTGACAGGCAGAGTGGACAGTGAGAGAGAGAGACAGAGAGAAAGGTCTTCCTTTGCCGTTGGTTCACCCTCCAATGGCCGCCGCAGCCGGCGCACCGCGCTGATCCGATGGCAGGAGCCAGGAGCCAGGTGCTTTTCCTGGTCTCCCATGGGGTGCAGGGCCCAAGCACCTGGGCCATCCTCCACTGCACTCCCTGGCCACAGCAGAGGGCTGGCCTGGAAGAGGGGCAACCGGGACAGAATCCGGCGTGGGGCAAGGTTTTAACCGCACACAGCTTCCCCACCAGTGAAATGAAGTCCATGACTGCACCTGCGTCTTAAGGTTGTTGGGAAGCATCAGAAATGAGAAGCTGTTGAAATTCAACATGAGACAGGGAAGGAAGGGAAGGGGGAGGAGGAGTTTTCAAAGAAGTTCAAGGTCAAGGATGTGGTCAAAGACAGAAGGAATAGAAATTAATGGGAAGTTTTTGAACAAGGTGTTCTCTCCCCAGCTGGAAGATCCCAGAGGTGTTTCTGCGTTGAGAAATTTTGAGCATTCTTTTTCCCTTGAACATTTCTGGGCATCATGTCCACATCCACCCTTCTTTTTCACCCGCAAATCTCCCATCCATCACTGCCAGACAGATGCCCACCAGCCCTGACCCCCTAGCGGGCCTGTGGTGTGTCCTCCTTGGAATTCTGACATGGGCTTCTCTGGATTTTTCATGGGGCAGCACCAGGGCACCAAGTCAGGCATTCGGAATTCAAAGAATAGGACAGATCGCTGCCCTCAGGGAGTTCACAGTCCCAGACACAGCAGGCAAGTGCATTAGAGTTGGGAAAACATGCAGTGGAAATCAACAAGAAAGGAGGAGGAGGAAGGAGGGGGAAGGTGGAAGGGGAAAAAGCAAAATCACCTTTGAGAAGCAGTCACTTGGAACAGCCCTTGTCTGCACTGCTGAGGGACACTCCTCTTAGTGTTCTCATTTCATTTTATTTTTTGTCTCTCTTTTTTTTCTTTCTTTTTCTTTTTCTTTCTCGGACTAAACGGGAAAGGGAATAGGAAGAGGGGTGGAAGGGTGGGTATGGTGAGAAGAATCACTATGTTCCAAATGATGTATTTAGGAGATACATGAAAATAATAATAATAATAAAAATAATAATAATAATAAAACATAGGGGACCCTTACTGGGCTCTGACAACGTGCCTGGAACTCTGCTCTCATTGCACCTCATTAGTCACCAGCAAAGCCCTCTGAGCCTGGGCTTTTCTTTGTAGACGCCTTTAAGCTACATAATTCAATGTCTTTACTTGGTATACGTCTATTCCAATTTTCTGTTTCTCTTTGCAAGAGTTTTGGTGCTTTGTATCTGTCCATAGACTCGGTCATTTCACCTGTGCTCTCTAATTGATTACCATATCAGGGGTCATTACATTCTCTTTTGATCTTTGTTGTTGTTGTCAGGTCATTCCTGATCCGTCATTTGAGTCTTCTGTCTTCTTGGTTGATCTACCTATTGGTTTCCCAATTCTGTTCATCTTGCCAAAGAATCAACTTTTGATTCTATTCATTTTATCTGTTGCTTTTCTATTATATATTTTATTTATTGATACTTTAATCCGTAGTATTTCTCTTTTTCTTATTGCTTTGGGTTAGCTTGTACTTCTCTTAGTAGATTCCTAAGGTTTAAGGTTAGGAATTTGAGATCTTTCTTTTCTTAATGTTTGCTTATTTATTTCCATCTACTTGAGAACGAGAGCGAGAGCGAGAGAGAAAGAGATCTATCTATCTTCCATCTCTCGCTTCACTCTCCAATTGTTCACAAAGCCAGGATCCGGGAACCCCATCCAGGTCTCCCACATGAGTGACAGGAATCCAATTACTGAGCCATGATACGCTGCCTCCAGGACGCATTAGCCGGAAACTGATTCGGAAGCAGAGTAGCTGGGACTAGAACCGGGCACTCTGATATGGGATGTAGGCATCCCGAGTGGTGGCTTAACCCACTGCACCACAATGCCCATCCCTGAGATCGATCGATCTATCTATCTATCTATCTATAAGTTTCCTTCTAAGCACTTTCAGCTGCACCCCACGGTTTTGAAATTTTTGCTTTGCTTTGCTCATATCAAGTATTTTCCTATTCCCCTTGTACTCTCCCCTTCAATCCATTGGTTATATAAGAATCTGCTGATAACCTTTACATATCTATGAACTTCCCAAAATTCCTTCTGCTGTAGACTTCTCATGAAGTTCCATTGTGCTCAGAGGATGTAGTTATATGATATAAATTCTCAGAAATTTATGAAGGCCTTTTTTATAGCTTACATATATTCTATTATGGGGAGTATTCCAACCACAGTTGAAAAAATACTAATGTGCATTCCATTCCATTGGTGAGTGAAGTGTTACACAGATGTCTGTTAAATCTCTTTGACTTACAGCAGTTTCAAGTCTCCCGCGTTCATGTGAATTTTCTGCCTACTTATTCTATGCATAATTGAAGGGGAGTAATAAAACTCCCAACTGGGCCGGCGCCGTGGCTCACTAGGCTAATCCTCCACCTTGTGGCGCCGGCACACCAGGTTCTAGTCCCTACTGGGGTGCCGGGTTCTGTCCCGGTTGCCCCTCTTCCAGTCCAGCTCTCTGCTGTGGCCCGGGAAGGCAGTGGAGGATGGCCCAAGAGCTTGGACCCTGCACCCGCATGGGAGACCAGGAGGAAGCACCTGGCTCCTGGCTTCAGATCAGCACAGCGCGCCGGCCATAGCAGCCATTTAGAGGGTGAACCAATGGAAAAGGAAGACCTTTCTCTCTGTCTCTCTGTCTCTCTCTCTCTCTTTCTGTCTCTTTAACTGCCTGCCAAAAAAAAAAAAAAAAACCTGCCAACTATTGGTGCTGAATTCTGTATTTCTCCCTTCAATTCTCTCAGATTTATCTCCATATTTTGGAGCTCTGTTTGCAGCTGCATGTATGTTTATAGTTACGCCTTCCTGCTCAGCTAACCCCTTTATCATTGCAAGGTTTCCCTCTTTACCCCTAGCAATAGTCTTTATCTTAAAGCCCGTTTTGTTTTATGTTGCTATTCTGTTTAAATCTTTATTTTTTTTTTCATGTATTTTGGGAACTGGAGAAAGCTCTCCTCTGCTGGTAGACTGCCCTAGAATGCCCACAACAGCCTAGACTTGTCTGGCTCGAATTTGGGACCTCAATGGCAGGGGTCCAATATTTGAGCCGCCACTGTTGCCTCGCAGGTCGTCGTTAGCAGATGGTCGGAGTCAGGAACGGACTGTTTGTTGCTCAGGCACTCTGATATGGGTGCAAGCAGGCTCCAGCCCCAACCCCATCCCCTCCGAGAGCCCCCTCTGTGAACACCATCGCAGTGCGGATCAGAGCTTCCACGCACGCTCTGGGGAGCAGGGGACATCACGCAGCCCACAGCAGTTCTCTCCCTTTCTCCCTGTGATTCCCATCAAGGCGCCATCATTGCTCGCTGCCGCCCGCCTCTGTTCCCCTCGTCTCCTTCGTGTTTCTGTTGGCAAATGTGTTCCTTGCATGAATGGTCTAGCCCCATGACACCATTTTACTGGTCTTCCTAAAATGTGCATTTATCTGAAAAGCAGAGCAACAGGTAGAGAGGGAGACACACAGAGAGAGAGATCCTCTACCCACTGGTTCACTCCCCAGATGGCTGCAAAACTCAGGCCTGGGCCACAGGTGAGCTGGGTTGAGAACATTCTGGACCTGTGACTGCGATAGACCCTTTGTTCCCTGAAAGGGAGGAGATGGGAGAAGGGGGCCCCAGGCCTCTCAGTCACACGTCCCCAGAATAGCACCATTCACGCTGGATGAGAGGTGCTGGCAGCCTGCCCTGCCTGGGGAGCCCGAGACCAGGGCGTGGGGCAGAAGGAGCCCCTGTCTTCTTGGCCTCAAACACCCAGAATAGAGCTTCAGTCCCCTGGCGTGGGGAGGGGCCGGGAGCCGGTGCTGCCCATTGAAATGTACACAGTCTCGCTGTCCACACTGATATCTGCAGTTTTTCTTAAAGAAGTATTTTTCCACCTGCTGTATGCCCTTAGAACAATTTCCAGAGACTGTAGCTGGAGGTTTTGTTTGCTTCTTATTTCACATAATTGTCAATAGGGTCCCCGGGGCTCTGTTGCTCTCCCCCTTCCGGAAACCCAGGCGCACTGAGCCGCACACAGCTGCCCCTGATGGAGCTCTGAGCAAGGTACTGCTTCACTTCCGATCCGCCCACGGAGCCAGCGCAGCTGGGGGCAAGCCTCCTCCCTGCACACCCCTGGGCCACGAGAAGCTGCATCGTCCACGTGTCCTCCCCGCACTGTGATGAACTCACAGACTTGCGGGCTCCACACCGACGCCCTCGTCTAAACTCAAGTGGAACCCACGTCTGCCATGGTTTGGACGTGTCTGTCCCCTGGAACTCACACAGATATTTAATCCCCAACGTCGTCTATTAGAGCATTAGGAGAGTGGAACTGAATCCGACCATGGTGTCCGGGGTGGAGACCTCAGGATTGAATCCTGGTGGCTTTATAAACAGAGGGTAAGACACACAGACACAGACACATTCTCCCGAGCCAGCAGGTGCATCCCCTTGACCTTGCACCTCCAGAACTATAACCCAAATCAACCTCTTTTCTTTATAAACTAGACTGCCTTGGGTATTTTGTTGTAGTAACCAAAAAAAAAAGGACCAATACCGTGTCCTATGAAATCCAGGGAGCTCATGGTGGCAGCTACCGAGAGGATGGAAGGGAAGAAAATGGAAATGTTTCTTTTTTTCTTTTTTTTTTAAGGATTTATTTATTTACTTGAAAGTCAGAGTTACATAAAGAGAGAAGGAGAGGCAGAGAGAGAGCGCTTCCATCTGCTGGTTCACTCCCCAGTTGGCCACAATGGCTGGAGCCAGGAGCTTCTTGCGGGTCTCCCACGTGGGTGCAGGGGCCCAAGCACTTGGGCCATCTTCCACTGCTTTCCCAGGCCACAGCAGAGAGCTGGATCGGAAGTGGAGCAGCCAGGACACCCATATGGGATGCCAGCACTGCAAGCAGTAGCTTTACCCGCTACACACAGAGCGCCGGCCCCCAGAAATATTTCTAATGTCTCTAACAAAGGAGCTTAGAGGTCGCTGGGCCCATTACGATTTTTCTGTCCAGCACATGCAATGTTGACAAGAACACAGGGGCAGGAGCTTTCTCTCTCCCCCACCCCTCCCCTCACAGCACTCAATCCCAGAAACCTAGGGGCCAAGCAAGGTGACAGACGGGGGAGTCCAAGGGTGTCGATGGCTTCTTGTGGGGGGTGTTGTCCACAGGTGACCTCCAGCTGTTTCCACACCACCCGGCAGAGACCCTGCACGTCAACCCATCGTAAGGCACAGCTTCTACGATCTCACCCTGGTATGAAGGGCCGGCAGGGAGCTACGGGTGTCCCCAGTTAACGGGCCCCATGAGCACTATGAAGACGTGGAATCTGTGTGCACGTGAGGACAGTACTCCGGGGCTCCTGGCAGTGAAGAGGTGGGCGCTGCAGCTGGTTTGGACGAATCCCGCCCCGGCACGCACCTGCCCACTCCTCCGTGACTTGCGCTCAGCTGCAGACGCTGGGATCAGAGCTCAGGTGCAAGTTGATTTAAACCAACAGGGGATTTGATCATGAGCCAGGACGCCCAGCCACTCCCAGATTCCACCGCAGCCTCCTGAATCCGCAGGAGACTGGCCCCTGCCCTCGCTGACTCGCCTTTGCCTGAGCCTGCGTCCGCCCATATTCTGTCAATTCATTCATTCGTTTACTCATTCATTTATTTCTGCTGCAGATTGGCACTGAGCCCACTCTGGCTAGACCCTGGGAATTCCCTGGAGAACAACGGGGCCTGAAACGTGGCTCCTGCCTTCCGGGAGCCTCAATGAAAGCAGGAAGACGCACAAGCAGCAGCGTGGGAAGTCTGTGAGGAAAGACACCAGACACCCCAAGAAGGCTGGGGAGGCGCCGGTGTTTTGCAGCAAGTAAAGCCACCGCCTGTGACACCTGCATCCCATAGGGGCACCAGTTCGAGTCCTGGCTGCTCCACTTCTGATCCAGCTCCCTGCGAATGCACCTGGGAAAGCAGCAGAAAATGGCCCAAGTGCTTGTTCCCGCTACCACCTGCTTGGGAGCCCCAGAAGAAGCTCCTGGATCCTCCTGTCTTGTGGCCATCTAGGGAGAGAACCAGTGGATAGAAGACTCTCTCTCTCCTCTCTCTCTCTCTCTAACTCTGACTTTCAAATAAATAACTCCTTAAAATTAAAAAATAAAGTTAGACAACCTTGACAACCACATTCATTTAAAACATACGCAAAGAATGCTTGGGAGAGGGTCCCACTGGGAGTGGTGTCCCCAGGGAGAACACCCCAATAGGTGATTTCAATGCACTCTATCCCAGCCCCCACCCACCACCTTGGCATTGGCTGTGGGAAGCCGGGGCCACCCCTGAGGTCGTGAAAGAACCATCACTCTGTGCTCTGAGCACAGCTCTTCTGCAGGAGGGACATGATTGGCTTGTTTGGGGGTCAGACCCAAGGTCATGGCCTTGGAACCTGACTCCTCATGAAGAAAGATGAAGGGGGTGTCATAGGGAATGGACACGTGGGAGACAGCCTGCCCTCCTAGGTGCCGGGAGAAGAAGGCAGCCCAGGAGAGAAGCTCTGCCTGCAGAACCGTGGGCCCACCCAGTGGCCTGGATGCCTTTGGCACTGTGGGGCTTGGGGTGGCATCTGGGAGCAGGTACCCTGACACCCTGCACGCGGCAGCTCAGCTCCCCCCCATGGCTGGAAGCTGGGCTCAGTTCTCTCAGCCCCGGCCAAGGCTCCCTGCCTGCCACGCTGCCCCTGTACCAGCCCCCAGACCAAAGGCTGGTGAGTGGGATAGGCGGAGCATGGGAGGCAGGCCCTGGGGGAGGGGGAAGGAGCCTGGTCCGGGCACAGGACCTCGAACTTGAGGACCCCCCCGCAGCTCCTCCGAGGCGGCTGCTGGGTGTGGCCCTGCCTGCCTCTGAGCTCTTGTCCCAGGGCCCTCTGCGTGTGCTCAGCCCAGCATCTCACAGGCTCCCTGTACAGACATCCACGGCCACCCTCTCTGGGTTAGCTCAGCTTTCTGATCTCCTCTGGGCCAAGGCCCCATCCTGGCCCCCAGCCAAGGCTACCTACAGCCCCCGCCCAGGTCTGTCCAACGCTGGTTCAAGATATCCACGAAGATGGGCTTCAGACCCCACCCAGAGGCGCTAGAACCTCAGGGCGTGGGACCCAGGAGGCTGCATTCCTCACGCAAGCTCCCTGGGGGTCCTGCCAGACAGGCAGCCGAGAGCCTGGCCTGGTCCCCACCTGGGCTGCTAGGACCCTGCCCACCGCCTGCTCCCTCTCCACAGGCCTACGGCTCCTGCCACTGGGTTATGGGACAGAAACACTCCCTGCACTGCCTGATCCACCCCGCCCCCTCCGCCAGGCCATCATGCCAGTCATGCCGTCTGCTTTCTCGCTGCTTTCCCCTCGGCTTCCCCTCCCGGGGGGCGTGACCTCTCAGGGCACCCCTGATGCCCTTCCAAACAGCAGTGAACCCCAGCGTCAGCTCTGGCAACACCCAGGGGCTTGGCGGATATATTCTTATCCTGGCAAGGCTGGAGGAGGTGAGTGGACAGCTCCGTGTCAGCAGCAGTCCCGCAGCTTCTGTGTAAGGTGACAGAGAAGAGGCCGACGGCAGAGGTGTGGGGCTGCCTAGAACACAGGGAGAAGGTGAAGGAGAGAGTCAGGGTCGGGGTGTGGGTGGGGAGCAGGGCTGCTGCTGTGTGCAAAGCAGTTGGAAAAAGGAAGTGACAAATGCACGCAGGTGGAACCCTCCTGCTCGCTGGCTGTGCCTGGCATCGGCCGCCCTCGGGGTTCTCGTTCACCGCCTTTGAGAACAGCAGTGCCTGCGGTGTTTGCCATGGGGTGCAGGGGCGGGTTGCATTGGCTCCACCAGAGCCTTGGAATGTGGCCTGGTCGGGAGATAGGGTCTTCGTAGACGAGAGAATGATCCATGAGGACCAGATCGGGTTCTGAGTGCGATGATTGGGGTCTGAGATCTGTTGTCGTTGGGAGAGGAAGAGGAAATTTTTACACACTCAGGAGAGGGCCATGGGGCGGCAGAGGCAGAGATGGGAGGCAGGAAGCTACAGGCACGAAGTGCCAGGGAAAGTCAGCAGCCACCAGGGCGGGCAGAGGCGGCAAGGTTCTCCCCAGAGCCTTCAGATAGAGCGGGGCACTCTCTCAATTCCAGACTTCTTTCCTTTTTTTTAAGATTGATTTTTATTTATTTGAAAGACAGAGTTAGAGAGAGGTCTTCCATCTGCTGGTTCACTCCCTAGATGGCCACAACAGCCAGGGCTGGGCCAGGCTGAAGCCAGGAGCCAGGAGCTTCTTCTGGGTCTCCCATGAGGGTGTAGGGGCCCAAGCACTTGCGCCATCCTGTGCTGCTTTCCCAGGCGCATTAGCAGGGAGCTGGATTGGAAGTGGAGCAGCCAGGACTCCAACCGGCACCCACATGGGGATGCTGGCATTGCAGGTAGAGGCTTTACCCACTACGCATGGCACCAGCCCTCATTTCAGACTTCTGGCCTCCAACGCTGTGAGACGATGAGTTTCTGTTGTTTTGAGCCACCCGGTTTGTGGTTGTTGGTTAGAGCAGCCACAGGAAGCTAACACAGATTCTTGTGGGTCATTCCCAGGAGCTGGAGCAGCAGGCCGTGAAGTGTGGACTGTCCCAGCGATCTTGGCAGGAAGCTGGATCAACTCGGAGAACTTTATCTACAAAGCGAGCTGAGCCTCGTTCCGTGCAGGACACCAGGCTGAGCTGAGGTCAGCGGTGCTGGGAACTGTGGGACCACCTACAAGCGGAGCGAGGAAGAAGTCCCGTCTGTAGCACCCGCTGGTTTCTGTGGTGTCAGCACCCTCCCCTGGGCCCAGGCCACCCACCAAGTGACGTCACAGGCTGCAGAGCAGGGAAGAGACGCCCTGTGGCATTCCATCCTAGAGTGCGTGTGCCTTCCAGATACAACCGGTGTCAACAACTCAAGAGCCCAGGGAACAGAAGTGAGAAGTAACTAGGCAGAGATGAGCTTGGAGCGTGTACTGCCTTTGTGTCTAATAGGACTAAGTGTGTTATTTAACTTCCAATGGGGACTGTGTTTCACACCTGGCTTGCAAAGCTCTCGCCAGCCAGTGCAGCACACAGCGGTCAAGAGGGGGAACTGTGGTGGAGAAGGTGGGCTCAGCAAATACATCAGCCTCCCGGCGACAGATAACTCAGGGGTCCAGCTCCTGGGACATCCGTGCCTCTGATGGCCGCTGCAACATCACCCAGGGCAAATGGGCCCCGTGGAGCAGCTTCTGCTTTCAGCTCTCCACTAGCCGGTCCAGCACGACCGTCAGGGGAAGAATGTTAACTGTGCTCGCCAGAACAGCCGAAATCTGTGATGCAGACCTGTTGATCAGCAAGTCCCTAGAGACGGCACGAGGGGGCAGGGAGAGGGTGGGTGCCCAGGCATGCACGAGCACACAGATGCACACACACGGCATACACACATGCACACACACATGTGTGCATCCACACTCCTGTGTGCATTTTCACCATGACCGCTCCCTCCAGTCCAGCAGCCACTCGTGGAGAACCCATCCGTGGCAGGCACTGGGAATACTGAGACAGAGAAGGCACAGCCCCTGCCTTCCAGAAGTTCACGATCAGGTGAGAGGCCCGCGGGCACCCACAGCGGCCTGTGTCTCCTCTGGGGGCTGATCTAACAGGTGCTCTGTCTCCTCGCGCCTTAGCCGCGGTCTCCACTGTCAGCTTCTCATTCCTCCAGGGGCTGAGAACTCTCGAGTGGGAAATGCTGAAGCCCTCGCAAATGCCTGCATCTCGCACTGCGCATGGTGACAGGTGCAATGTGACGTTGAGCTGGCCAGGAGTTCGGTCCCCCGGGGTGGCTTGAGCGGGGTTTTCTGAGTGCTTCTCACGAGGCTAGGACTCTCAGCTGGGGTTGGCCAAGCATCCGTGTTTACTCAGCACATCCAGGGCTACAAAGAAGAGGCCCATCCCGGGGCACACCCATTCTCGTCTCCCTCCTGACCTCCCAGCTTTGGAGACCCACCCTGGCAAGGACATTTATCTCACATTGCAATAAACAGCCTGCAGACTCTACATCTCCTTTTCCTCACATTCGTTTCTCTAAGAAATCTTATAGCGCTTGCGCCTTTTCATTTTCTGAGACATGTTGAAAAGTGGCCATTCACGTCCAAATCCCTCTTGTCAGCCACTTTTAATATTCCTTGAAAAAAAAAAAAAGAAAGAGAAACCACTCTGGGACTGAAACTTCACAGACTTGGACTAAACCCAAAGGCGCGTATTTATTTCAGCAAAATTCACTCAGGGGCTTGAGAGTCAAGTGCACGAACAGCCTGGGGTGCTGGGCTTTCCTGCGCTGGGATGGCTGCATGCGCAACGGCAGGCTGATGTCTCCTGTGCCCCCGGGAATGTAGCCCTGGAGAGAGGCAAGGGGCGTGGATGCCTGTGGAGACCGCTGGCCCCTGCCCAGGCTGCCCGGGCCCTCGCCAGCCTGGCTTCCGGCAGGGTTTGCCCGTCCGCTGCCACCTGACATCCCACCGTCACTCTTCCTGCTCGTGGCTCCTGGGGTGCACAGCCTGGGGAGGAGGGCTGGAGAGATTCTCCCTTGCTCGCCGGCTGTCCGGAGCTTCAGCCGCGGCCCCTCGAGCTGGGTCTGAGTCTCTCACAGGAAGCTTTCCCGGGGCGGGATGAGGAGGATCCCCGTGGACGCCTTCCGAGTCCAGCGCTTGTCTGGGCGGGATCAGGGCTGTAAAATCGGGGCTTTCATCCTCACTCACCTGTTGCTCCCATCAGCACCATCAGCTGTGCGTCCCTGTGTGTGCACACACATGTACATGCATGTGCACTTGTACATGTGTGTGTGCTCTTCCCTTCTGTCTTTTCTTAAAGACGTATTTATTTATTTGAAAACCAGAGAGAGAGAGACATCTTCCATCCACTGATTCACTCCCTGAATGGCCTCAACAGTAGGGCTTGAGCCCGGCCAAGACCAGGAGCCTGGAACTTCATCTGGGTCTCCCATGTGGGTGGCAAGGGCCCAAGCATTTTTCCAGGCCATTAGCAGGGAGCTGGATGGGAAGTGCAGCAGCTGGGACTCAAACCAGTGTCTTATGGGATGCTGGCACTGCAGGCGGCGGCTTAACCTGCAGCACCACAACACAGGCCCTTCCTTCAGTCCTGAAAGCCTCATTGCTGGGGTTGGCGCTGTGGCGGAGTGGGTAAAGCCACCACCTGCAGTGCTGGCATCCCATATGGGCGCCGGTTCAAGTCCCGGCTGCTCCACTTCTGATCCAGCTCTCTGCTAATGGGAAAGCAGAAGAAGATGGCCCAAGTGCTTGGGCCCCTGCACCCATGTGGGAGACCCGGAAGAAGCTCCTGGCTCCTGGCTTCAGGTCGGCCCAGCTCTGGCCATTGCGGCCATTTGGGGAGTGAACCAGCAGATGGAAGACCTCTCTCTCTTTCTTTCTATAACTCTGCTCTCTCAAATAGATAAATAAATCTAAAAAAATACCCCACATTTCCGGGATGTGGGGTGGTGCTGTCACTCCTCAGGTTGCTGCAGGTGGTGTGAATGGGCCAGAAGGGTGGGTGCCGGCTTCAGCCGCCCTGGGTTCCGGTCGTGGCCCCTCCGAGCCTCCATTTGCCCATCTGTGGCATGGACATCCCGGCAATGCTCCTGCAGTGGGATGTGAGGTCAGCAGTGTGGTGCTCACCCGGGGCCTGGGCCTCCCAGCACCTGGTTACTCCGAGAGGAGTCCCCGGTGGCCCCAGTCCAGACAGACGCCTCCCTGTCACACTCTCTACTTGCTGACAAAGGGGGGCTTTGCTTGACTGAGTGCAAGGTCTTCCTGTCTTGGGCCACCGGTAGGCGGCTCACTCATAGCATTCAAGGCAGTTTGCCAGCTGTAATGAAGGAAGCCAGGAAGCAGGTGGAAGATGGCAGGGGTAGAGGGAAGCAGCTCTGGGCACACCTGGCCAGGCCCTGGGCTCACGAGCCTCTCTCCCGGGAGAAGGCACAGCTCAGCTCGGGCGCCAAGAACGATTTGTCCAGGGTCCACACGGCAAGCAGAGAAGTCACACAGAGACAAGCCAGGAAGCAAGACTCGGCAGGGTGTATGCTGGCTCTTTCCTAACCCATCCTCACCAGAACCGACCCCCCTTGCAAGACCCAACACCCTCCAGGAAGCAGTAACCCCTTCGCAGTGGTGCCAGTGGCCTGGTTCTCTTCTGCTGTGTGTGGTCCCTGAAAGAACCTGCACTTCCTGATGCCACCACACGGGGGACCCAGCCCCCAGCACCTGACACTGTGGGTGGCCAACCACAGGCAAGCCGCAACAGATGGTCACTTTCGTGTTATGTGTCTTCTACGACAATCAATGAAGCAGGTGCACCCATATGTGCATAAACATTGATGTTCATACTTGCAAAGAGAACTGTTGACAGTGTGAACCCAAGCCCGTGTGTGAGGCTGCCCGGGGCTGGCCCAGGTCTGGCCCAGACGCCCTCAGCCCTACTGTGAGCGCATCCTGCAGGACGAAGCCTCTGTGTGAGAACCCACCGGGCCGAGACCTCCCGCGGGGAGCGGATGTGACTGAGCGAGGTGGGAGTTGCTGGCTGTGAGGGAACAGGGGGCCGCGTGCTGGGTGTGTGGACAGGACTTTGAGGCTAAAAAACCTGCACAAGGTCCTTGCAAAATCAAAAAGTGTCCTAGTTTATTAAATCATCTCCCATTATTATTCACTCAATACATATTTTTTATTTGTCATCTGTTTAACTTATTTGATGAGGTATCTATTTCATCGGGTTATTTTCTTATTTTTGAATTTCTGGGGCTCTTCAATTTTTTGTTTTCAGTTTTGATTTTTAAAGATTTATTTTATTTATTTGAAAGGCAGAGGGACAGAGCTCCATCCAGGTCTCCCACATGGGTGCAGGGCCCCCAGCGCTTGGGCCGTCCTCCGCTGCTTTCCCAGGCCGTTAGCAGGGAGCTGGATTGGAAGTGGAGCAGCTGGGTTTGAAGCCACCGCGCCACAACCCTGGCCCCTTTATAACCTCGGATCCCAGTGCTTTACTTGGTGTGGATTTCTGTCTCACTGGAGTTGTGCCCCATGCCAGGGGCAGCCCCAGGAAGTGAACAGAGGCACGGAGGGCATGAGAGTTCCTTTCTATAGGGATAGGTAGGCAAGGCCCTGATAGGACAGCAGTGTGCAGAAGGGAGCAAGCCGGGAGCCGAGGGGAGCGGGTCCAGGGAGAGGAACGGCGAGGGCAGAGGCCCCGGGCTGCCGTCAGGAGGCTGCTGGGGGGGCTTGGTGCCCTTGTGAACTCTGACCACGGGCTCTTGTCTTCCCGGGCTGCTGGGGTGACTGAGTGGTTTAACACAGAACTACAAGTGCGTCTTCCCGCAGTTCTGGACGCGAGCGTCTGAAGCACAGCTGGGAGCAGGCGGAGCTCCTTCCTCGCCTCTTCCTTCGCTGCGGCTCTGCGTCTCCCTTGGGTGCGGCTGCCTCACCCAGTCTTTGCCGACTTCTCCCTCTTCTCTGTGTGGCTCCCCCCGGGTGTCTCCTCCTCCTCTCCTTCTTAGGTTTATTTGAGAGAGAGAGAGAGAGAGAGCGAGAGAGAGAGAGAGATCAACCATCCACTGGTTCACTCCCCGGATGGCTGTGATGATGAGAGCTGGGCCAGGCTGAAGCCAGGCTCCTGGAACTCCATCTGGGTCTCCCACATGGGTGCAGGGCTCCAAGCGCTTGGGCCATCCTCTGCTGCTTTCCCAGGCCATTAGCAGGGAAAGTGGATTGGAAGTGGAATAGTCAGGACTTGAACTGGCGCCCATACGGGATGCCGGCGCTGCAGGCGGCAGCTTAACCTATTGTGCCACGGCAAGGCCCACTTAATCACATCTTCAAAGACTCTGTCTCCAAATGCACTCACATTCCCAGGCACAGGGATTACGGCTTCAACAATCGAGGAGGAAAACATTTCAGTCCGCAGCAGTTGGATAGCTGCTTCAGAGTGCGCCTCGGGACCCCGAAATCCCCCCACACCGGTAGCTTAGGCCGGCCAAAGGTCCCTTCCCTCTTCCGCCATCTCAGCTCGACGTGAACTGTCCAACAGAGATGGCTTCAGTCAAACATTCGCAGGCCCAACTCCACTTGCTAAGGCAGCTTACGGCACTCATTCTCCAGCCAAGTTCGCCCATTTGGCTTACACCAACTGGAACCTCACAACCGATAGCCCAAGTCAGATTGGCTTCCCCGGGAAACATCGAGAGCTACACGGCTCAAACACTCCCCCTGCAGGTGGATGCAAACCGCCTGCCGAAGCGCCAGGAGCGGAGCTGGACCTGTGCTCCAGTCCAGTGAGACCGCTTTGCGGTGTCCCGCGGTCAAGGTCAGAGCGGCTCTCAGCCTTATTTCCCGCGCTTTCAACTTCATAAGCGATTTCGCCACGGCACGGGATTCTGATGGCAAGAGCTGTGGGTGCATTCATGTTCTGCTTGTTCGTCATTCATGCGCACGACTGCCCTGAGCCTGTGAGATGCACCCCGCCATTGCAAACGGGACCAGAGAGATGAGGGCCCTCCAGGGTAAAGCCGCTGCTGCACCTGCCCGCTTCGTTTTGGACAGGGGACGGGGGCAGCGTGCAGGCTGAGTGGGGAAGGGGCGGGGGGCGCGGATGACATTCACACACCACAGTCACGCACCTGGGCCGCTCCCACCGTGTTGTGACGGAGGCAGGGGCAGAGCGAGAGGCACCTTGCACCCCGGGCACAGCACAGCCCCACCACTCAGCAAGCACCACTCCGACGGCTGCCTGATGGGGGGTTGGAGAATTCAGCAGAGCGCAGCCCCCCCACCCCCACCCCAGGGCCCGGCGCTGCACACGGGCGCTGGTGAATTTCAAGCTGAATGGCACGCTCTCCACGCAGCAGCTGCCAGAGAACAGGGTGGTCTTGTGCCAGAAGCACGGCCCGGTGCTGTCAGCGTCAAAGCTGTCGCCATGAAGTAACCCCAGGCGGAGAGAAGTTAGGTCAGGGCGCCGAGCACGCAGCAGCACTTCCGTTTCCTTTCCGTACTGATCTAACCGTGAACCGGTTTAAGCAAGAATACCCCAGGACCACGCACTGAAGCTGATCACAGCCTGCCCGGGAAGACGACTCCTGCTCATAAATGGAGTTCTTGGCAAGCCGTGGATGTGGGGCCCTGCGTCCCGCTCACCGCCTACAGGCTGGATGCCAAGTGAACCCACACACACGCTCGGTGAGCACAGCACACGCTGGCGGCTGCCCGTCTCCTTCCAGGCGCCGGACAGACAGCCCGCGGGGAGCTCCGGGACAGAGGAGGACGGGGTGTGGGGGGGCGACGATGCTTCCTCCCACAGGAGAACAGTGTGATTTCTCGACTCCACAGTGCATGACCTGCTAAGCCCTGCTGATGAGATGAAGCAATGAGAACTACCACAGGGCGGCGCTGTGGCGTACAAGGCTAAGCCTCTGTCTATAGCGCCGGCATCCCACACGGGCGCCAGTTCCAGTCCGGGCTGCTCCACTTCTGATCCAGCTCCCTGGGAAAGCAGCGGAGGGTGGTCCAAGTGCTTGGGCCCCTGCACCCACAAGGGAGGGCACTCACATGGGAGACCCAGATGAAGCTCCTGGCTCCTAGCTTTGGTCTGGCCCAGCCCTGGCTGTTAAGGCCATTTGGGAAGTGAACCAATGGATGGGAGATCTATCTCTGGCTTTGAAATAAATAAATAAATATTAAAAAAAAAAAAAAAAACACAAAAAAAAACTACCACAGCTCCACAGCCACTTAGAGTCCTCCTGCCCGACAGGGTCAGGAATTCCCAATGACACCAAGTGGTGCTGGGAAGCAGATCGGCTGTCGCCACCCGGCTGGACTAGCCTGTGCCCAAGTCTGAGCAGGAGTTCAGGGCACTGACAAGGGCAGAATGCTCCTCACACGCCGCCACGGCATCCTGTGGCTTCACGCCACCGAAGACCGGACTCTCCGTGAAGATGTTTGAAATTACAATCAAGGCGCCGGCACTGTGGCGCAGTGGGTAAAGCAGCTGCCTGCAGTGCTGGCATCCCATATGGGCGCCGGTTCGAGTCCCAGTTGCTCCACTTCTGATCCAGCTCTCTGCTATGGCCTGGGAAAGCAGTAGAAGATGGCCCAAGTGCTTGGGCCCCTGCACCCATGTGAGAGACCTGGAAGAAGCTCCTGGCTTTAGATTGGCACAGCTCTGGCCAGTGCAGCCATCTAGGGAGTGAACCAGCAGATGGAAGACCTCTCTCTCTGCCTCTCTGTAACTCTACCTTTCAAATAAAATAAATCTTTAAAACATATATAATCATTTTTCTTTAAAAGGAAACAGATGCAAATCCAGTTTTATAAAATTTGACAACCAACGCAGGGAATACCAAGGCACAGCTGAGATGCAGAGCCAGCTGCACCCCACGTGAGAAGAGTTTTGCGAGCTTCGTAATTCCCACAGCCATGGGGGCCGCGGCTGCCACCGCCGCTGCTTCTGCAGGAGCCCGTGTTGTTCCCCGGAGGCTGGAGCAGGGTCTCAGCAAGTCTTACTGCTGCGCCCCATTCTACCTCTGACCCCTGGGGCTGGGCCGGGGTGAGGGATCCCTCTTGGCAGGTGCACACTCACCCCAGGCACCCTCCACTGGCTCCCACAGTTCCTCGCCCTTGTGGTTCCTATAACCAGGAAACACCGTCCTTGAGGCTGGGAGAACCTTCTAGAACACCCGGGCGCCGCGGTGCAGGACTTGCAGGCGCCTTGCATGGCTGACGGGGATGCCGCCGTGCAGTATCTAAGACCAAAGGGGCCCAGGAAGCCCCGTCAGGGTGGTGGGTGACGAGGCATCTTGAGGCGGTCACAGCAGCAGTCCCGGCGCCATCGGTCCCCTAGCGCCCTCGGCAGGCAGCGCCGCCCTCTGGCGGCACCTGCACTCGTCTTCAGGATCTGTTCCGGTGCAGGAGGCTCGGGAATTAGAATTTAAGCGTCGAGGGTGGACTGGTGCAGCTACCCAGCTCCCGCGGGCGGCGGGGCAGCCTGTGCTCCCCGCGGTCAAGGCTGGAGGGCTCCAGCCATGAGGCTGCAGGTGCAGGCCGGCGGCCCACGCTTCAGCGGGATTACAGAATCTCAACTGAGATGAGAATTCCGCTTCCAATCGGACGGCACTTCAAAAAGCTCACGGGAAATGGGATTAAAAGATGAATTTGATAGAAAAACTGAAGTCCAGGCAGTTCTTTCACCCCAGGCATCGCCACAAACTTTCTGAAAATCCCTTGGATGACAGTACTTCAAAAAACACTCCTGTAAAATTAGAATCAAAAAACAACCTTGTGGAAGCATCTTCCCCCAGCTGAGGCTCAAAAGGAAGCGGGGCAGGGGCTGGCGCCCCCTAGCGGCCCCTGACGGTCAGGTTTCACATCAGACCAGACCCGGCCGGCCCTTTCCTCCCACGGGAATCAGAGGCGGGCGCCCTGTGCCTGGTTCCAGGCCCCGCGACTCTGCTTTGGCTCCAGCTTCCTGCTAATGCGTCCTGGGAGGCAGCAGACGGTTCAAACGCTTGGGCCCCTGCCGCCTGCGTGGAAGGCCCAGATGGGGCTCCTGGCTCCTGGCTCCGGCCTGGCCCAGCCCCAGGGCTGCCGCCCGCATTTGAGGAGTGAACACATCGGGGAGTATGTGTTCTGAGATGAAAACAAACAGAAAACCCAAAGAAATCAGGAAGATGCAGAAAGTCCCTACTTCCATCTTTAGTATTTTATTAACGAAAACCCCAAGAAACTAAATATTTGTCCTGGAACAAAATAATGTGTACACCTTCGTGTGAGGATGTATCTATTTGGTTCTAGAAGACCGAGTGGCTGCTACTGTAGGAATTCAAACCAAAGGAGAACCGGAACTCCGCCCTGCCCGGGGAGGACAGCGGGGAGCGAGCCCCTGCAGCTTCGTGCCGCGCTCACCGCGGCCTCCACTTGATGTCCTTCACCCCGTGGAAGTGTCTCTTCAAGGCAGTGCTGTCCGCCCAGGGGGAATTTAAACAGGAGTCGTCGTCGTCTTCTTCCAACCTCTGGAAAGCAAGTGTGTTTTCCTTAGGAAGGCGTCCCCAGCACACGGGGAGAGGGCCCCCGCCTGCCGCGCCCCGCCGCGGCGGACACAGCAGAGACGCCTCCCCCGCGCACCTGCCCCCGCGCCCGCGCCCGCGGCGCCCGCCCTGCCCGGTACCTTGAGCTCCTCCTGCCTTCTGTGATAATACAGCATGAGCTGCTTCTGCTCCTCACTGCTGATGATGGGCTCGCGGGCGGGGGCGCCCTGTCCCCTCTGCAAGACCAGGGCGGGAGCGCAGGCTGGGTTAGGGCACTGCTGGGGCAACCCAGGAAGTTACGGCCCCCGTTTCACCCCCGCCTTGGCTGGGCGCCAAAGCTGCGCAGGTCACTGCTCTCATCACGTGAGCTCAGTAGCGCCCGCACCCTGCATCAGGGGGCCGGGGGCCAGAGGCTGTGCAGCGTCACCTCTGTCCTGGCCACGCCTGCGGCGTGCAGAGCCACGGGCTCTGGCTACAGGAAACGGGGAGGGAACCGTCTCCCCCAAACTACGGAGAGATGCAGCAGCAGAGGAAGCCACGGCCGGTAGGTGACACTCGGAAGGCCCCTGAGCCCCCACGCACCGCGCCTCTGTCTGTCACCTGCGAGTCCCTTGTGGCGCTGCTGCCGCACCCGTATTTTCTTCCAACCGCGACTGTGCGCAGATACGTTCAGCCCGGGCCCGCGGGACTGCAGCAGCAGCCCAGGGCCAGCAGGGGGCGCAGCGGGCAAGCCACGCGTCAGTCACTGCCGCGTCCCGCACAGGGACACCAGCTTCCGCCGGCCCCCGCCCGCCACACGGGAGCCCTGGACGCGGCTCTGGCTCCTCGTTCGACCTGGCCCGGCCCCAGCTGTCGTGGCCACGCGGGGAGTGAGCCAGCGCGCGCAGTCTTTTAGGTCCATGGTGAATCTTCATCAGCTTGATGGCGAATCAAATACCCGCCACGTGAGCACGGCACGCACCTGCTGGATCTTGACGATGATTTTGGTTTTCTCGTTCTTCCCCACGTAGTCGGAAAGCTTCTTGCTCCTGCGGAGCTCCTTGGCCGCCCACCACAGCTGTGCCTCGGACTCCTTGATGACGTTCAGTCCCGCCTGGGGCCGATCAAAGACCAGCTTTAAGGGCTGCGGGAACTGTCCCGGATGTGGGTGCAGCGGGCAGGCTCCCAGCAGCTGGCCTGCCCCGACACCGCCAGGGGGCGCCCTCACTCAGCTAGCTTCCTGCTGGGGAGGGGCAGTGTCCTGCTCACGCACACCTCACCCACAAGGAAAGGCCTCCTTCCACGGGTCTGTGGCTACTTCCCTGGTTCTGAATGGAGGCCCAGTGGGCTCACAGTCCACCCATTTAAGGTGGCTCAGAGCAGCGTTCGATCCAAAGGGAAACGGGGCACACGGGTAAGAAAATAACACGCAGCGAGAGCGGAGGCCGTGCACCGGGTGGAAACGGGCGCAACGAGGCTCCGCTTCTCAGCAGCCCCGAGCCCGGGCTCTCATGTGTCCAGCTGCTCCCCAGGGCGCCTCACAAGCCTCCTCGCGGCACCACCCTCTCGGGGCCTGCCCGCACCCAGAACTCCGCTCGCGCAAAGCAGCCTGGGAAGCACCACCTCTGGGCCCGGGGCCGTGAGCGACCCCGTACCTGAGTTCCCGACAGGTCTTCCTTATCTTCGAACTCCATCCGGATGGGATCGTAGGGCGGCAACCCCATGGGGTACACAATCATCACGGCGCCGCGGAGCTGGTCCAAGGCGTCTTTCAGCATCTCCGTGGTCACGCAGACGCCGGCCTCCACCTGCCTCTGAGTGGACAGGCATCATGACCTCATCAGCTCCATAGCTACTAGAAGACGCTGCCGGACACTGCCGCGCCACAGGAGGCAGCCGGGCAGCTCCTGTTCCCGGAGGGACTGCCGGGGTTTCAGAGGCCGAGCCGAGTCCAGACGGCACAGCAGGCTCTGGGCAGCCCCGAGAGAGGTGCTTGCGGGGCAGGAACCCAGGGCGGCAGTGCAGCCGGGAGAGCCAGCACCAGAGGGGCGGCTCACGTGCGCCTCGAGGCCCTTCACCTGCAGGGCCTGTGTTAACCCTGCCTGCTTTCAGAATTGAGCCGAGCTGCAAACACCCGGTTGGTGTTGGGATGCAGAGGCTACAGGTGTATGGGGCCAGCACCATGGCACAGGATGTAAAGCCACTGCCTGCAGTGCCGGCATCCCATGTGGGCCCTGGTTCAAGTCCCGGCAGCTCCTCTTCCGATCCAGCTCTCTGCTGTGGCCTGGGAAAGCACCTGCATGGGAGACCCGGAAGAAGCTCCTGGCTTCAGACAGGCCCAGCTCTGGCCGTTGTGGCCATTTAGGGAGTCAACCAGAGGATGGAAGAAGATTTCTCTTTTTCTTCCTCTCAAATAAATTAATCTAATCTAAAAAAAAAAAAAAAAAAAAAAAGAAAAAGAAAAAAGGCGGCTGCAGGTGGAGCTTTAAATAAAGTGGCAGCTGTGGCCATGAGAGGAGGAGGTGGACTCCACGCTTCCACGCTGCATCTGAGGCGCCAGGAAATGGCAGGAGGCCCGCTGGCACTGAGGATGGCGGGGCCCACAGCCTACGGAAGGTCCCGGACAGGCCCCCCGGTGGGTCTGGTGGAAGGAAGCGTGCAGGATGTGCCGCATCCTGGGTACAGAACAGAGGCGGCGAGTGAGGGAACAGCGAGTTCAGTGGTCCAACCCCGTGTCTGAAGGGCTGGCTGGTGTGCAGGCAGAACCACCCGGAGCCAGCTGGGGGCGCCAGTTCCCAGTTAGAGAAGGTGCCAGGGTGGAGGAGAGGGGCTCTGCGTTATCTGCCGAAGGCTACAATCTGCACTGGACAGGAGATGACAAGCGGAGGGAAAACGAGGGCCAAGAGTGAAGCGCTGACAAGCACACGCTCCGAGAAGCCACGGAAGCAGCAGGAGGGTTCTTCAGAGAGGGCTGGGGTAAAGGGGGAGCAAGGGGACTCCAAAACGTCTGTGCCAAAATGGAATGCAACGCTAAGTTCACTGGGGCCAGCCCTGTGCTGCGTGGGTTAACCACTGCTTGGAACATGGCAGGGAGCTGGCTTGAGCCCCGGCTGCTCCACTTCCAATCCAGCGCCCTGCTAATGCACCTGGGAAAACAGCAGAAGATGGGCCCAAGTGCCTGGGCCCCTGCACCCGCACAGGAGACCCGGATGCAGGTCCAGCTCCTGGCTTCAGCCTAGCCCTGTCTCTCCTCCCGTCACTCTAGACTTCAAAGTAAATGAATAAATAAAATCTTTAAAAAAGATAATTTTGGTGCAGAAAATTTTGAAATCTATGCATAGTTTACAGTACACATTTCTATGAACTTTTGAAAAAGTTTATGAAAAGAATATGCATGGATTTTTAAATGTTTTGGCACCAAAACAAACATCTTTTAATTCCATTTTTCCGCAAATGTTTTGAAATCTCCCTCACAGAATGAGGCCCAGACCCCTGTGTTCTTACCATGTTCTGACACGTGCTAAAATGACTAGATGTGAGCCATTAACACTCCCCCAAAAAGGCCTTCCAGTCACGTACAGCGTGCAACGTGGACCCAAAGTCTCCCCGGAAAGACTTCACAGAGCCTTAAGTCAGGCACGGGGGTGGGGTGGCGTGGGGGGCTATCCTGAAGCTGTTAAGAGATTAGTGGAGAGAGCAAAGAGTTTGAGAGGCATTGGTTTAGAAATACGGTTAGCAGCAGAAAAAGTAGACAACCCTGGGAAGACCTGCACATGAAGGCAGTAGCAACTGGCGTCTATTTATTATGGATAAATACGATGGACAGAAATATCGATCATTTAAAGATTTATTATTTATTTGAAAAGCAGAGTGACAGAGAGACAGAGAGAGAGCACGCGCGATATCTTCCATATGCTGGTTCATTCCCCCAAATGGCCATAATGGCGGGACTGGGCTAGCTGAAGCCAGGAGCCAGGAACTCCATCCGGGTCTCCCACATGGGTGGCAGGGCCCAAGCACTCAGGCCATCCTCTGCTTCTTTCTCAGATGCATCAGCAGGGAGCTGGGTCAGAGCGGAGCAGCTGGGAGCTGAACCAGCTCTCCAATATGGGGCACTGCCAGAGACGGCTTAACCTGCCGCGCCACGATGCCCACGACCTGCGTATCAGTAGTATTGTTTACGCTCCTTCTTCTATGAAGTAGTTTTTGTATATTTAACTTTCAAAAACCAGTTTCTATTATATATGTACTATGTTGGTCAAGTATCTCAAGAGCTACTCCACGACCACAAATGCAAATCTCCGCCGTGGTGCTTGCCATAGGGTCAAAGAAACACAAGGAGCAGCCCTCGACCCCTATTTGTGCTGGGTATCAACCTGCACGTGCCCAGCCAGCACTGGGAGGGTTCTGGACACACGCCGTGGTTGTGACAAGGGAAAGCAAGGGTCCACCGCAAACACACTCCTTTCTCCACCTCTGGAAGGATTTCAACAGCGTGACCCTGGGTACCACAGTTATCGTACGTATTCCAAGGTCAACCTTTAGAGCAGCATTTTACAAAAGCCGATTGCTTGGTCTGGCAGGTGAGACACTGGTTAAAACGCCTGCTTCCCACACTGAGTGTGCATGTTCCAGTCCCAGCTCCCGACTCCAACTTCCTGATCACGCAGACCCTGCGAGGCGGTGGCGATGGCTTAAGTAACTGCGTTCCTGCCACCCACAGGGGAGGCCCAGGTGGAGCTCCTGGCTCCCAGCTTCCGCATGGGACAGCCCCTGCCACCGCAGGCACGGGGGGCTTGATTCAGTAGATGAGCGCTCTCCACCTGTCTCTCCACCTCTCAAATAATGATTTACAAGTTTAACAATTTAACTTAAAAAGAAGGAAAAAAGTAAAAGCTAACCTTAGATATTATTGCTTTGGCTTCTTCTATAGTCTTCTTTAAGACTTGCTTCATTTTTTCATTTGGGGCTACAAAAACAAAAGGAGAGAGAGAGAGAGAGAGAAGGGGGGGGGGGCATCAGACAGCTCTTCGAAGGTCCTCCCGCACTCCTCGGTCCCTACTGTGACTCGGGAGTAAGTAAAGTAAGAGGATGCACCTGCATGGCGCGCGGTGGCAGAGCCCCGTAGCAGGTGCTGCACGCCCCTGGGGAGCCAGGGGTGGCCACCCCAACCCAGCCGGGGCCACTGACGACGCGGGCCTTCAGCACGTTCATGGGAAATGCATAGCATGGGCTGCAAAGGAGTTTTGGCACCAAAAGTAAACTTTTCTTGTAATTCCATTCGCCATGACCTTCAGAGGCACCCTCATATTTAAACGAGTGGGTAGCTGCGTCCCAATAAAACTACAGAAATAGGCAATGGGCTGAATTTGACATGTGGTCCATCATCTGGTGACTGCCGAGACAAGAAAGAAAAAGTTTAGAAAAAAAAATCATCGGGGATGGAATCCCCAAACCCATGGCAGCGGGGACAAGTTCAAACTGTGCGTTCTTAACAGCAGATCCACTCGACGCTGACATTAGCAGAAATACCAAACCGCGTTAGGGTCGAAATGGCTCACTAAGGGCCACGCTGGTTTACAGACAAATAATCAACCGTCTGACTGCTTCTTATGGGATATTTGTCTCACTGCCGAAATTCCTTCCGAGAACCAAACAGTCTCTCCAGACTGAGCACAAGTTCAGGTGTGATAAGAGCAACAACCATTTTCCAGGTTAGAATTCTAAGGAAACCACACCTGGAATTCCGTCATCTACCTGTTTTTTAAAGATCGTGTTTTGGGGCGCGCAGGCCCTGCTGAAACACTCCTCTGTCTTCTGAAGAGTGTTCTGGGGACATGGGAGGTACTTAGGTGGCTGTTAAATGATCCATTATAGTTTTTTAAGTGGAGCTTCTTATGCAGGAAAAAATGGAGAAGCCATCCAGAAGGATTATCACCGTCCTCCTCCCAGTCGCTCACGGCCAGCCATGTGCTGTGCCACAAGCTGGTGGCCTGCGCACCACGGGGCGTGTCCTCCACGGAGCCCCTTACACAGAGATTCACGGCCTTCTCCCTACATAAACCCCGACACCTGCACACAGGCACAACGCACAACCACCACACATTTCCCCAGTTCATAGCTGCCGAAATTTGATCAGGCTGACCCGGGTGAGCTCGCCAGGGCTTGGCCGTTTGCGGCTCTGGACACGTTGTGCGGTTCATCTCGTCTGCGTAGGTGCAGCCAGAGCTCAGCAGACGACGGAAGCTGCCCTGTATCCCTGACACGGTGCGATCTGACCCCAAGGGCCTGCACAGAGCAGGATTCCCCACCCAGTGCGCACTGAAACACCGAGGTCCACCTTCCCCCCTCGGGACCTGCCTCCTTCCTCCCCGGTCTACTCAGGCCCACGCAGAGGACAGAAACGCGAAGTTACCTTGTCCGTTCCTTCGTCCAATGTCATCCTTTTTAAACACGGGGCCCCCGCTGGGGACACACTTGTCGCCCCATTCGTCCTTCAGTTTCAGCTCTTCGATCTGCTCATCAGTCAGTCCTTGCATATTCGGAGGGAGAAACACGCCATGTTCTGCTAATTCTTCCATTTCTTAAAAACAAGGCGGGGGGGGGGTCAGAAAACACATGCCACAACCATCCCCCTCCTACCTCTCCCCGCCCCGGAACGCCAACCCCGACACAGCAAGGGTCTTGTGCATCCGGCTGCCCCCGTTTGAGCTCACACACCGCTCGCTGTGAGCCACTCCGGTCCCCGCCCCTCGCAGCCAGGCCCCGGTGTGCATCCTCCATGCGCAGAGAGGCGCAGGGTGTGGGAACTGGCCGGGGCCAGGCAGGCTGGTTACAGACCCTGAGCTCTAATCCCCCGTGCTGGGCCGTGCCGTGCCGGAACGTGAATTCCCATGGAAAGCTGAGTTTATTCATACAAAGTGTTCCTGTTTTCCGCATGTGCTCACACAGGCAACCTCAGGGTTAAAAATAGTTGCCAACACCCCCACCTTCCTTAATTCACAGCTAATACTTTATCTAAGAATGTCACAACTGGGACCAGCACCATGGCACTGCAGGTTAAAGCTACGGCCTGCAGGGCTGGCATCCCATGTGGGTGCTGGTTTGGGTCCCGGTTGCTCTACTTCCAACCCAGCTCCCTGCTAATGCCTGGGAAAGCAGCAGAGGATCACCCAAGTGCTTGGGCTCCTACACCTGGCATGGGAGACCCGGATGAAGCTCCTGGCTCCTGGCTTTGGATTGGTCCAGCTCCGGCCGTTGCGACCATCTGGAGAGTGAACCAGCTGATGGAAGACCTCCCTGTCTCTCCTTCTAACTCTGCCTCTCAAATAAATGAATCAAAAAACCCTTCACAACTAACTTCTGTGATTCCAGCTGACTCACAGGCCTGGGAGGCCGGGGAGACAGCAGCACAGGGCCCCGGGTGCCCAGTACCAGGCTTACCGTGCTATGGCACGGCTGTATGTTTCTGGACATACCCGGCCTCCTGCCTAGCCGCTGACACGGGCCACTGCACAGTCCGTGAGCCGGCCCGAAGTTCACCAGCGGGACTCTTGTCTCTTCACCAGTGGGGCTCTTGTCTCTCAGCGCCACCACGAAAAGGCAACCCCGGGGCCTCTTCTCCCCAAATGCTTCCCTCTTAAAAAAATAACAACTTCACCCGGAGCAACTAAGAAACCATACAGATCCTCCCCGGGGCCCCCAGGAGACTCGGCGGTGGGGGGGGGGGTGGGTGGGTGGGACAAGCCATTTCTGTCGTTAGAGCCCGGCACAAGAGTATTACACAGCAACAGAGGTGCTGTGCGTGTGCGGAGTTGTCCCAACTCTCAGGCACATCGCAGACCACACCTGCTGTGTGGTCACCTGCTACGAGGTACACCGGACTGCTTAAAACTCCGGCCACGTGTCGAAGGCTCCACGGCCACGCGCGGGCCGCACAAACCCACCCGCTTAGCTGTCCCAGCGCCCCCTTCCCCGCGACCTGGCCAGCACCCGCAGATCCTGGCTCCCCTTCTTCATTCGCCTCTGGTTAACTCCGGGGGTCCCCCGTCCCCGCACACACTCGGCCCTGCGCGCCCCCCGGGGCCCTCCGAGCCGGGCCGCCCGGTTTCCCGGCCTCGTCCCGCACCTGAGCAGAGCCGCTGCACCTTGAGCCGCCCGTTGTAGACGCGGGTCACCTGCACCGTGAGCTCCTCCAGCTCGGTGCTCCCGGGCGTCTGCAGCAGAAACTGGCTCTCGTCGCCCCGCTTCACGTGCAGCACGACCATGGCGGCGCCGGCGGCCCGCGGGTCCCGCAGGCCGACGCTGGCCGGAGGCGCTAACGGCCGAGCGGAGGCCGGAACCCGGGCACCCGGCACCGGGCTGCGCGTCGCCGCCGCTCCCGGAAGTGGCTGTTGTCAGGGCAACGCAAACACAGCCCCGGCCGCGCGGGGGCAGCTCGGCCCGCCGCCCAGGGACTGGCCCCCGGCCCGCGACTCCGCCCGGGGAGGCGGGGGAGCCGAGTGGGCGGTGGCCGCGGCGGGAACAGGTAGCGGGGCTGGCCTCGGCCGCCCCAAACGCTAGCGTCGTTTCCGCCGCCGGCAGCCCCACTTCCGGAAACGCCTCCTGGCCGTTTCCGGTCACGCCTCCTGGCCGTTTCCGGTCCGGCCTCGATGGCCGCTCCCCGCGGGTCGCGCTGGCGGGTTCTGCGGGGCCGAGTGCCTGCGTTTGTCTGTATGTGCAGGGGCTGCTGCCGGAACGACCCTCGCCAGCACCCCCAGCCAGTCCTTACCGAACCGCCATGCCTGCTCGCAGGATTGTGTTGGACCCCAGGGAACACGTAAACAGGTGGAGGCCAACTCCGGAACTGGCACCCAGGAAACCCAGGAGGGGGCTCGGCCTGTGAGGTCAGCCGAGGGTCAGAGCAAGCCCCAGGGGGCGGGGGTAGCCTCCGCCCCGAGTCCTTAGTGACAAGGCCCTAGTCTCGTCATCAGAGCCGCCTGGACCGATCGGAACCGGATAGAGAGGGATGGAGCCCACGGGAGAGGGGACGACGTGTTCCCTCCAAGTGCCGGGACGCAGGATCACACGCACCCTCCCGCAGGCAGCCCTGGTCATTCCGATGGGCAAGTGTCTGACCTCCCACGTGGGTGCAGGGGCCCAAGGACTTGGGCCATCTTCCACTGCTTTCTCAGGCCACAGCAGAGAGCTGGATCGAAGTGGAGCAGCTGGGTCTTGAACCGGCACTGCATGTGGTAGCTTTACCCGCTATGCCACAGCGCCGGCACCTGTTCTACTTTTGACCCAGCTTCTTGTACATGTTTCCGGGAAGGCAGAAGATGGCCCAAGTACTTGGGCCCCTGCCACCCATGCAGGAGACCAGGATGGGGTTGTGGCTCCTAGCATCGGCCTGGCCCAGCCCAGACTGTTGTGGTCATGTGGGGGAAAGAACCAGCAGATGGAAGACCTCTATCCCTCCCCCTCTGTTTCCCTCTCTCCATCTGTCTCACATTGCCCTTCAAATAAATAAATCTTTTTTTAAAATTTTTTATTTTTTTTTTAAATTTTTAAATTTTTTTTTTTTTTTTGACAGGCAGAGTGGACAGTGAGAGAGAGAGCCAGAGAGAAAGGTCTTCCTTTGCTGTTGGTTCACCCTCCAATGGCCGCCGCGCTGCAGCCGGCCCACCGTGCTGATCCGATGGCAGGAGCCAGGTGCTTCTCCTGGTCTCCCATGGGGTGCAGGGCCCAAGCACTTGGGCCATCCTCCACTGCACTCCCTGGCCACAGCAGAGAGCTGGCCTGGAAGAGGGGCAACCGGGACAGAATCCGGCGCCCCGACCGGGACTAGAACCCGGTGAGCTGGCGCCGCAAGGCGGAGGATTAGCCTAGTGAGCCACGGCGCCGGCCTTAAATAAATCTTTAAAAAAAATAAAAGATAAATTGGTGTTTGAGTTTCCACATCAGTTTCTTGCAAGTTTGGATATCGTACGTCAGTCACCCTTGCTGCAGTTTCTGGGCCTGCAGAGCTTAGGATCTGGCTGTGGACCACGTGGAAAGCGTGGGAAGTAAGCTACACTCTAGAGAAGTATTTGCAAATCACGTATCCAGCAAAGGACAGGTAATATGGAGAAACTCAGCATTCGGAACAGTCCACTTAGAAAATAGGGAAAAGGATGCAAACACTCCACCGAAGAAGATCCAAGAGAGCAAGTAAGTCCAATGTCAATAACTATGGGGGAAATGCAAATTAAAAACACAATGAAATGCCTACTAGAATGGCTACAATTAAAAACAACAAGAAAACAGTGACGATGGCAAATGAGGGCAAAAGTGCAGAGAAGCTGGGTCACCCGACCTGGCTGATGGGACTGGGAAATGGAGGACCCTCTGGAAAAGTCTGGCAGTTTTCTTACAAACTGAAGCACGCCACCAGTGCAGTCACAGCCGAGTAGTCAGACTCCTCAGCATGTGTCCAAGCATAGAACCTCTGTTCCCATCAGCTGTATCTGTCACAGCCCCAAACTGCAGACAATCCTCACGTGCCCCAGCAGGTGAACTGTTGGCTGTGGGCTAGCCTACCGTGGAAGACACTCCTGATATGTATGACCTGGAGGGCTCTCCTGGGGATTACGCCACGTGAACACAGCCAATCCTGAAAGGTCAGAAATGGAGAACAGAGGAGCCTGCCAGAGGGGAAGGCAAAGGAGGGAATGGAGGACGGGATGGGCAAAGGCAACAAGGAGTTCCTTGCAGTGCTGGGAAAGTCCTGTATCAGCGGCAGTGTCGGGTGTGCTACTGGACCATGGCTTTGCAAGCTATGACCACCTGAGTGAACTGGGTGAGGGTACATGGGACCTGTATCATTTCTTACAATTACATGTCATTCCACAATTATCACGAAATGCTTTTGAAAAGCCTATTATTCTGTCTCTGTAACTTAAAGGTTAATGAACCTGTTCATTCAGCTATTTAAGAATTTAGGTAATTGTTTTGAATATCAATCATAGAGGATTACATTGAAAAAAGACAATACTGCTAAGAACTGCTAACTGGGCCTGGTCTCTGACTGTGGCTCTTTTTAGCCAGTCTTTCTGGCTGTTTGTGTCCACGGCCCCCCTCTCCCTGTCCCCCCATCCTCACCGTTTCTCTGTGGGTCAGAGCATCCTCATTCACGCTGCGTGTGTTGTTGTCAAGTCAACAAGAGTTTGAATGAGGGCCTCTCATGGGCTGAGTGCATGGGCTGCTTCGTGATGATGAGAGAGTGCAGGAAATCTCTGGCTTATTTTCAGAGTAAGCAGAATTTGGAGCAATATAATCAAGGAAAATAAGATCTTGAATTAAAATACCTGGTTGGCAGATGGAAGATACATCCCCCTCCATCCCTACCCCCCCCCCAACTCTGCCTTTTAAATAAATAAAAGTCTTTTAAAAAATAAAATACTGGTTTACCAGTAAGAATTGATCTATTTTCCCCAAATGCCAGTAAACTTCTGTAAGCACAAGGAAAATGAGAAAAACTCGTCCCTTTTGAGCAAAGTGGTCAGCATGGTAAATACAGGTGTATTTATTTCATGTGACAGCACATTGCACAGGATATGTACAGAATGTCTGTATACCATTGACTTTAATACTGTACTTCTATAAAGTATACAGTTATAAATATCGTATGCCACAGAAGCAATAAAATTCTTACATACATATAAACAGCAATCTACTACAGAGAACAAAGAATTCACAGAGATCCTCAGTGTCTAATTTCTGCTCTGCTTTTAACAGAACTGGTAAATATTTAATAATACACAGAATAATGACTAGTTATTTGCAGCATACTTTTAACTTTCCTAACTTTGTGCATTTTCAGCAACTTGCCAAATCTACTTTTCCTGAACAAGGCGGAGCTGCTGCTGCTGCTATGTGTGACCGAGACGGCGGCTGATAGTCAATAGGAAACACTGCTCACAGAACTGCACTCCCTACTAGCCACGTTTACCTAACAATGAATTATCTTGATAATGGAGAGCAAATACCATATACACTAATCACACAGATGTTAAAGCCACAGTTTCAAACAAGTTAATTCACATTTTGAAGCACACTGCTTATGGTAATACTGTTTAAAAGATACTACTGCTGAAATGATTAGAGCCCCCATAAAGCACAATATTAATTCCCAAGAGTTGTTTCTAACAGCAAATCCTGGCTGTTAGCAGAGAGAGAATTCTATAAATATAGTATTTTGATAACATTTGAGCATTTAGAAAAGCGCCTTTTCCTAGCAGATCTGCTTTAGATCAGAAGTGCAATGCAGTTTGCTGTGCTTTTACATTATAAGTATTCCTAACCATGAACTTTTCAATATTCTCCACACACACATCTTTAGAGGTTTAATGCGGACACAGAAATTTAGGTGGACATGTACAGCTCTTCATAGAAAAGGAACATTAACATATGGGTAAAGATGATTTTAAACTTAAAATGACAAGAAAACTATTGCTCAAGGAGTTCTCTGATTGGTTTACTTAATGATATCAAAATACTACATTCTGTAAAAATTCTGTATACGTCTTCATAAAATTAACAAAAGCAGAACCAACTGCATACTGGCAGTGCAGGAGACAAAATCCACAGCTAGTTTGAGGTACAGCCTCCAAGAACATAAAGCAGCACTGGACATAGATGTGTTATGTAGCCTCTTCATGGAGGGAGAAAGCATGGACGGTACATCCCCAATTCATAGCACTCAGGACAGCTGCTTGTCCCAGAGCAAACACGGCAACAGAAAAGTGCGGGAGGGGAACGGGCGACGCACACTGCAGTGCAGGAAGGCAGTGCGTTATCTCCAACGCTTCCCCTTGAACTTGGTGATGTGTGCCTTCCCTGCATTTTAGGCCCTAGTGCTGTTTTAAGAGCTAGACCATCTGTCCGTCTGACAGTGACCACAATGTACGCTGCTGCCAGCTCCAAGAACCTCCTCCCAGGGAAGGGCTAGAGTGTAAAGTAACAAGGGTGTGTGTATTCGGAAGGGAAGGTGGGGAACAGCAGACAACTCCTGCTCTACGGTGGGATTATTCCAATTTTAGAAATCAAGGAAACATTCAAATTACACTTGTGGCCATCTTTCTGGCGATAAGACATCGAGAAAGGGACCTGGTTAGAACTTTAGGGAGCTGGCAGCTCTGTGGTAGAATCTCATAAATGCCAACTGGCAGCAAGCCTGACAGCACCGGCAGTAAGGTCAGCAAAGTTGTGTGGGATTTCTGAGCTGCTTCCGAGAAGACCGACAAAGAATTTCTGAACACGGACTATTTTCTAAAGTAGTTTTAAGCACTTTTTATGGCTACTACTGTCTCCTGGTCACCTGGAGAGCAACACACCAAAACTCCAGTTAGAAGGATTCTTTTCCTTACGTCCAATATACACATATTCCAACTTTGTACATATCAAATAGTGGTATATCATAAAGATATCAGTGCACTTAACAATCACTTATTGCACGCAATAGTAACTAATGCCCAATTCTTTTGGCTTTCCCCTGCCAAAACTGAATGACGACTGTCTCCTAGTGTAGAACGTTATCTTTCCGTGAAGTCTAGTGTGGGAGACGCCTTAGACGCCAAGGCTGTGAAAGGATCCGCCGGAGGGTTGGTGCTGGGTTGGAGCGGTGGGACAGGAGGTGGAGGTGGCCTTCTCGATGGTAAGACACAAAAAGAAACATCTGTACCTTTGTTTTGGTGGTCAGTTGTCACGCCGGGGCCAGAAAACCAACCTGGCTGATGACCCAGGGAGGCTGTGTAACAAGCTGACTCCGACTTCCCTGCCACCCCAAAGTCGTCGTCGTCCTCAAAGGTCACCCACTCTTTCGGGTTGTTCATTTTTCCTGTAGACTGGCCCTGCAGATCAAAGCTGTCCTTGAAGCCGTCACGTGAAGAGGAAGGACTGCTTGTGTTATGACCGAGAGGCATCAGAGGCGGGAAAGGATTGTTGGGAACAGGCTCTTCCTTCGAGAACCATGGCGACGCCTCTGACTCCAGAGAGTGGGCTCTAAAGGGGTTTCCAGGGGCAGCAGTTCTGTCAGTGAAGGGGTTTGTGCTGGTCAAGCTGGTAATAAATGGGTTTGGAGAACTCCGCATATTTTCCTGGGATTTACTCCGGGCTGGAATTGGAGGCATCGTCGGCATGCAACTTACAGAACCCACAGTATTAACAGTACTTTGTGTTGCAGAAGGCAACTGAATCAACCTCTTTGGGTTTGTGGTTAGAACAGGTGATGTTTGAACACAGAGCTGAGCCTTTGATACAGCAAGCAGATTAAATGACAGATCTTCAAATGGGTCACTCTTTAATGTAGAGTCTTGTCTCACACCAGAGACTCCATTTGTTTTTATCTGGAATAGAGAGACAGAGACGATACTGAATATTCAGTTTACTTTTATTCTACCTCCTATTTCCCCTGTCTCAATTATTCTTCTTGTGGGGCAAGGATACAAATTTAGAAACTGCAAAACCGCTTTGAGTAGTCTGATACTCTGGTCATTTAAAATATAAGATGAAACAGAACAGTAGTCTCCGAAAACTCCTTACTAAAGAAATCTTTCTATTCAATCCATTTTTAATCCTTCCAAATAAGATAGAACTTCATCCACGCAAATTTTGAAATAGTAAAAACATAAATATACAGAATTAGCCAATTTGTTCCTACCCAGTTCTATCAAATTGTAACATGGACTTTAGAAACCCATATTCAAAACTTATACTAAATTATCTAAAAGTAAACTTCAAACACTCATCTAATGATGATGATGTGGTTTCACTGTTTTTAAAATAGACTGTCATTTAACATTAATATTATTCAAGTTCAATTTTATTAGCATATTTATATTCATAAGCTAAAGATTATACTTTCCTTTTCTATTTAGATAAATCTTTGAAGTTCTTTGCCTTTTAACATAAGTTCTCCTTTGCAAAATAAACTGTAAATAGTGTGACTACTTTTCTTAATTGAGCTTCCTTGTCAAAATATTCCTAAATAGAAATGCTACTAATTAATGAAACAATTATTTAAAACCAGGGGAGAGGGCCAGTGCTGTGGCGTACTGGGCTAAGCCTCTGCCTGCGGCACTGGCGTCCCATATGGGTGCTGATGCCTGTCTTGGCTGCTCCTCTTCAGATCCAGCTCTCTGCTTGTGACCTGGGAAAGCAGTGGAAGATGGCCCAAGTGCTTGGCCCCTGCACCCACTAGGGAGACCTGGAAGAAGCTCCTGGCTCCTGGCTTTGGATAGGTCCAGCTCAGGCCATTGTGGCCATTTGGGAAGTGAACCAGCGGATGGAAGACCTTTCTCTCTGCCTCTCAAATAAATAAAATCTTACAAAAAACAAAAACAAAAACAAACAAACAAAAAAAAAAACAAGGGGAGGAGCCAGTTTAAGCAACTAGCATCCTTTATTTATTTATTTATTTTTTGTTTTTGTTTTATTTTTCACAGGCAGAGTGGACAGTGAGAGAGAGACAGAGAGACAAAGGTCTTCCTTTACTGTTGGTTCACCCTCCAATGGCCGCTGTGGCCGGCGCACTGTGCTGATCTGAAGGCAGGAGCCAGGTGCTTTTCCTGGTCTCCCATAAGGGTGCAGGGCCCAAGCACTTGGGCCATCCTCCACTGCACTCCCGGGCCACAGCACAGCTGGCCTGGAAGAGGAGCAACTGGGATAGAATCCAGCACCCCGACCAGGACTAGAACCCGGTGTGCCAGCACCGCAAGGCAGAGGACTAGCCTAGTGAGCCGCGGCACTGGCCAGAAGCTAGCATCCTACATGGGACTGCTGATTCCGGTCCTGGCTACTCCACTTCTAGTCCAGCTCCCTGCTGACTGCCAGGGAAGGCAGCAGATGATGGTCCAAGTACTCGAGCTCCTGCCACCCACCTGGGAGACCAGACAGAGTCCCTGGATCCTAGTTTCAGGCTGGCCCAGCCCTGACTATTCCAGCAATTTGGGGAGCGAACCAGTGGGTAGAAGATATTTCTTTCCCTCCCTCTTTCTCTGATGTGCTTCCAAATAAATAAATCTTTTAAAAAAATGAAATCAGGATAAAAATAGTAAAATCAGGAAGAGAAAAATCTCATTTTCTACTTGGTATATTAATTTTAAAATTAAAATACAGTGTCAGAGTTGGCTGTGAATTGCTATCAACAGGAAGAAGTTCGGAATTACTTTACAGCCATAGAAAATTTATACCCTGTCCCTAAATCCCTTTGTACCTTGTTCACAAAGAAACTGGTGTGGGTAGAGCTCAGTCACAGGACTGATCAAAGCCACACACTGTTCTAGTCCCAGAAGTAAGTCAGCTCATCAAGTGTTTCATTAATAATTTTTTTAAAAAAGCTATAATTCCTAAAACTAGGGTAGATTACTTGGACACTTAAAATTTAGGATTAGAAAGGATAAGGAAGGGGCCAGTGCTGTGGAACAGTGGGTTAAGCTGCTGCCTACAGTGCCAGTTCAAGTCCTGGCTGCTCCACTTCCGATCAGCTCTCTGCTGTGGCCTGGGAAAGCAGCAGAGGATGGCCCGAGCGCTTGGGCCCCAGCACCCACATGAGAGACCCGGGTGAAGCTCCTGGCTCCTGGCTTCGGCCTCACCCGGCTCAGGCCATTGCAGCATGGCAACGCATCTGGGGAGTGAACCAGTAGATGGAAGATTTTTCTTTCTCTCTGTCTCTCCCTTGCTCCGCAACTCTTTCAAATAAATAAATAAACAGTTTTTCTTTTTTAAAAAGAGAAAGACTAGAGAAGGGAACATTTCAGCTGAAGACTTACAGTGTTAGAAAATGGAGCACTAACCCAGTGTCCTGAGATGGCTGCTGAGGGAAGCAACCACATTTCTATAAATTCCATTAGAAAAAGGATAGCAATTCCACTGGAGCTGTGTACTGAGAGACTGACTTACACCTGGAAACACAGAAGGCTGCTCACTCGCGAACAAACATTCAGTTATAGAGTATGTTCCAGAAAAACTGAATGAAACAAATATCTGAAAGTTACTCACTTAAGCAGCTATCCATTTCATTTTACAAACTTAATATGAAAATAAATTTGTACAAAATTTAAGGGTAAACATGTCACAGACTTTGAACTATATTCTAAACGTATTAAAGGTAAGCAGACCTATTATATGAAAATGTACTTGAGAGGAAAATGTATTATGGACATTATCAAACTGTACTACGTTACTACTCATCTCTGGGTTATTTACAATCAATGTAATAAGACAGAAACATCTGATACACCCGGGATCAAATTCCTCGACGGCAGACAGAGCAGTCCATGACACGGATGCTGCAGGAAGGAAGAACTTTCTGCTCTGCACAGTTCAGAACAGTAACCAAATAAATGCTGTATGTTCAAAAATATTTATTTATGAAGTTTTTTATCTCCATTAAGTTAATTTGATAGAAGCAAGATCTTTCCTAATTAAACTTGAAATTACAATGACAGCCACATCATCATTCATTACATTAGAATTAATTTATAATCTGAGCAAACTGGTGATAATATTAAAATTCATGGTGTTTTTATGGACAAAGGTGTTGGGAGGATCTTTAAATGACCTTACTAACTTTCATCTTTCTAAACTATCAATTCTTCCTTACCAAAGAATCCTGCCACTAAAATTACTGAACAAATATTTTTCAAAGGGAATCTAAAAAATAGTAATAATGAATTTTTGTTTATGCAATTTTGTCATTGTTAAAACCAAGAATCAATTTGGTTTTGCAAACAGGCTTCCATTTACCTAAACCTTACCTTCTTGAAGTTATACTTTTTAGTTTTGTTAATTTTCATAATAAAATGAAGCAAAAAAAAGGTAAAGCATTAGCAAGAACAACTAAAATGGCTCCTAAAAGTCCAAAATGCTGAGAAAAAGAAAAAGCAAGTTTTATGGTATGACAATACAATTTATTAAGGTAGACAGGTGGTTTTAGAAATGGGTGAAATCTTAGATGTATGAAGCAAAAGATTCATACATCTAATGTGCTAAGACAGATGAAAAGCACATGTAAGATTGATAAATAGTCAGATACCTGTTACCCTGATGGTTGCTCCTGCTTCGAGAAAGGGAACACAGACATTAAAGGAAAGAGTTAGGAGGATAATCTGAGACCAACAAGCAACCCTAACAGTTCAGTCATCAAATACTTTTAGATCCGCGTTGCATACAGAATCCAAGAGCATCAGTACTTGCAGGTTGTGACATGAACTCAAAAGACAATTCCTTTTGTAACTGTTGAATTAGTAACTACACTTTAACTCCGTCAGAGTTTGATGACCAGGCAGTTCAAATGGGTTTTGGGAGTTCTAGAATATTCTAGCCTTTTAAGGTCTGAACGTGTGTGTCCCTCCCAGAATTCGTATGCTGAAGCTCTAGTCCTCAAGGCGAATGCATTTGGAGGTAGGGCCTCTGAGAGGTGGCAGGTGCTCAGGGCTGAAAGGTGTCACGAAGGTGGTGCCCCCTGATGGGACCAGTGCCCTTGTTAGAAGAGGCACAGGAGAGGGTGCCATCTCCTTTCTCCCTCCCTGTCTCCCTCAGACACACACGGAGGAGTGGCCACGTGAGCACCAGTGAGGCGGCTGTCAGCCAGCCCCAGCCTAACCACGTGGGCGACTCAATCTGAAACTTTCGGCCTCCAAAACTAAGGAAAAATGAGTTTCTGTTGTTTAAGTCACTGAGTGACTCTATGGTATTTTTATGGCAACCCAAGCAGATTAAGACACAGCCTTACGATGATGGCCTATGGACATCATTATTAGAGAAAATGTACAAACTGCCACCATTTTGTAAAAGTATTACCACACTGAAAATTAGTATTCATTTTAGCAAAATGGTCCAGATCGAGTCTTGCATATTACTCAAGCTTTCTGAAGAATGATATCATTATTAATTTACCTGATAATTTATTAGACATAAAATTTTAAGTATGAAACTAAAACTTATTGTTGCTGATCAAAAATGAAATCATAATCTTTCTATAACTGTGTAGTATTTTTCAAATCTAGTATTTTCAAGAAATAGTTCCCCAAAACCTAAAGCTTACCTTACCTTTAAATAGCAAAACTGATTTTGACAATTTAGAGAGACACAATCTTTAAATATATTCAGTACTTTAGAGTTTCCTGCCTACTAATATGAAACTCCTGAATTAGGTTCATGCTGTTTTGATAATCTCAGTTATGTGTATGAGCTCTGGCACTGCATATCAGAATAGAAATGATTTATAAGATTGAGGCCAGTTCTGTGGCATAGTGGGTAAAGCCACCATCTGCAGTGCCAGCATCCCATATGGGCACCAGTTCAAGTCCTGGCTGCTCCACTTCCAATCCAGCTCTCTGCTATGGCCTGGGAAAGCAATGGAAGATGGCCCAAGTCTTTGGGGCCCTTTACCCGCATAGGAGACCCACAAGAAGCTCCTGGCTCCTGGTTTTGGATTGGTGCAGCTTTGGCTGTTGCAGCCATCTGGGGAGTGAACCAGTGGATGGAAGACCTTTCTGTCTTTGCCTCTGCCTTTCTGTAACTTTGCCTTTCAAATAAACAAATACATCTTAAATATATATATATATATATATAGGGTTGCTGTACCCTCCATTAGATGGATCTAGAATGTTGATATTTTCTACTTGAACATTCCCTGTATCTGTAAAAATAAATACAAACTATTGCTTATGAATATGCTTATGGAATGTCGCCAACATGTATGTATGTATGTAGTATTTCTGTATTTTAGATCTTTCCAAAGTTTAAAGGCAGAATTTTGAAACTTCACACATTTCTTTAGTCTTGATGGCATTTTCAAGCTAACACTTTATATATGGCTAGGCAACCCAAAAAATGAACTTATCACTAAATATAAATTTTACTTTAACATTTTTACTGGAATGTAAATATAACAAAACTAAGTAAAACAGAATCCAAATAAACCAATTTGACTTACATGATTATTCCTATATTAAAACACTTTGTCTACATATACACCAGGAGTCTTCCCATGTGGGAGAACAGGAGTCTCTGATCACATGATTTCAATACACCAAGGCAATCATACTGTTTTCTGTGAGACTCTAATGATGGGACTTATGACTTTGATGGTACAAGCCCAAATCACCTAACTGATTCAGTAATGACTGCAACTGTTTAAAATAACGAAGGAACCACAGTGCCACCTCCAGCATAGAAAAGAACTACTTCTTGCATGAAGCGGGATTAAAGGCTTATTCTGTTTATTGGCAATTATCCACATTGCCAGTGGTCCAGGAATTGGTCTGACCTGCCTTTCCAGGAACTGAAAGAAAAACTAATTTGTTACTGTGAGCAATAAGAAAAATTCATTATTGTTGTTCATCCAAATTCATTAGCTATCCAAAGTAAAGTATGCATAAAACAAAAAAAGAGATAAGCTTTTCACATTATCACAAGAAAACAAGCTGGGAACCACTTGAAAGTCCTCAAGAACCCTGGCCTAGGGCAGGGGTGGGGAGACTTTTCTGCCAAGGGCCATTTGGATATTTATAACATTATTTGTGGACCATATGAAATCATCAACTTAAAAATGGACCTGCTGTAGATTGAATTTTGAGTGCCACCTGTGGTTGCCTTGGCAGGGCCAGGCCAAATGATTTCACAGGCATTACATGGCCTACAGTCCAGACAGTCTCCAACCTGGGACTGCAGGATCACTCTTGGGGAATTTTCCATCTAAACCAAAGTTATAAAGAAACCCTAGGAGTGGATGTTTGAATGGAAGGTGCAGCAGGCTAAGCCACCACCTGGGAAACCAGCCTCCCATACGAGCGCCAAATGAAGTCCCTGCGGCTCCACTTCCCATCCAGCTCTCTGCTAATGCCCCTGGAAAAGCTGTGAAAAGTGGCCAAATGCTTGGGCTTGCCACCCATCTGGGAGACCTGGATGGCATTCCTGGCTGCTGGTTTCAGCCTGACCCAGCCCTAGCTGTTGCGGCCATTTGGGGAATGAACCTACAGATGGTTGTTGTTTTTCTCTTTCTCTCTCTCTCTTTTTGCCTTCCAAATGGAAAAAAATAAAACAGACTTCACTTGGGACATGAGACACCCATACTGAATGTCTGGGTTTGAGTTTGAGGCTCTTCGGCTTCCAATCCTGCTTCCTGCTGTTGCACACTCTAGGAGGCAAATATTTGGTTTGGTTTTGGTGTCATCCACATGGGAGACTCGGACTAAGTTCCTGGTTCCTGGCTCTGATCTAGCCCAAAATGTGGGCATTTAGGGAGTGAACCGGTAGATAAGAGATCTCTCTTTGTCTTCCTCTTTTTATCTTTCAGATAAAAAATGAAAATAAATAAAAATTAAAGAGACCCCAAAACCCTCAAATAGCCAAAGCATGCATCCGTTACGTGACTCATTTGAGATGTCATTTACTGAAGTTGTATCTCACAATGCTATTCACACCAAAAGGCAAAAAATAAAAATTAAAGCTCATATTTATTTCTTATAAAAACTAATAATGAAAATAAGTATGTTCAAAGACTATGCCATATGCATCGAAGACACTGTCTTCGTGAGACTTACCTGCAGTTGTGGCGAAGAGTCTGAAGGCAAGCTGTGGGACGACCTGCTCCGCGGTGGTGGCTGTGGAGGGGCTTCCAAGTTTGGCTGGGGGCCAGATGGAGGCATAGGTGCTGCCACAGGGATGAGAGGCTCCTGCAACTTCTGAGCAGGTGGGGGCACAGGAGAGGCAGCCTGTGGCTTCAGCGGTTCTGGAAGGAGAGAGGAACCTGAAAAGACAATGACTGTCAGATGGCACGTACATTCCAGAAAACCATGCTTTTTCCTTTTTTAGTGAAATATTACAAAGACTTTTGGTTGCTATGTTTCCCCAATAAGTAGCCTCACTTCTTGCAGCATAAGGGGCGCATATCCCTATTTGAATAAATTATAGAAGGTGGTAGATTACAGAAGGGAAAAGGAAAAGTGAATGGGGAAAATCAGAGTAAGTCTGGTATTTCTAATGCACTGCCTACCTTTTGGGGCTTCTGACGGCTTGCTTTGGCTTTCAGGAGTCAATCTTCCAGCTGCAGCCCGTGCATGGCTCTGGGGGGCACTGATGACTCCAGCACGAGGAGGAATTGTCTGAAGATGGGAAAGGTAACACGGAAACAGTTGCTTATTTTTAACAGTTAAGATTTTGTGAAAATACCCGCTTTTCTACCTCATTGACTCTCTTCTCTGGTATTATTCCCCATCTTGTCATTTTCATCTTCCTCTATAGCCATATACACGTATTTATTTTTTATTTCTTTGAGAGGTGCAGGGAGGGAGGGAAGGAGGGAGAGAGAAAGAGAGAGAGAGAGGGAGAAAGAGAGAGAAAGGACTCCCATCCACTGGTTTATTCCCAAATGCCTGCAACAGCCAGGAAAGGGAGAGGTCAAAGCTGGGAGCAGGAAACCCGATCCGCTGGGTGGCAGCAACTAAACTACGTGAGCTGTCACCTGCTGCTCTCAGGGTGTGCATTAGCAGGAGGCTGGGATCAGGAGCACCGCAGGACTGAAACCCAGCCACTTCACGTTGGGATACGGGCGTCCCAGTGCGCAGACTGACCGCTACACCGCACACCTCGTTCCCAACTAAAAGATTTTTGAGCCTTCTCTTTTTATTTCTGACTGTTTATTGTATGCCAGGCACTGTGTTAATTAAGCACTATATATGTATTTTAATTTCATCTTCAAAATATCCTTCAGAGGTGGGTATTATTTTATCATCTCTACTTTAATAATAAAAAATGAAGAAACGTATACACCTTGCAAGGCCACGGAGTTAGAACTGGCATCTAAACAAAGGCTTTGCTAGCTGCAGGGTTAGGATTCTTCCCCACTGGCAGTGTTGCTCTCAGAAGGCACTGAATGATCTGAAAGTCCACGAGGAGGTGGAGAGATACATACCCAGGGAACTAAGGTTTCAGAAAAAGCATACTGTCAGAAAAAATGTTTTTTAAGGAACAGAGGTAAAGCTCTTCAATGACTAACCCAGTACTCTGAATTAAATACACTGGAAGACACACCAGTGAAAAATAATTTTTGTCTTCATATATTTGCTAAAGGCTCAACGGTCTACAATAGCTATTCTAGGCTAAAGTTAATATAAATTTTAAACTCACAAAAACCCTGACTTTGCGTCTCTGCTCTTACAGAATTAGATAGAGTGAAGGAAGTTCTGGTGGGAAATGCGGTACAGAGTGAAGGGCGCTTTTCTCTCTCCTGGAAAATGGAGAGTGGTTAATATCTTTCAGTATATTCTAAAGACATTTTCATATAATATTACAGAAAAGAAAAATCTATCTTCTTGAGAAGTAGTTTGAGTTCTCAACACCTTAATTTTTTTTTTTTTTTTTTTTATTTAACAGGTAGAGTTATATAGACAGTGAGAGAGAGAGACAGAGAGAAAGGTCTTCCTTCCATTGGTTCACCCCCAGAAATGGCCACTACGGCCAGCATTGCGCCAATCCGAAGCCAAGAGCCAGGTGCTTCCTCCTGGTCTCCCATGTGGGTGCAGGGGCCCAAGCACTTGGGCCATCCTCCACTGCCCTCCTGGGCCACAGCAGAGAGTTAGACTGGAAGAGGAGCAACCGGGACTAGAACCCAGTGCCCATATGGGATGCCGGCGCCGCAGGCGGAGGATTAACTAAGTGAGCCACGGCACCAGCCCCATCTTAATTTCTAAGGATAGTAAAGTCCCCACTTCTTTGCTCCTCGGTTATGGGCCTCTTAGCAGTCCCAGGCTCTACATAGCCAGTCTACATCACTAAGTATTGGTTTCCACTTTCTCTTCCTCTTTTTGATTACCTGCTGTAGCCAGAGAATATTTTCACTGAGGTAAATAATGAACAAAATTCTGTATATGAGAGAACACATTATAAACACACAGAAAATGACAGACTGCTAAGGCGGGGAAAGCCTGCAGCACCATCTGCTCTCCTGTTTTTCACGCCTATAGAACCAGTGCAATGACTCTTTCACCATTTTTTTTTCTGAAATCTAGTTAAAATCTCTTTAATTGACGGATGACTATATATCCATATTTAAAAAGTTTATTTTGGTGCAAAAATGCTTTGAAATCACACATGTTTTTTATAATATGCATTTCCCATGAACTTTTGGAAGACCTCTCATATTTACAATTTCAAAATTTTTATATTAAAATAAACTTAGCTTTTAATTCCATTTTCCATGAATTTTTGAAGCACCCTTGTAAACCACCTGCTCCTATACTTAGACACATTAAGATCTTTATTTAGTTATCATAATTAAGAAAATCACCTTTACCCAAATAAGGTTTGCTTGGTTACTGTATGTCAAAACACCGTTCGAGTTGAAAGGCACTTTGTAGTTCCCTCACCTTAGAGTTGAGGAAACTGAGGTCTTAAAGGGTCACATGATTTCCCCAAAATAGCAAAACCGACCAGGAACACTGGGACCTAGCATCAAAGCCCCCTGGCTCCCAGGCTGGGTTTTACTTACCGGTCTGGCTGTACTGTACCCAGCAGGTGCTGGCCCTGGGGGTCCTGCTTGAGGGGAAGGCTGATTGCGTCCTAGAACAAAGATGTCACAGCACATATTTAAGTTTAAAGAACAAAAGTGAAAAGGAACAAGCAACCATGTACTTATATTCCAAGTGTCTATATTTCACGGTGCATTTTCAAGGGTAAGAAGCTACAAACAAGGGTTTTTACCTATATTATCCTTCCGTGTTGTCCCAGGGCTTTTGGGTGCTTTGAAGCAGGAAGGGAAAAGATTAGTCATAAGTAAACAATAAAGCAATATGGCATGACATCACTTTGTGGTTCTATTTTTTTACCAGCAGAAATGGGGGCAAGAGATGGTAACAAACAAAGTACTTTGCTTTGGATAGTGATGAAGGATATTATCAGCCCTAAAAGAAAAACTCCCAAGAGAGAAAACTCCGAATACTTAGATCTTAAAGGGAGACATGTGCAGCCTTTGGTCTGATGCTTCACGCAGGGAGTCACTTTTAAGGTGACATTTCCACAGAGCTCTCTCCCGGGAAGCACGAAAACACAGTCAGCTGCGTGACCGGTCACAGGGATGAGGTATTTGCCAGACAAACGGCTCCTGGGCAACAGGCAGAGCTGTGTTCTTCAAGTTAGCCACCAGGCCCCTAACACTACCGATTCAGGGCTTCAAGCTGCAGGTATCACTGTGAATAAAATTATCTTATTATGAGCTTTTTAGGTTTCTATACCAAAATTCTTTGATGAAGACAGAAGACAAGTGTATCTTATTACCAGATATCTAACTTATGGAAGACAGTGTTAAAATATGGTTGAACTGGGGCCAGCACTGTGGCATAGAGGGTAAAGCTGCCATCTGCAGTACCAGCATCCCATATGGGCACTGGTTTGAGTCCCGGCTGCTCCACTTCCAATCCAGCTCTCTGCTACGGCCTGGGAAAGCAGTGGAAGATGGCCCAAGTCCTTGGGCCCCTGCACCTGCGTGGGAGACCCGGAAGAAGCTCTTGGCTCCTGGCTTCAGATGGGCGCAGCTCTGGCCGTTGTGGCCAGTTGGGGAGTGAACCAGCAGATGGAGGACCTCTCTCTCTCTTTGCCTCTCCTCTGTGTAGCTCTGACTTTCAAATAATAAATAAATCTTAAAAAAAAAATATGGTTGAATTCTTTAGAAAAGCAGCTGAAGGATGAAATGAAATAAATTGCTGTTAGGGCCCAGATAAGTAGCAGGGACTATTATGGGACACCTGTTAGATCTATTCTCCTTTTTGAAGAGAAATTCAAGTACAGGTATTATAAAAATACATTTACTCTTCAATTGCTATAATCTTAACAAATGGCCACCAATCTTAATGTAATTTTAAACAAATCTAGCTCAGTACCAACATACAAAAACCTAACCGTGTTTCTGAAATCTACCACAAAATACTGCATAATTACTGAACTAAGAGTTTAATTATAATTACTAATTTTTAAAACTTTTAAGTTAGTAAAGTACATTTCTAAGCATTTGACTTCTTTTGAAAAGGCATTTTTTAAAATGTAATTTCACAATCTAGCTGTACATGAAAAATACATGAAATAGTACAAACAACATAAGAATTTCAGGAAAATTAGATGGATATTCATTACAAACTAGATACAACATAGAATGGAAAGGGGGAAAATACAAGATATTCACAAGAAGCAGGAGTGCACATCTGCAGTTGGACTAACAAAAGATTTAGTATGCTTTCAACACTGGAGGGGCTGACATTTAGATATAAAGCGAGAGAACCATTTCCACAATGCAGGAGTCTTGTTACCTTCCATCTCTCTCCTAGCCACCCCAGGACTGGGAGGGGCTCCAATACCTTTTCAGAGAAAGAACAGAAGCTATATATTGTTCAGCGCCCACATTACAGAATGCCAGGCAGGCACATAAAACAATCTCTGCATTAAACTCACATTTTCAAAATGGCTCTTTCATTTCTTTAAATTTCTTCAAAGATATCAATACAAGCCGAAGTGACTTGAAAGGCCCTCCAAACCTGAGCCCTCCCTTTCCTCAAACAGAAGAATAAAAATGGAATAACTTTCTTTTTATATCTGAGATTATGGCAGTAGAAATTTAAAAATGTTTAATGAAAGCCTCTGCTTTATGATGCCTCATTTCCTATATCTAGAATTTAATCATGAATAAAAATGCCAACATTTGACAGTCAAAAAGGAAAATAAGTCATAAATGAAGTCTTGATTTCATCTTAAATTTCTGTGACTACACAGGACTCTGAGAAGTTAGTTTCTAACGTGTTATTTTCAAAAACTCTAGAGTACAATAACAACTTCTAGGCTTACTGCCTTAATTATAGGTAACAGGAAAAATAAAATGTCACAGACACAGCCTACAAAAACATTCTGAAAAGAAGCAATCTGATTTGTTAAAACAGATTTCTAAGTAAGCCATTGGGTTGCTAATGTAACTTTCACAAATAATTATAAAGTTTACTTTCTACAGATTATTTTCCTAATCAAAGCAGATGACAGAACTTACTATAAAAACACAAACAAAAGCAGGAGCTTGAAATGGGAAAAGTTAAGATCTTCTGTAGATCAATGGAAAAATGATCACCTAGCAGTATATACAGAAGCTGTAATGCTAAGTTAATGATTCTTATTGTATGAAATCATTAAAAGCTGCACACAAAGCTAGTTTGTAGTAACACCTGAGCTGGTCAGCAGTGCCATTACATAGACAGAGTAGAAACAGACTAACTGCACGTGTACAGTGGGACTCCAAGACTCAAGGTAGACTTGCATCCACATCCCTACTGGTGTGCGTGGGAAGAAGCTGGCCTGACGGCTTGGGCCCCTGCCACTCACGCCGGAGACCTGCCTGGACTCCTTGCTCCTGGCTTCAGCACGGCCCAATCCCCGCTGCTGGAGTCATTTGGAGAGCAGATGGAACACCTTATTTTCTCTTTCTTCCCCTGTCACTGTATCTCCTCTCTCCCATGGCCCCTGTCTATCTTTAAAATAAGTCAATCTTTTAAAAAAAACAAAGTGGATTTGCAAAAGCTCTTCTGAGAAACTGTGACAGCTTGCCTCATTCTTTCTTGAGAACTAGACTAAATAAACTTGTCAAATGTGTATCTCCAACTGAGCTCTGTGCGTTTTCGTATAAACCAAATATACTTTAAACAAAAAGTGATACAATTCTGGATAAAAATCTTCTTATTGAAAAAAGTAAAGGAAAATCATATAGTTCTTATGTAAACAAATGAGGGCTGAAATTCATGACAACTTATAACAAGTGCAAAATGAAAGCTATATATCAGGTAACCATTACAATTTTAAAATGCATTCCACAAGCTTTTCCACTAAAAAAAGAAGTTCCAGGGAAACAGTAGTCAAACACTTGGGAAATGGTCTTTACTGACTGCACTTGAATCACTTCTGAAATTATTATGGCTTTTGGAATTAAATCTTTGTAACAAATTTATTTATCAAAACAAGGAAATCAGACCTTGAAGAGAAGTTCAACTGTGTCTACCTGGGAAATGGAATCTTTTATTAATTCTACTCACAAATAAAACCTAACCTCTAATATTTTACTTAACAGGAATATAATAGAAGTTTGGAGCTAGTTCAAATTTGGACTATAAATGTCATTCATTTGACTTTTGTCAAACAAACCCAACATGTCTTTCATTTTCAGGGATCTGACTCCAAAACATTAAGGAACCAAGATTCATATAGGATAATAAATGTAAATGGTTACCTCCAAATTCTTTTCTAGCAGGTGCAGGACTCCTAGCCCCTTATAGTTCATGAGAAATATGCAGCAGAAAGGAAATGACATTAAATAAAGAATTGACATGTCAAGGATTTACTGCAGCATTCATGATGTCAAGTATTATGTAGGAATTATGTATTATTATCTAGTACTATAAAAAAAGCCATTATTCAACATATACTAGAACTGAAATGACAATACTATTTTTAAAGTAACAAACTAATACATAAAAATTTGTATGAACATGTATGCTCTTCTGTTCTAGTCATAAATTTTATAGAAATCAATGATTTTAGACATATAAAAAACAAAAAATGAGGATTCTGAAGAAAAAACTTAAACCTAGATTTACCTAACAACAGTGTACACACCTAACTGCATCAAACTGGCAAAACAAACTAAACACCTCTTGTACCCTGGTAAGAAGGTAGCTATGAAAACATGTCAGAGAAGTCTACTCAAGAAACATTTTTAACTAGTCTGTTATCCCTACCATGATTTTTAAAGAAAAGCTAAAGAACACCAAAAACAGGAAAACAATAAAATCTAGAATCTACAGACTTGAAAACATTTGAACATACACTGGAAACAATTTTAATTGTAGTAAAAACAAAAATAAACCGGTTTGTTACCTGAAGGCGGAGGTGGTCTCTGTGGGGGCGCTGGTCTTTGTGGAGGAGCAACTGGGCGGGGAGGCGGGGGCCTCTTGGGCTCCAAGGCCTGGGAAGCCTCTTTCTGCTGCTGCTGTGGCGCTGGCTGAGTGTCCCCAGGAGAACCTGCAGCAAGTGCAGTAGGTAAGCCCAGGTCCCGGATGGGTGTCAGCAGAAAGGAACACACTTAATACATATTTAATGTATGTATTAGAGATCTTCAAAAAGTCCATGGAGAAAGAATGTTATGAAGAAACTATGCATGGATTTCAAATTTTTGTACCAAAATAAACTTATCTTCATTCCATATTTCCAGGAACTTTTTGAAGCAGCCTTATTTATATATAATGAAACGTCCTATTTTGCTCATTTTTAAAATTTGTACTACAGGGGCCTGTGGCATAGTGGTTTAAAGCCCTGACCTGAAATGCTGGCATTCCCTATGGGCACCGGGTTCTAGTCCTGGCTGCTCCTCTTCTGATCCAGCTCTCTGTTATGGCCTGGGAAAGCAATGGAAGATGGCCCAAGTCCTTGGGCCCTACACCCATGTGGGAGACCCGGAAGAAGCTCCTGGCTCCTGGCTTCGGATCGGCGCAGCTCCGGCCACTGCAGCCATCTGGGGAGTGAATAGCGGATGGAAGACCTCTCTCTCTCTACCTCTCTCTAAAACTCTTTCAAATAAATAAAATGAATCTTTAAAAAAAAATTTGTACTACAGTATAAGGAAATAGCACACATTTTCAGTCTGAATAACAAAAGCAATCTGTCCTCTGTACAATGGCAGCAATAATGTTACCTCTAGGGTGACTTCTTACCTAGTCCCCAGGTACTGAAAGCTCATTTACTTAGTGGCCCTATCAAGGCAGCACAAAATATTAAATACGTCTTTTACAGCTTGCTGGTCAGTAGAAAGAACAAAAAGATAGACACAAACAGTTGTGGATTCTTACCATATCAACAGAAAGTCATCAAGTTATAAGACAGGGATAACCCTAACCATATAGGAGAAAAAGATCAAGAAAAATTTTCATCTAGTGCTAATTTCTTTTCCATGGAGGGCTTATCATTTCCAAATTTCCTCCTTTTTTATGCAGAAAAACAAGGTACATTTTAGCATATGGGTACAACAATGGCTTTCCAAAAATCAACACATTGGCTAGACAAAGTCATAAGAAACTTCTAAATTAACTATACCCTGTGAACTTGGAGGCCCAGGAGTTCTTGATGGTGCTCGGCTTGGTCTGATGGGAAGGGAGGGGAGGGGACTCTCCGACATTGTAGGTGACTGGCAAGGGCTGGTCCGGGGTGAAGAGCTCGGGGAAGTGCCGAGGCCAGAACTTGAGGAGGGCTGGAGATGCTGAGGAAGCAGCTCCTCTACTTCTGCACTGTAGTCATCAACATCACCTGAGGAAGAGCAAGGATACCACTGTTTTAATTACTCAGGGATTTCTTTTTCACCTTAAGCTGTAAAGAGTTAAAATACACATCAAAAACATAATGCTAACATTATGACATTGCAAACATACACTGATTAAACATGCAAGTATGTATAAAAATTTGTACAGATCAAACTAGAATTCCTACAACTGCTCTTACATAAAAATCTGTATGAAGATAGCTGCATCTCGGAGCGAGGAGCTGCCAGGGTGACTAACCACTTGGAGCTCGGCTCTCACCGCGTTCTCTCTCTCACTGCAAGGCTGGCAGTGCTGGCCGACTCAACCCACCCATCATGCTCTCCCCAGTCACCACAGACGCTCTCAAGTTGAACTGAAGACCAGTTCTACCCTGAGGCACCTTCATCTCCACCAGCCTTCAAGGATGAATCACCTGGGTCAGTGTCTCCTTGCAACCTTATTCCAAGTCCAGAACATCAATCTCACAATCCTGAACAAACAAAAGTCCTGTTTTTTTTCGGGCTATGCCATCAGGAATTTCTGTAACACTCTCTACCCCCAACTTGGCTGGAGAAATCTCCAACCTCCATCCTTCAGTCTCTTGAATTCACTCATCAAGGACCAGAGAGCAAAGTCGTGAGTGGGGCCCCACCATCTTTCTGTGTGACATCCAAGTCCATGTGGATAACACATTCAACAATCTAAATAGCCCGGTCCTGTCCTTGAACTCACCTCCACTTCCAACACACACCCTTGAGAACTGCGTACCTTCTGAAATGTTCAATCAAACACTTCAGTCTGACCACCACCTCCCAGCTTCCCAGGTTCTCTCTCACTTACTCTTTCTTTTTTTGACTTCATCAGGACACAAGGTTTGCTCACGCTCATTTAACCCCTGACTTTTCTTTTTTTTTTTTAATTGTGAAATGTGTTTATTGTGATACTTTTGATTAACTGTACAAGTAATCCATGACAAATTACCAGATTAATTTTCCATTATTTCTTCAGGACTGGGGTTTTTCAATGGTTTCAAATTTGGGATCTTCAAATTTGAAGGTAGGGAACGTATTCATATCTGCTTTACCAAACATTTGCTTCAGCTTAAAAAGCTCTTTCTCCAGATCTTGCTGGTATGATGGGCCTGCATCAACAGGTCCTCCTGATGCCTGTCGCTTAGATTTGTATTCTCTAATCTTGTCCACGAAGAGTTTCTGTACAGGATCAAGCTCCTTATTAAATGCCACTGCTGTTACACCAATGTTCCTCCGCAGATGGACTGCAACTGCTGAGCGGACGACAGAGGAGAACCTGAAGAGCTTCTGCAGGATCATGGCTGACTTTATGTTACGGACAGGAAGCGTCTCGGAGGCAATCTGCCAACCCCTGACTTTTCTTGGAACCTCACTTCCGATTCTGCAGTTCTTCATCTCAACATCTCCTCAGTTTCGCTATCCTTCCATAGCACTTGCTTGACAACACTCCAATCCTGCATTGATCCCATGGGTTCTTTTTGTTGTGTTTTATCATCATCACACCGAGCCTGCTCACTGCGGCTGCTGAGGAAACTACAGTCCTGATGACCGCAGCCAGCTCACTTCTGTGGTTTCCAGTCTCTTCTGGGCTCCCCAAGATGCCTGACAAGTCCATGATCTCCTGGTTGGCTCTCCTCACTCCGGCTCCTCAGGAGCTTTATCGTGAAGCTTCTCACCTCTCCTGAAACTGAACACCGCACGCCTAAAGACCACTCCAGCACTTCACCTGGGAAAAGACCACCCTCCCTTCTCCCATGCTGGAGTCTGATCACAGAGCTGGCACTCGGGTCTCTGTGGATGCAACGAACGGGGTCCACCCTCCCCAGCTTTCCCAGTGACCTCACTCTACTATCCCGTCCTGCTGTCCCCCCACCATCAGGCTTTCCCTTCAATACTAAGTATTCTGAAGCTCCACTTAAAAACAGCCAGCAGCGGTCTCCAATCTCGCTGGACAACTGCCCTTTCTATCTCTCCCATCTCAGTCAAGCTTCCTTCAAACTTGTGGACATTCCCTCTGCTTCACCATCCATTCATATCAGATTACTCACCCGGCTTTATCATTCTAATCAAAGTCCTCTCACGGCTGACACTAACAGCTTCCCTCCCTGTTATTAAATCAGGACAAGCCCTGTCTTTTCTCCTCATCTCTCTGTGGTACAGACACCACTGACCACTCCTTCCTTGCTATGCTTTTGTTCCTTAATTATAAGCCAGCAGATTTTCCTAGCTTTTTTACATTTCTGATTCCTTGTCACTTTGCTTTGATGGGGCAGCAGTCTTCTGCCTGTCATTAAACTGATGCTCCATATCCAGTCCCAGGCCTCTGTGTTCCTCCATATTGGATTTGTTCTCTCCTGTCTGTACGATCTTACCAGCCAAAGTAATGGACGCCCAGGACTCACTGCCATATTAGAGTTGCCTGGGAGGTCCAGAGCACTCTTCTGAGCGGCAGACCCCTATCTCCAACATGACTTCTGGACTCAATGACTTCACCAACATCTCAAACCCAACATGTTCCATCCCACACCTGCTCCTCCCCTGGCCTTTTTTTCCTTCCTTCACTCCCTCACAAACACACTTGCACAATCAATTTTGATCTTCTCTCTCCCCCAGGGGCTTGTGCATACGACTTCTCCCTCAGTCTTCGGATTCTCAATGTGACTTTCAATTCCTCTGGGGAAAACCTAGCTACCTTTCCAAAGTCAGGTTAAGCAACTTTCTCCTGAAGCACCACAGTCCCATTCATTATTGCAACAGTGACACTTAATTCTAAGTGTCTGCTTACTTGTGTATAGCATTCACTAAGCTGTGTGTTCTGGGAGGGCAAGGATCACAGCTCTTGAATTTCCTGCACCTAACACACACCTGGGACATTAAAGGGTGCTATATAAATACATGTGACCTAGATAAATAATGAACATAGGGTGTGAAATGAGACATTCTTGCTAGATGTCCAACTCTTAAATGTGATACACAGCTGTACAGGGTAGCACAATATAATACATGACCACTCTATAAACTTAGGTGTGCATTTTAAGGAAAAATATGCTAGAATAAAATAGCATATAGCATCAGAAAGCAAGTACATTTTAAATAATGTTTAAAGAAATTATTGTATGTGGATGACTTGTCCCAAATTCTAAACTTCAAATGGTAACACTTACATGGATGGATTCAGTTTCAAATGTACATTCCTAGCCACTCTGAATATCCATAAATTATCATAAAACATATGTTTTTTTATAGAAATTATTTCAAATTCATTTCTGCTGTGAGAACATCCACTTGGAACTTTTTTTTCTAACCTTAATCGTAACTATTGGGACCAAACGTAACATGTATGAAGGTCTTTTAATATTTGAGTGACACAATTAAAATTATAATTAAGTGAAAGCAAAATAAAAACAATATGATGCAAAACCAAATTCTAATTAATACTGCTATGTGTGTCTCAAAAAGAAGGAGAAAGATAAACATGGATACTCAGACTTCACTGATGGGCAGTTATTACAGAAGTACATGTGTTTACTAAACAAACCTTCCATGTCGAAATCTGTTGTGACCTCTGCATCTTCACCAAGCAGGGTAGAACTTGTTGATGTTGGCAAAGCAATGCTAATTTTCTCTAGACTCATTTCTTCTTCCAAATTTTTGATCCAGTCTGGACTTTTTAAAGTAATAGTTATAGTCCGATTCAATAACTAGTTAAGTAAAAGACATATAAAATAAAAATTCATCAACAAGAAAATTAACTATTTTGAAATTAAAGAGCTTCCTTAGTCATAAAGGTATACAGACAGCTTTCTTAGTTGGACTTGATTCAATGTGATTCTTTCACATACACTAAATTTTTACATGGTTAGAAGACTGTTCCAAATTCCCCCCTAAAAGACTGTAGTATTACACAAAGGTTTTCTTTTCTAGAATGTACAGATTCAAATTCCCTTTACAATAGGCAGCATTTCTTCCTGGCCAGATGTAAATTTACCAACAACTTTGCTGCGTAATTTTACACTTCCTTTGACTTTATCCCACAGATTAAATAATTACTCCCACAGGAAACTACCATAGAAGAGCCAGTAGAAAATCTTTAAAATAAATGTCCTGTTCATTCAGTCCTTGTTGCTATACTGTCAGCTGCTACATGCTGACTATACAGTTTTGGCATTTCAAATGTCAGAAGAATATGGAGAGAATTGAAGACCATTTTACATTTTTTGTTTGTTTGTTTCTTTCTTTTTTTAACTTTTATTTAATGAATATAAATTTCCAAAGTACAGCTTATAGATTACAATGGCTTCCCCCCCCATAACGTCCCTCCCTCCTTCTGGTGAAGACCATTTTACATTTTAATCAATAATCATTCTGAAAACAGAATGACTGCTACCTGTAAAACTAGCACTCTGTCTTTCCTATAAATTTGTGTGACTTTTACATTGAAGTATAATCTAAAACAAACGACACAAAACTCCTTAGTTAAGGATAAAAAGATTATGTGCTAGGAGGAAGTTCTCATTTAAAATTTGGACTATGAAAACAATTATCCACTACCAATTAGGACAGTAGGTGGTAGACAACCCCAAGAATGGTATAACTTGGTAAAACCTTTCTGAAGAACAATCTGCAGGCCGGCGCCGCGGCTCACTAGGCTAATCCTCCGCCTTGCGGCGCTGGCACACCGGGTTCTAGTCCCGGTTGGGGCGCCGGAGTCTGTCCCTCTTCCAGGCCAGCTCTCTGCTGTGGCCAGGGAGTGCAGTGGAGGATGGCCCAAGTGCTTGGGCCCTGCATCCCATGGGAGACCAGGAGAAGCACCTGGCTCCTGCCTTTGGATCAGCACAGTGCACCGGTCGCAGCGCGCCAGCCACGGCGGCCATTGGAGGGTGAACCAACGGCAAAGGAAGACCTTTCTCTCTGTCTCTCTCTCACTGTCCACTCTGCCTGTCCAAAAAAAAAAAAAAAAAAAAAATCTGCTACAAGTATCAAAATGTAATATGACTATATTCTTTGACACACTAAATTTTCATTTAAGAATTTAACCTAAGGAATAATGAGACAACCCTGAAAAATATGGGTACACAGCAGTTCCCTGGGATATTGGTTTTAAGATAATTAAAAATTGGTGCTGGCAGCCCATATAGGCACCAGTATGCGTCCAATTCAGCTCCATGCTAACATTCCTGGGAAAGCAGGAGAAGATGGCCCAAGTGTTTGGGCCCCTGCACTCACTCGGGAGACCTAGAAGAAGCTCCTGGCTTCAGATCAGCCCAGCTCCAGCCATCACGGCCATTTTGGGGGTGAGCCAGTGAATGGAAGAACTTTCTCTCTGTCTCTCCCTCTCTAAGTCTGCCTCTCAAATAAATAAATCTTTTTTAAAAAAAAAGATAACTAAAAATTAAAAACAATCCAGATGTCTACAAATGAGTCTGGTTAAATAAATTATACATTATTCAGATAATGAAATTTATACAGCCATTAAAAATAATACATTTGTTTGCGTGGAAAGATGTCCATGATATACTACTCTCAAGTAAAGAGGTAGTAAGAAAACATTTTTCATGACTTGGCCTCATTTGTGTCTGTGAATGTAAGTGTGTACATGTATATCACATTTGTGATACATATTTGTGATATATATGTATGTATGCATACTCCCATTTGTATTAATATATGCATGTGCTTACACGAAGGTTCACAGAAATTACTTCATCACAGGATAGGGAGTGGTCTTTTTCTAAAAAATTTTTTTTCTGAAATTCTTGATTTATCTTTTTTTTTAAAGATTTCTTTTTTTAAAAAAAGATTGTTTATTTACTCAAAAGAGAATTCCAGAGAGAGAGAGACAGAGAGATCGATCTCCTGTGGCTGGTTCATTCCCCAAATGGCCACAACAGCCTAGGCAGGGCCAGCCAAAGCCAGGAGCCAGACACTCCACCTGGGTCTCACACACAGGTGGCCGGGTCCAAGTACTTGAGCTATCATCTACTGCCTCCCCAGGCAAGCTAGCAGGAAGCCGACTGGCAGCACAGCAGCCAGGATTTGACCCCGCACGCTGACACGGGATGCTAGTACTGCAAGTGGTGGCTTAACACAGGGCACAAAGCCGGCCCCTCCTGATTTACTTTTGAATGAGCATATGAGTATTACATTCAGGAAAACAAACAAAATGTATTTAAAAGCAATACCCTTGGGCCGGTGCCATGACTCACTAGGCTAATCCTCTGCCTGCGGCACCAGCACACCAGGTTCTAGTCCCGGTCGGGGCGCCGGATTCTGTCCTGGCTGCCCCTCTTCCAGGCCAGCTCTCTGCTGTGGCCTGGGAGGGCAGTGGAGGATGGCCCAAGTGCTTGGGCCCTGCACCCCATGGGAGACCAGGAGAAGCACCTGGCTCCTGCCTTTGGATCAGCGCAGTGCACCGGTTGCAGCGCGCCAGCCACGGCGGCCATTGGAGGGTGAACCAACGGCAAAGGAAGACCTTTCTCTGTCTCTAACTCTGCCTGTCAAAAAAAAAAAAAAAAAAAAACAATATCCATGTATAGATTTTTCTCCAAAAACCTGAAGTAACATGACAGAAGAGGAGGCTTAGGAAAATCCTCACAGAGTTGCCTACCATTGAAGAAATGAGGCTGAGTTGTAAAACAGCCTATCTATTAACCATATACTTAGAAATTTAGTATTCATTTAGAAGAATTTAGAAAAATAAATAGATGCAGAAAAAATGACACAAGAAGCACTATGAAGAATAAAAGTATTTACAGACGTAAATTTTTCCCATAAATATGATTTTAGGTCAGGAATAGTTCCAAGAATTAAAAAAATAACTCAATAGGCTGGACTTGTTATCTATGAGAATTATTTTATCTATGCTTGAAAAGGGTAACTGGTACCATGACCCAAGCCAATAAGACAAGTTCCTAAGAAAAGGAGCACCTCCTCCATTACTTTCTCATAAAGAAAGCTTTTTCCTCATTTGCTAGAAATCTGCCCTACTATCTACATTTGAGCCAGAATATCAACTCCAATTAAAAATGTAAAACTTTTTACATCATAATAGAAACCAAATTAGGTGGTAAACATGCTTTCTTCTTAATCTGCATCAATGGTTAATATCTCTAGGGAGGGATCAAAATAACTGTAGGCCAGTCAGAAATCTAGCTTAAATAAAAAATATTAAATAATTTCTCCAGCATACCAGAGGTTTTGTATCCTCTCTAACTGAAAATGCATTTAGATGATCTTGCTGCATGTCTAAAGATACATAATCACCAGAAATTTAATTTTAAAATGGTTTAGAACACAAAAAATGCTATTTTACCTCTTTCCCATTTAAGCTCAGAGCACTCAAGGCAGAACTTCCCTCCAGAAACGTAACCCACATCTTATCTTCTACAAATCTGAAGAGAGAAAAGTGGGAAAAAACAAAGACAGGATTACACGCTAGGCACAGCCAGTCCAGAGCTCAGTGATTAGCAAGGGCCTATGAAAGCCAGAAGTAGAAAGCAGAAGAGGGAGAGCGGCTGGACCAGTGGTGGCCTCGAGAGGGCACTCTTCCCGTAGCAGTGTTCCAATTCCAATTCTTTTCAAATACTATGCCAAGAAAACCAGAAGGAATGGGCCGGTGTATCTCCATTTGTGATCACTGTTAATCCAACCCAAGCCTACATTTCACTGGCAAGGGAACCCGGGCCAGAGGTTAAGTGACTTGCTCAAAGTGGCCTTAAAAGGAAAATAAGTTACAGGGCTAGGATACAAGTCTCCCTCCACTACTATGTATTCTCGCCATTTCAATGACTTCTCTGAAGGAAATGTCTTTTGATCAAGGAAAATAGGCCGGCGCCGCGGCTCAATAGGCTAATCCTCCACCTAGTGGCACCGGCACACTGGGTTCTAGTCCCGGTCGGGGCACCGGATTCTTTCCCGGTTGCCCCTCTTCCAGGCCAGCTCTCTGCTGTGGCCAGGGAGTGCAGTGGAGGACGGCCCAAGTGCTTGGGCCCTGCACCCCATGGGAGACCAGGAGAAGCACCTGGCTCCTGGCTTCGGATCAGCGCGGTGCGCCGGCCGCAGCGGCCATTGGAGTGTGAACCAACGGCAAAAAAAGGAAGACCTTTCTCTCTGTCTCTCTCACTATCCACTTTGCCTGTAAAAAAAAAAAAAAAAGAATAAGAAAAAAAAATCAAGGAAAATAACAAGGAGTTCTCAGTAAAAATGCCAGAGAGTAGTCAATGACAAGATATTTACTCTCTGGAGAGTTCAATGGTCTTTGGCATAATTCTAAGTTTATACTTCTGAAATAAGAGGTCCCCGGGGGGGGGGGGGGGATTAGAACAAGTTTTGAAGAACATGGTCTCTGATTTGTAATAAGGTCATCACACAGAAAGTAATAACAGATTAGAATGTTATCAGTTTTATTAACAGAAAAAATTTTGAATTTGAACCACTCACAACTGCATAGACAAGGTTAGAAATCACTGCTGGTTTTTCAAAGGTGATAAAGGGAAAACTTGCATACACACTCATTCTCATTCTCATCAGAATTCAGAAACAGCGATTATGGAAACAGAAAGGAAAAGTTTAAAAATCAAAATGTGTACAAGCATTTCACCTTGTTTAAATCAATGAAATCCATAATCACTCCAATGTAACCAAGATAACTCACTCTATTTCTTTGACATAATGTTATTAAGTTGCACAATGTTATATATCATTTGAAGTACACAGGGCATCACTCTTAACTAAATACCATAAAGGAATCTTTCTCAGTCCTCTCACCCAATTACCAATGTGCCCCTTATACATTTCTAACTTTAACAAGTGATTCTTGTCCTCACATCTGTAGATTTATGTAGGTCCTATTGGAAGCTGAATTTTCTTCCCACTTCCATTCACTAGAGCAAAAAGTTCTAGAGTTTTTTTCTTAATTAATATAAACATCTGTATTCATCTAAATCTGTCCCATCCACATTTCCAGTGGATTAGACTTCAGCCACGCCTTACCAGTGTCTTACTCTAGTAAGATAGTCATCTTATCCTTGTTTACTTTTTTTAAAAGATGTTTTACTTATTTGAAAGTCAGAGAGAGGGAGGAGAGGTAGGACAGGGGGAGAGATCCTCCATCTGCTGGCTCACTCCCAAATGGCCATAAAGGCCAGGCGCAAAGCCAGCAGCCCAGAACTCCATCTGGGTCTCCCATGCGGGTGGCAGGGCCCCAAGTCCTTGGGCCATCGTCTACTGTTTTCCCAGGAGTAATGAGCAGGAAGCTGAACTGGAAGTGGAGCAGCTGGGACTTGAACTGCCACTCAAATATGAGATACCAGCGTCACAGATAGAGGCAACTTAATCCACTGGGCCACAAAGGCTTCTTTTCCAAGTTGGAAAGTGTAAAACTGGAGAGTGTAAAACTAGAATATATCAGGTGTGGAAATAACACACAATTATAAACTTCTCTGTTAATTCCACTTTCTATGAAGTTAAAAAATTTTTTAACTTGTTTGAGAGAGAAAGAGAGAGACAGTTAGTTCCCAACTGCCGGCCCACGATGGCCTGGGCTAACGCTGGGAGGCAGGAAGACATTCTAGTCTCCCAGGTGGGTGGGCAGGAATCAGATTACTGGAGCCCACTGCCTCTGAGGAGTCTGCACAGGCAGGAAGCTGGAGCCAGGAATCCAACCCGGGTACTTCAACAAGATATGCTAGCATCCTGACCTGCCTGCTCCCTGGACAGTTTTATATTAGAGTAATGTCTTGTTTTCTTACCAATACTTACACTAGTAATGACAGGCATTTTGGCTCTACTTTAACCAAGTTCTTAAGAGACTGGGTTATAAAGAGACGGACAGGTCTCCTGGTTCTTCCTAGCTCAGTGCTGTATTTTCCATTTGCTCAAGAAGACACTTATCTGCCACCCTGCTGCCTACTCACACAGTCCCCATGATGTTTCTAATGGTTTGGCATTTCAGTATTTGGCAAAACTTACTGTCATCTGTAAGCCTGGAAATTTCATTATGTACTTCCTAGAGGCTTAAGATTTTGGAAATTTTTTGTTCTGTTTCATTTTAAAGCTTTGGGATAGATCGTGGTCAACAGAATCTGAGAGAAGTCCAAGTACAACTTCTCCATTTGCTCGCTTTCTGAAAGGACTGAAGGTGTCTTAGGCATGATGTTCACCCTACAGAAACCATACAATATGAATTCTGTGGACTGTGCTATTTAGGGTCTAGGGAAGCCATCAGACACATGTAGATTTTTCCACATAGATTATACACAGGAGTCACATCTTCAGCTTCTCCTCTACTCTTCTACAGTTCCCGGTACAGAGATTTTTCCAAATACTTAACAAAAGATATCCAAATAAGCAAAGGAATTGAATTGTACCTCTTTCCCTGGGAAATTCAAACACACACACATCATTCTCTCAAAATTATTGCACATATGGATCAGAACATTTTCAAAACAAGGGAAAAGGCATCTGGTTCTGCAAAAGGCAGATGGTGAAGTCAAAACTAGGATGGATGACTCCTGACTATTCATCACATTTCTGTTGGACAGATATTAAACATACTTGAAATTACTTAAAACATCGAGTTTCCTAAATCAACTGCAGAAAAATCACTTTACTTCTACCTCTCCCTAAAAAGAAAAAAAATAGCAAAACAGATTCTTCTTCTCGTAGGGTTTTGTTACATGTTATATTGTACAGGAATCTTGAAAGATCGAATCTAAATGTGCACATATTTGTCTTCAATTGTTCATATGGAGTTTTACTATCCAATTTATGATTTTTTTTCTTCAGATTGGAAATAAACTCATTCTATTTTAATGCTAAGTAAGGTGACTTCTAGTAATTTTATTGTTTTATGAGTCATGGCTTTTTTAGACAATATTTTACTTACCTTATGAGTATAACTTCACCAAAATTTGCAAACTGCTGCAGAAGTTCATCAATCAAAGCATCATCAAAGAAATTATTTTCTGGTGAAGAACTTTTGATTGAGACCAACACTGTACCATCTGGGGGACCTTGAACTGCAATGACTTCTTTATAAATGTTTTGCCTTTCTTCAGCTTCAACTTCAAATATATCTATATCAATCAGAGCAACAACAGGCCTTAAAGCATAAAGAAGACGGACATGTCAGAAACGTTTTTAAAAGAACACATTTCAACAAATTTAAGTACCATGAGAAATAGCAAGACTTGTTAAACCTGTGGTCAGAAGTCTTCAGCTCAGCTCTCCCATAGTGCAGCAAAGTACCAGGAGTCCACGTGTAGAGGATTTTGCTTTCATCTTGAAAACTAGCATTTAGAAGATCTAAGTCTTCAGCTGCAGTCAGAAAAAAAGAAAACACAAGAAAAGTCATATGAGCAGGACAGATTCTGTGGCACAAACAGGTGTCTCCCGGGGCTGGCAGTTACCCTAACGATACTCCCCCAAACACCCCACACTGGAGGACTTGGATTCCATTCCTGGCTCCAACTCTTATCTCCAGCTTCCTGTTAATGCAGAAGGCAGTGCTGATGGCTCAAGTAGTTTGGTTGCTGCCACTCACATGGGAGTTCTGGACAGTATTTGTGGCTCCTGGTTCCAGTGCCAGAACAGCCAGCTGTTGTAGACATGTGGGGAGTGAAGCAGTAGAAAAGTATGCTCTGTATCTGCCTCTCAAACAATTTTTTTCATTAAAAAAACAAAAAATAGGTAACAACTTCTTTCATTGGCTTCAGCTATCTGAGGCTAGTATACCAGGTATACTTGTTAACAGACGGGCAATTTAGTTTAAACTAAAAAGGGTTTTGGTAATTTTTTTACTTAGGAAAAACTATGGTGTGGTTTTACTTCTGAGATTATTTAAAGGCCTGTTACCAAATAGTGTTTTTTTGTTTTTGTTTTTGTTTTTTTTTTTTTTTTAAAGAAATTTTGTTTTCAGGGACCTGTGGCAATAGAGGGTTAAGTCTCTGTCTGCAGTGCTGACATCCCATATGGGTGTCAATTCCAATCCAGCTCCCTAATGAGCCTGGGATAGCAGCAGAGGATGGCCCCAGTGCTTGGGCCCCTGCACCCGCGTGGAAGACCCAGAAGAAGCTCCTGGCTCCTGGCTTCGGGTTGACTAAGCTCCAGCCATTTGGGGAGTGAACTAGTGGATGGAAGATTCTCTTTCTCTCTGTATCACTAATTTCACTTTCAAAATAGATAGATATTTTAAAAGAAAAAAATTTTTTAAAAATTTGTTTATTTGAAACAGACTGACAAGGGGAGAGGAAGGAATCCAGAGAAAAAGGAAGAAAGGGAGATCTTCCATCAGCTGGTTCACTCTCTAAATGGCCACAATGGCTAGGGCTGGGTCAGGGCTAAGCCGGAAAACTGGAACTCCATCTGGGTCTCCTATGTGGGTGCAGCAGAACAAGTATCTGGGCCATCTTCTGCTGTTTTCCCAGGTGCATCAGCAAGGAGCTGGATCATTAGTGGAGAAGACAGCACTTGAACTGGCACTCACATGGTATGCCACCATTGTAGGTGGCAGCCTATGGCTATGTCACAACATCGGCCCCCCAAATATTGTTTTTTTTTTTTAAAGATTTATTTTATTTATTTCAAAGTCAGAGCTACACAGAGAGAGGAGAGGTAGGGAGAGAGGGAGAACGAGAGAGGAGAGGGAGAGAGGGAGAGAGAGAGAGAGAGAGAGAGAGAGAGAGGTCTTCCATCCATTGGTTCATTCCCCAGATGGCCACAATGACCAGAGTCGCGCCTATCTGAAACCAGGAACCAGGAGCTTCTTCCAGGTCTCCCACGCGGGTGCAGGCGCCCAAGCACTTGGGCCATCCTCTACTGCTATCCCAGGCCATAGCAGAGAGATGGATTGAAAGAGGAGCAGCTGGGACTCGAACCGGCACCCAGATGGGATGCTGGCACTTCAGGCCAGGGCTTTAACCCACTGCGGCACAGCATCGGCCCAACCAAATAGTGTTTTATAAATAATTTCATAGGCCATGGTCGTCCAAAATATACATGAACCACTTCAGTTTTTCTAGTTAAAAGCCTGAATTAGCATTCAATTGAAAAGCTGATGAAAATGTTTCCTTGTTTCTCTATATGAAATTATATTACTGTCAATAGATTGAAAAATTAAGTTATTATGAAGATTTGAAAATATTTTAAAACTATTAAATTTATTTGTTCTATTCTAGTCACTATTTGTTGAAAGAAAAGTAGGTATCTTATTTGATGTTTATATCATTCCCTTCTTCATCATTAATTCACTAAAACAATGAAGTCTGTTTCCAAACCTGATCTATCAAAAGGCCACTTCCTCCTTCTCCAGAGGACACGATCTGTCCACGCAGGGGTACGGCACTTCTCACTGGTATCATAGTCATCAGAAAACAAATCATATTTGTACGTCGGAGCAAAGGTAACTTTTCCCTCTAAAAATCCTCTGAAAATCTAAAATAAACACACATAAAGTAAGTAATTTCAAAATCCAAAAAAGTTCTGTTTCCATTCAATGTCTATTAATGCTGGATGTTAGATAAAAGCTGCATGCATCTAAGGGACACTTCTTTTTTTTTTTTTAATTTATTTAATGAGCATAAATTTCCAAAGTACAGCTTATGGATTACAATAGCTTCCTCCCCCCCCATAACTTCCCTCCCACCCGCAACGCTCCCCTCTCCCACTCCCTCTCCCCTTCCTTTCACATCAAGATTCATTTTCAATTATCTTTATATACAGAAGATCAATTTAGCATATATTAAGTAAAAATTTCCACATTTTGCTCCCACACAGAAACACAAAATGTAAAATACTATTTGAGTACTAGTTATAGCATTAATTAAACACCTAAGAGTAACTGTGTATTAATTACAGAGTTCAACCAACAGTTTTAAGTAGAATATAAAATGCAACTTTTATATTGTTGTGGCTTCCCCCCACAACCTCCCTCCCTCCCGTGGCCCTCCCCTCTCCCACTCCCTCTCCCATCCCGCCCTTCATCACGTTTCATTTTCAATTACCTTCATATACTGAGGATCAACTTAGTATATACTAAGCAGGGATTTCAACAGGCTGCACTCACACAACCGAACCAGGTATAGGGTATTGTTCAATTAGTAGTGTTGTTTTTGAGTTTCATAGTTAAACATATTAAGGACAGAGATCCTATGTGGGGAGCATGAACCCAGTGACTCCTGTTGTTGATTTAACAATTGGCACTCTTATTTATGATGTCAGCAATCACCCGAGACTCTTGCTATGAGCTGTCTAGGCTATGGAAGCCCCTTGAGTTCACCAACTCTGAATTTGTTTAGTCAAGGCCGTATCACAGTGGAGGTTCCTTCCTCCCTTCAGAGAAAGGCGCCTCTCTCCTTGATGGCCTGATCCTTCTGCTGGGGTCTTGTTCACTAGGATCTTTCATTTAGATTGTTTTTTGCCACCGTGTCATGGCTTTCCATGCCTGTGAGACTCTCATGGACCTTTTAGTCAGATCCGAATGTCTAAGGGACACTTCTAATTGAATGAAATAAGGCTTAGAAAAAACCCAAGATGTAACCTTTATCATATCACTTATTGTCAATTAAACAAACTACAAAAACATGAATAAGGAAATTCTCCCTGAGCTTTGAGCTACATGAGACATTTAGAACTGTTTGAGATTTTGGATATCATGTAGCTTGGCATCTTATTCTCAAATAGGAGCTGAGATCTAAAAAGATTAAGTGGTGCTCAAAATATTAGATTTTAAGTTAGATGATCCCCAGGAATTGTACCAAGTGGCCTCCAATCACCTTCTAAAATATTTTTAAAGTCAATTCTCCCAAAATTTCAAGTCTTAAGTTTTAAGAAGTAAGTTTTTGAAAGGCAGATGATCTGAGAAACAAAACAAAAAAAGATTGCCACAGGATCTTAAACCAGACTCCAAACACCCCTCAAGACTGATTCTAAACTATCAGCCCCCTCCAAAATAAACAAAAGCTATTTGAAAGCGAATCTTATACAAACATTTTTCATGGGACTTGTTCTGTGTCTGCCTTTTTGATTTTAAGAAAAGGTAATTCCCTGTTAACCTTTATATTGTATATTTACATAAAAAAAGACTTCAGGAAAAAAAAAAAAACACATCTGCTTTATGTTTAACAACCAAAATCCTCTTCCAAGCAAGTATCTTCTCAAGTATGTATATACCTGCCCAGCATTTTTCTGATTGATAAGTTGATCTCCTGCTATCAGAGAATCCCAATTTTGCTGTCTTATGAGCTCTTTAACTTCTTCATTGGGGAGATCGATTCGATAGTTGAAATCACCACACCAAAACACGTAGTCATGGGAAAATAACATCCTTCCCTGGAAGTATTAAGATAGAATTTTAAATTCAAGGCAATTCATGCTTTACAACTATTTCTTTGCCTCACATACGCTTGCCTTCCCTCCACACCTGTTCATTTAACAACAGCAGTAACATACAAAATAACTACATAGGTGAATACTATTGCTATGTCTAGGAGATACCTTAAAATTTCAAAATCCCAGATTTAGAATTTGGGAGAAAATTAAAATAAAATAAAATTTATCATCAAGAACAAACAGCAAGAATTTACCATAGGAAAACGATCAAGAACAAACAGCAAGAATTTACCATAGGAAAACGATCAAGAACAAACAGCAAGAATTTACCATAGGAAAACTCAATTTTCGTGCTATTTCTATAAAATCTTCATTTCTTTCTTTGACTTGCGACTGCCCTGCAGCAAAGTGGCTACAGACAAAGCAAAGGCTGGTTGTATGGAACAGCATTCGGATTGCAACTGCTCCCTTATTTCCAGTTGCGCCTCCCATTCCAGTCTTCACAGTATCGACTGCAACATCCCTTTAAAACAAGTAATTCTAAATCAAAGACTATAAATTTCAACAGTTTCACCTATATGCTAATCAAGAATATACATTATATTATCACATACCTATATATTATATGGCACTTTTCATACAGCTCTATGAAGTCACCAGTGAAGCTACTGGTGACTCTTCAAGCACACGTTTTAAAGCAAGAACTAGAGTGAATGTCTCTCTTAATCAACAAACAGTCTAACCCTTCTTCTTCTTAATGGTAGGAAGCAGCCTTCAGAGAGCGCTGCGCTCACTGACCTGATAAACGGAGCGTGCTGTGGTCTGATGAAGACGAACAGGCAGACGCCCACCAACTGCTCGGACGCCAGCAGCACATACTTGTTGTCTCTGGAGATTGTCTTCTGAAGCTCCACAGCCCAGAGCTTCTGATTTGTTGTGCTGCCAGAACATAGTAGAAGGGGAATCTTTAAAAATATATAGACTACAATAGCCTATTTTATAAGACAATGTCAATGATACATTTATCAACTCAAATTTCCTAAGACTGTGAAATCTTCAGGCAGGCTGTTTTTGCCTGTTTCCTTTAAAAAGAAAAATCCAAAATTTATCTAAAAGAATACCACACTCCAAAATCTAACTTACTGGACCTTTAGAAAAAATATTGAGCAGAGCTGGCGCTGTGGCATAGCAGGTAAAGCTACCACCTGCAGTGCCGGCATCCCATATGGGCAACAGTTCGAGTCCCGGCTGCTCCACTTCCAATCCAACTCCCTGCTAATGTGCCTGGGAAGGCAGTAGAAGAAGGCCCAAGTCTTTGGGCCCCTGCACTCTTGTAGGAAACCTGGAAGAAGCTCCTGGCTCCTGGCTTCGGATTGGCACAGCTTCGGCTGTTGCGGCCAACTGGGGAGTGAACCAGAAGATGGAAGTCCTCTCTCTCTCTCTCTCTGCGTCTGCCTCTCTATAATTCTGCCTTTCAAACAAATAAATAAATCTTTAAAAAAAAAAAAGAAAATAACACTTTCATCACTTTCTTAAGGTGCTCTCTCAAGTCATTCCCTTGATCATTCCATTTAAAACTGTTATCGTCTTCCCACCTTCACAGCCTCATCCCTTTACGGCTATTTATTTTCCATTGTATTTTTCTAAAATATTCTATAATTTGCTTACTTTAGTTATTGCTAATTGTCTTTTTCCTTTTAAAATGACACAGAATACAGGCAACTGCTCAAATTTAAAAGCAAGCGTACTGGGCCGGCACCGCGGCTCACTAGGCTAATCCTCCACTTTGTGGCGCCGGCACACCGGGTTCTAGTCCCGGTCAGGGCGCCGGATTCTTTCCCGGTTGCCCCTCTTCCAGGCCAGCTCTCTGCTGTGGCCAGGGAGTGCAGTGGAGGATGGCCCAACTGCTTGGGCCCTGCACCCGATGGGAGACCAGGAGAAGCACCTGGCTCCTGCCTTCGGATCAGCGCAGCGCAGCGCACCGGCCGCGGCGGCCATTGGAGGGTGAACCAACGGCAAAAAAGGAAGACCTTTCTCTCTGTCTCTCTCTCTCACTGTCCACTCTGCCTGTCCAAAAAAAAAAAAAAAAAAAGCATACTTTGGTAGAATAAAACACACTTTAAAGATTTAAGTTTCATTCATATAATTTGTACTTGCAATATGGATTTAGAGAAATAGTTCTCCAAAATGATCTTAAGACATCCCTGAGGAAACCAAAACCTATGTGGTTGAAATTATTTTATATACTACTAAGACACTGATGTCTTCTTCATCGTGTTGACTGCCATTTGCACTGATGGCATAAAAGCTATAATGGATAAAGTGCTGGGGCCTTCACTTGAATTGAGGCAGCAAACCATACTCACTGTATTATTATACAGTTATTATACAGTTGTTATTATTAAAAAGTTATCATAATGTTACTGCCATATTCTTGGAGGAAAAAAATACCATTTTACTTAAGAATGTCCATGATGAAACAATAAACAAATTTTTATCAAAGCTCAACCCTTGAGTCAAATCCTTTTCTATTCTCTGATGAATGGGAAATATATACAAAGCACTTCTGTTGCAGACCAAAGTAGTATCATCTCAAGGAAAGCAAAACGTGTAATACTTTGAGTTGTGAGCTGAACTGGGACTTTTTCTATGGAATACAATTTTTCCTTGAAAGAAATAACGACCATAATTATTCAGTTAGGCTATTTTGTAGACATTTTTTCAACTGCGTCTATGTCTTAAAAAAAAAAAACAAGCAAACTAGTAACAAAACAGTCAAGAGTACTTGTTTCCCATAATAAATCTTGAGTTTTCAAGCAAAATATAGTGTTTTGGACAACTACAGTCTTCTAGCATGATCTTTACAGAGTCCAAATATAACTTTTTATGAGATGAGCAATGATATTAACCAATATGCTGTTCTGATATTGTGTAATATGATGTGCCAAAATTTGTAAGATCTACAAAACTCAGTGACAATTTCCAAATGACCAAAACATAATGTTACAAAATTGTGCAATGGCAAAAGACCAGTGAATTTTAGTATAACAGAGCACAAAAAGTTCACCAACATGGTTTCAGATTCCATCTTGCAACTAACCTTTAAACCACTATCATTTGTAGAGTTCTGTTGTAGTATCAGAAAAGAAATTATACTTAAAGCCTACTAAAATAGTTCCTTTTCCAATTATTTATTTATGTGACTTTTCTCCATATAGTTCAAAATAACACATTGCAACAAATAGACGCAGAAGCAGATGTAAGAATCCAGTTTTCGAGGTCAGCGTTATGGCACAACAGGTTAAGCTACTGCTTGAGAAACCGGCATTCCATATTGGAGTGTCAGTTCAAGACTTGGCTGCTCCACTTCCGATCCAGCTCCCTGCTAATTGTGCTTGGGAAGGTAGTGGAAGATGGTCCCAGTATTTGGGCCACTACCGCCCATGTGGAAGAACCAGATGGGAGTTCCTAGCTCCTGGCTTCAGCCTGGTCCAGCCCCAGCTGTTGTGGCCACTGGGGAGTGAACCAGCAGATGGAAGAGCCTTCTCTCCTTCTCTCACTCTACTTTTCAAATAAATAAATAAATCTTAAAAAAAAAAAATCCAGCTGTCTTAATCCAGACATTAAAGAAATTTATAAAACTAAGAAACAACGTCACCCTTTCAGTACATTTTTATTTTATAAAAATATTATGTTAACACATATTGGGTTTATTATTACTATTTTAAAATAAGTGCTTTCACAATTTTTACTTGCTTATTTGAGAGGTATAGAGACATAAAGAGAAAGACAAAAACAGATCTCTGAGAAGCCCAAATGCCCACAGTGGCCAGGGCTGGGCAGAGGCCAAAGCTGGGAGCCAGGACTTAATACAGGTCTCCCACATGGGTGACAGGAACTATTAATGCTGCCTCCCAAGCTCTGCATTAGCAGGAAACTAGAACCAGTCATCAGTGCTGGGAATGGACCCTACACACTCTGAGGCAGGATGAGAGGGTCTTTACCAAACTGTCTTTATCTCTAAGCTAAACACCCACTCCTGACATTACATGTTTAATTTCTAATTCAACAACTATCAAGAGATACAACTACATTAACAAAAGTTTTTGGAGAGTCTCAATATTTTTAATAGTGTAGAGAGAGAACTGTTGTTTTACAGTTGATAAGAACTAATAATTATCCTCCAAGTTTCTCAATGAGAATATTGTCTGGTGTATTACTGGGCCAACTTACCTTGCATTTACTATGTTTCCAGCATTCAACTCTACCATTTCTTCAAAACCAATTGCAAATATATCAGTTGGTTTACTTCTTTTATCTACAATTAAGGATCAAAGAAATACTTTTAAGTAAGCCTTCGTCAAATGGCGACCCCACCCAATACAACACTAGATCTCATAAAAATCCAGTTTTGTATTCTGCATTTAACTAAAGTCATATGAAAGGCAGAAACCTGTGAGATAAAATTACTTATAAATTTGCTTTCTTTAAGGTATCCTAAGTTTGCTTCTTTAAGATGGTTGTTCTTGAAGACCCTTTAGTTCATTCAGGAATCATTTTGAAAGAACTCTTTATAAAGTTTGTATCACAGACGGCCGATAAACAAATCACTTCTCACAGGCTAAGAGGTATCAATTGTGGAGAGGTAAAAGAATTATTCAGAAACACCAACCTTGAAACTCCTGGATGCCAGCTAGCTTGGGTGCATCAAGAAGCCAGTCAGTGAGTGTCTGATTCTTAAATGCTATGCTGCGAAACTGCTTCCCGCCATTTACATTCCAAGTTCCGACACACACTCGAATTTTCTTGGGCTTTGAATACTTATAGAAATTCTCACACATGCTCTTCAGTACTTTAGAAGATGCTAATAAAAAAACAAGACATAACACAATTTCAGTTGCATTAAACCACTTACAAAAATTGATTTTCGTAACTGAGATATGATGTCTAGAAAGCACAATTATTATCACAAGTATATACAAGATACATGCACAGGCACAAAAAAAGATCAGCCTGAATGCAAGGCTCAGCATGAGGCAATTAACCAACACACACACACACACACACACACACACAAGATGGCATTAAATATGATAGCCAAAGTAAAAAAACAAAATGACAACAGCAACATAAAACATGCAGATCAAACAGTCCTATTTCAAGGAAATAGTACATGTTATAATGTATGAGACCTAAGAAATGTATTTTTAGGAATATAGCAATTGACTGCCATACAACAGTCATTAAAAGGTTGAAAAAATATTTTTCCCCATAAACATTTGACACCATTTATATTTAAGATTCAGTGACAGGTGGCTTTGATGAATAATGGCTTCCTGACAAAAATATAAATTAAGAAAGATAATGACATGTCAGAAAATTAAATTACTACTAAACGCTTCTCATCTCAGATTAGAAGCCAATGTCCATAACAATGGCCTATACGGCCCTACACGGTTAATCTTGTCTCTCTCTCCTGTTATCCCCATTCACTCACTCTCAGCCACCGGCCTCCCTGCTTTCTCAAGATGCCAGGCCTACTCCCAACCCAGGGCCTTTGCACTGGCCACACTCTTCCATCACCTCCTTCAGATCTTATTTTCCTGTGAGCTTCTCTTGACCACCTTATTTAAAACTGCACTCCACCCTAATCTTCCATTATTCTCTCCTTGATAATTTTTCTCTATAGCAACCATCACATTTAAAAGCTTCCTCAAACCCAAAGTCTGAAATCCAAAATCCAAAATGCTTTGAGTGCCAACATGATGTCCAAAATGTTTCCAATTCTGGAGCATTTTTGATTTTAATGTTGTTGATTAGAAATTCTCAGTTGGTGAAGTCTGTGCACAATCCAAACTCTGGTAACTCCAGAATAGAAAGCCCCGCTGGCCCCAGCACTTCGAGGAAGGGCTACTCGATCTAGATTGTATTTAGTTATCTTGTAACTATATCCTTTCATGAGAATGAAAACTTTGAGGGCAGAAATGTTGGCCTGACAATATCCCTAGTAACTAAAAGACTATATAGTACACAATGGCTGATAATAAATGTTAAAAGAATGAATATTCAATACATTTTGAATTCTCAATCTCTGTCTTAAGTATTTTTTGTCTACCACCTATCTTATTCCCTTCTAAACAATGCTCCATCTTGATTAAATTAAATTCTTGGCACTTAGATTTGACAAAATCTGGGGGCCAGTGCTGTGGCACAGCTGGTTAAAGCCCTGGCCTGCAGCACCAGAATCCCATATGGGCACCGGCTCATGTCCTGGCTGCTCCACTTCCAATCCAGCTCCTTGTTAGTGCGCCTGGGAAAGCAGCAGAGGATGGCCCAAGTGCTTGGGTCCCTGCCCCTATGTGAGAGATTCGCAAGAAGCTCCTGGCTCCAGACTGGCTCAGCCCTGGCCGTTGCAGCCATTTGGGAAGTGAACCAGCAGATGAAAGACCTCTCTCTCTGTCTCTACCTCTCTCTGTAACTCTTTCAAATAAATAAAATAAATCTTAAAAAAAAATTAGAATCTTAACCAGACCTCAACCTAAAAGCCAGTTAACTGGTAAGAGAAAAAGGAAACCAAAACTACTTTCACTTTTTACCAGTCTTATTTTCTTCTGATATTATTAATTATTTTATGATGCCAAGATATAGCAGTCATGGCTGGCACCACAGCTCACTAGGCTAATCCTCCACCTGCGGCGCCAGCATCCTATATGGGCGCCGGTTCTGTCCCGGTTGCTCCTCTTCCAGTCCAGCTCTCTGCTGTGGCCCAGGAGGGCAGTGGAGGATGGCCCAATTGCTTGGGCCCTACACCCACATGGGAGACCAGGAGGAAGCACCTGGCTACTGGCTTCGGATCGGCGCAGTGCGCCGGCTGTAGCGGCCATTGTGGGGGTGAACCAACGGAAGGAAGACCTTCCTCTCATTGTCAAAAAAAAAAAAAAATATATATATATATAGCAGTCACTTGAGGGTGAAGTGGGCAAACAGCACCTTAGAATTGTTATGGATATTGTTTCGCCCTTTTCATCCCCTGAAAGAACTGATACAGATGACAAACACATCGTCAGGGCTCCCAGCAGGAGAAATCTAGATTCCTCACCCGCCCTGTTACTTGAGATGATTATTACCAGCATGAAAACAGCCCCCACAGTCCATTTTATACTCATATAAGGACAATGCAGCTTAAAAAATTCAGCAGACAATAATGAATGGTGTGAACAAAAGTATGTTGCCGTGTTGTAACAAGTCAGCTTTTACACAGAATAAGAAGGTTAAAAGATGATTCCTAGTTTATTCTTTTTTTTTTTTTTTTTCTCTGACAGGCAGAGTGGACAGTGAGAGAGAGAGACAGACAGAAAGGTCTTCCTTTGCCGTTGGTTCACCCCCTAAATGGCGACTGCGGCTGGCGCACCGCGCTGATCCGAAGCCAGGAGCCAAGTGCTTCTCCTGGTCTCCCATGGGGTGCAGGGCCCAAGAACTTGGGCCATCCTCCACTGCCCTCCCGGGCCACAGCAGAGAGCTGGACTGGAAGAGGAGCAACCGGGACAGAATCTGGCGCCCCAACCGGGACTAGAACCTGGGGTGCCGGCGCCGCAGGTGGAGGATTAGCCAAGTGAGCTGCGGCGCCGGCCCCTAGTTTATTCTTAATTGGTTGGCACCATAATATACTTAAGGAAATAATGAGGCTGTGCTCAAAGAACAGATGTTCATCCCTAAATACCACACCATTTTAGAAAATAGGTTTCATTATGTAACCCAAAAATATATCCAATTGCTCCCTTCCTCTGCTCTTCTCAAAGAAAAATCAATGGCTTCTCAAACTTTCAGAACAATAACTGAGCAAAATAAATCTTAAGTGACATCAAATATTAAGGGAAAGAAAAAATGCCATTTTAAGCTGAATTTCTACTTAGAGTTGAGCTGTTGTTCCTCTTGCCACAGATTTGTTTAAAGACATCACAAATTTTGGTCAGAGATTGAACACATGAGATTCAAATGAATACACAGGTCTTATACACATTTCCTCTAAGTTTGTTAGATATACACTTAATTTTTCTAAGTTTGTTAGAAATCTTGATGCTTTTTAAAGTTACTTCAGATCCAATTTTAGTGCATGTCTAGAGTTATAGGAAATACGTCAATCAAATGTAAGAAAATGATATACTGCTCCTTAAATATTGTGCGTGTGAAACACCGTTGAGTAGTTTTTTTTTGTTTGTTTGTTTTTGTTTTTTGACAGGCAGAGTGGATAGTAAGAGAGAGAGAGACAGAGAGAAAGGTCTTCCTTTTTGCCATTGGTTCACCCTCCAATGGCCACCACGGCTGGTGTACTGCGGCCGGCGCACCGCGCTGATCTGAAGCCAGGAGCCAGGTGCTTCTCCTGGTCTCCCATGGGGTGCAGGGCCCAAGCACTTGGGCCATCCTCCACTGCACTCCCGGGCCACAGCAGAGAGCTGGCCTGGAAGAGGGGCAACCGGGACAGAATCCGGTGCCCCGACTGGGACTAGAACCCGGTGTGCCGGCACCGCTAGGTGGAGGATTAGCCTATTGAGCCACGGCGCCGGCCTGAGTAGTCTTAAATACCACAGACAACACTCTGAAATTAATCCAAAATCTCACATCTCGATATTTTCCATTAGCCTATTAATAGTAAGGTATAACACTAATAATTGTTGGTCAATAAAATACAAAACCGAAATTAAAATTGGCTGAATATCATTAACTGGAATTAAGCACTTGATACAGGATGACAAAAACCAGTATACACTTCCTTCTGAGCGAAGTATTTAATTTTCTCAAATAAAATTTTTTCTCACATTAAAACAAGGTATCAATTTATTCTGCTAGAATCTTACAACAACATGAGAAAGTTTCTACTTACTGGCTTGTGTGTGTGTATGTGTGTGTGTACAATATCAACTTTAGAAAAAATTAAAAAGTTGCTTTTATTTATAGATTTTCTATACTGTACCTGACTGTAATGTCTGTTCAGAAACTATGGATGCATCAAGAAGAAAACAAAGAGTCATTAGTAAAACAACAAGTTACAGTTAAAATCTAGAGTGTTACAACAAAACATCCTTAGAGGGCCTCACTTTTTTAAGTCAATCTGATGACTTTTTTCTGATGGCTGTAGTATACCAATTATAAATAAATATTATAAATAAATGACAATAATTGATAAACACCTTCTACATCTAAGGAAAATCCTACAGTGACTCAGTTGTCTGACATCTCATAATTAGAAGGTCCCAGGTTTGTCTCTGGCTATTCCTGTTTGTGAATGGGGGCACATACATGTGTGGGAGTGGGTAAGCCTATAAATATGAAAACCTAAGAGGCTGGAGGATAGTGAAGACTGCAGATACACTACACAAATCTTTTAGTTTCTTTCTGGGGCTTGCCAACTGGTAAGGTCAGTTCAGCTATAACATGGCATGCATTCTAAAAACATTACTGTGCGATGCAAAACAGAGAAAATTCCCATAGCCACAAAACCTATGGGAAATGGGGAAAGGGACACCACACAAAAACTTCACACAAAGAGTGGTGCATCAGAAATAATAGGAGCTCAACAATATGCATGCTAAATGGATAACAAATGCATGAATACTACAATGAATAAGGCAATTCATCTTGAAAAACAGTGACATCGACTTATAGAAGTGGGCATCAAAAAAAGGGTGTACTTGTAATTATGAATTATGGAAGAAGGGTTATTTGGAAATAGATGGAAAACTGAAACACCAGATGTGGGTGGGAAAGACCCGCAATACACATGAAGGAAGGCAGGGAAGCCATTTCGGGTGTCTACCTGTGTACATGTGTGTGTTTGTATGTTTCTACCACTTCAGTTCTGTTGGGTACCATTTTCTGTGTTTAGTTAGTGTTGCTTCCTAGCAAAATCATGCAGAAGCTCATGCAACACTGGCATTATGTTCAAATCGTTCCCTGATACAACCACCATGATGAACAGATACCCATTCTCAGAACAAGCATTATAGCAGAACTGACTGTACTGTTTTTTTTAAAGGCATATTTTACAGATAGTAAAATGTGCAGGAAACTAAAAATAAGTGATGCTCAGGTCTGAGAATTACTTAGGTCCTTTGCATCTCCTCTTCTTTCCTTCAACCACTTACTTTCCATTGTTGCTTATTAATGCCTCCACATCAAAGTAGGCACAGGTAGAAAGAGGTGACAAAACACAGATCAGTCAAGTTTCTACTTGTGGAAGTCAGGAAGCAAGCCTGAAAGCAGTAGCTGAGATCAGATTTCATTAGTTTGGTAGGGCTCAGCCCCAGCCTACGACTTACTGAGGAACTGGCTGTCACTATCTATCTTGTGGAACTCTGCACCATGAGGAATTCTGAAAAGAATCCACGAAAACCTCTGTAACCAAATATTTACCCAAGAGTGCATTACTTGATGCAGGAACAATTTTCTCCTACTTGAACAGGGAACACTGAAAGATTAAGATTTGGTTTAGAACTAACATTTTAAACAAAAATGTTCAGAATTTGAAAATTAAAATGAAAAACGTGGAATTGAAGATGTCGAATTTATTTTGTCAATTATACCTGGACAAAGCTGGGAAGAGGAAAGAGGTCTCATCTATTAAGTTCTACAGTGAATGCTGAGCTTCTCCAAAGCATGACTTTTATATGGGCTCACTGTCAGGGGAAGTTCAAATTCTTTTGATTTTAATAAAAGACAAACAACGAAAGGTAAAAAAAAAAAAACTATCCTGAAAGTTATATGCTCATGTCAAATATTAAAATTGATAATAGTGGTTAGTGTTCAATCACATGCATTACTTGAATTATTAATACGACTTAATGCTTATTTAAGCAATTAACAATCAAAAGTCCAAATTAAACTTTTGGGGAAGTGATCAGAATAATAAATATAGGTATTGGTTTTTTCAATAAAGCATTTTTCTACATAATTAGATTACTGAATATTCTAAGTGCTAGCTGAATAGTCCATAAAATCTTGCCTTGTATAAAGTTAGCAATAGCAAAACTATTTACCCCCTCCATCACAATCTATGGAAGAAAACATGCAAGGGGCTCAGTTTATGGCTTACTAATGCTGCTGACAGTATAGACAAACTTCCTTTAATTCCTTCTACAACAATTTAAACAGCTGCAGTCTAAAAATTATTTATGTAAATAAGTTTGTTTTTCCCACTTGGACTTTTAAGTTTTGGACTATAAAAAATATAGAGCAAATAAAATGTAAATTATGCATACCACGCAAACTTCCAGTAGTTAAAAGTGCTCGTGCTTTGTCAGCTAAATCACTATTTAGAGTATTTCCCAACAGCAAAACATCAATAGCTTCTTGCTTGGAACTGTCAAAGAAGTTATTCTGAATTGTTCTGGAAACAGAACGAGCACCGTCTTTCAGCTTTCCAGCCTGTTGAAGGAGAAAGGAGCATGACTTTTCATTCTAAACGTTGTTGATTTTTGTTCAGTAGGTATTTTGAAATTCAAATTGTTTTGTATAATTTAATATTTAAAAAAGGACCTAACATCCTATTTTGAATATATATCATTGCATTAAAGTATGTCTAGATGTCACTGATTCATTTCCTTTTAGGAAATAGCACTGCACAAAGATAAGAAAAAGCCCACTGCCACAACTGCATTCATCTATGATATCCAGAACAGTAAAATTTTTAAAAATGTTTACTAAAAGGAAATAAACTGTACTGCGCTCATTTAAAACTGGAAACTCCTTTTCTACATTGCACCTTTTAGACTTGAGGAGGGATGGATGGGGAAAGGCAAGATGCTAAAGGAAGACGTACTGAGCTTGAAGGAAACCCTCGTTGTCCTGATAGTAAAAAAACACAACTGAAATTGCTCCAATCAAATAGCTTACACTAGCTGTAAAACTAACCTAAAATGAAGAGCTAGTCTAAAAAGAAATTCGTAATTATAGTTCATAAATATCACACATTAGCACCACTTTGTATATTTTAGATCATTTTATTGCCTAAGCAATATAAATCATAAAAATAATAAACTTATTCTGTCATTGAGAAAGTTGATTACAACTTTCAGTGAAATACACTTTACACAGGAATGCTAGCTGCCCACATAAAGATTTATTCTAGGGCCGGTAGTTGTGGTGCAGCAGGCTAAGCTTCTTTCCATAACACAGGTTCAGGTTGTGGCTGCTCTACTTCCAGTCCAGCTCCCTATTAATGCACGTGAGAAAGCAGCAGAGGACCCAAGTGCTTTGGCCCCTGCTACCCCCGTGGGAGATCCAGATGAAGCTCCTGGCTCCTACCTACAACCTGCCCCAGCCCTAGCTGTTGCAGCCATTTTGAGAGGGAACCAGCAGATAGAAGGCATCTCTGTCTTCTGTCTCTGTGTGTCTCCCCTCTCTGTAACTCTGCCTTTCAAATAAATAAATCTTTAAAAAAATGTACTCTAATCTCAGACTACGGAAATTGTCGAAAAGACTACATATCTTGCTTTCTAGAAAATAGTTTGCATTATTTAGTTTTTATTCCTTAAAGGAACAAAATTAGAGATTTATTTTCAGAATAAAGAAACAATTATTTTAAATGCCACTAAATGAATGCTACTGTAATTAGTTATTTCAATTTTGCATTAAATTGTTATTTCCTTATATATGAGGACGTACACAAATGACAGTATTTGAAAAGCACTCACCATTGACATTATCAGGCAATTAATCAAAAGGAATCCAGAGAAAGGAAAAGAAAGAGCAGTTCAGATGTTAGATTTTAGTTCATTTCAAACTAGTATACTTAATATATAAAATTTCGTATCTATACAATGACCACTGAAAATATATGTAGCTTCTGTACATATATTTTCTTAGTCATGGCAGAAACAAAGTGCAGAAGACTAAAAGAGTATCTTAAGCAACAGCTGCAGAGAATCAGTTTTTAATAGCAAGAATTATGCTATTTATTTAAAAGAACAAATGAAAGTTTACCAATTTCATGTTTCTAAAAATAGAGACCATTTAAGAAGTAAATATTTATAAAAGACAACAGAAATTATTCCTATGGGTTGAGCAAAAAGAACTGTGCAGGTAAGGCCAATACCTCTGGGTAGAGCCATGGCATTTTATGAGAGAACAAAGAGGAAGAAGATTTGGAAACTGAAAGACTTGGAGATGACGAATGGCCTCTAAAGAATTTCAGGTGCTATAATGAAGAAACTACATGAGAATTACAGAAGTGGTCACTACTTTCATTTCTAATCCTGAAATAACATGAGGAATTGTAGAGATTTAGGATGTTAATAAATTCAAGTAAGGCTGGGGTCCTTAAAAGGTTAAACAATATATAAATATATAAAACAATGAAAAATATCTCAAGCATCGTCCCAAAATCTCTCAGTAAGGGCCAAATACTAGAGGGGAAAGTAGTGTGTACATAATATTAGTAATTAAAAAGTAAGGATGAGACAGCTTATACTTCTTTGGCACATTTTCATAATCCCTTCTTCAAGGTAAGTTAAGTAAAAGGATAAAAACTCAACATTAAGCCTTATGAATTTTGGGTTCACAGTAAGCAATGCACAAATTGTTGCCTGATTTATCTGTCCATCCAACACTGGCACACATGAATTAAATAGTAGGCAGTGTGTCAAGTGCAAGGGGCACTAGGAGAAATGAGAAAGGACCTTTACTAAAAGGATTAAACAAAAAAATCACATGTTTTATAAAAATAAGTAATATAAAAAGTACAGTAGATATTAAAGGGAAAAGCACAAAAGACATAAGCAATACACAGTCTTAGTGGATTATCACTAAATGACTAATAATACAAAGGTTCTTCAAAAAGTTTACAGAAAAATAGAAATGAGGTTATTTTAGTGGAAAGCTTTTTGAAATCCACGCACAATTTTATCTAAGTACGCATTTTCCACAAACATTTTGAAGACCTATATTATCTTCCATGTAATCATCACGGCCACTATAGAAAGACGCATCAAAGGCACAAAAGCATGATACAACAGAATTCTGAAACGGACAGCTATTATTTTAAAAACCTATTAACTGTAAAAAGGCTAGTTAATGGCTTTCCTAAGGGGGAAGAAAGGCTCCTCCGTAGGATCACGGTAAACCTGGGCCTACCTTGGCCTTCCCTTCCAGCGCTCCAGTGCCCGCATATATCTTACTGATTGAGTCACCATTCACGGACCACATGGAGCGGAACACTTCTTGAAAGCGAGTCACCAACTGAGGCTTTTCAGCTAAGCCCAGGGCTTCCAACTGCTTAGTTAGCATCTGAAACAGCAAACAATAAACTTCCATGAGTACATTAACATGCAACTTCTAATGACTGCCTGATTCAAAACAAAAATGTCCAGTTACAGGATTCCATGAGACTGGATTCAGAAAACACAACCACTTACTAGGCTGTGTTATTTCTCATCATATGAATTTTTAAAATGTCACGTGAGCAAAAAAACCACAAGTTAGCATTCCATTATATTAATAAGAACTCTTTCCTGATCAAATGATAGAATTAAAGTATCATAAATGTGAGTGATTTATCTTGCTCATCAAAAATGAATAATTAGCAATATGAATTACAATACAGAAAATGTTTACCAAGTTTATCTAACAAATATGGAATAACTAAGCTTTTAAATGTTTGGGTTTGGTTTTATAAATTTAAGTAATTAAAATTAAGAGTTTATGAGAAAAGGAGAGCTGCTCTTAAATTGTCACAAAATTTAAGAAAATAGTTATAGCTCTAAATACTTTTTATCTCTAAGATTCATATTAGTAGTATATATAAAGGAGAATTAGGGGGAACACCAAACAAAAGGAATTCAAGGTCCTTTGGGCCACCACATTCCTCCACCCTATAAAACAGTAAAAGTGTTCAAAAAAGTTCTTCCTCTATGAATTCTAGCTTTGCAATCTGGAGAGTCAAAGCAGTTTGTTTCTCTCACTTGGAATCCAGTCACATTCTACACATTGCATTTTTACTTAACTCTTCCCCACTTAACACTTTCTTTTACCTTATTTGAAGTATGGTTACTTATAGAATAATCAGGGACTAAAACCCTAAACTGGATTTTTTTTATACTTTATTAAAATACTGAGTTTACTTCACATGCGTATTTGTCTCCCCACCATTTCCTCATCTGACCACCACTACTAGTGTGTCCTATCATAACATTCCATACATACTGAAAACCAAGCAAGGGGTGGAGTTCCTTCTTTAAAAACTAAACAGGCATTCTGGACAACACATTCTTGGCAATGGAACCTGGACAACATTTATCAAACACAGCAGGGAAAGTTCTCACTCTGCATTATAAAAAGGACGGCCAGATGTCATCTGTTACAGAAATGAAATAAGACGGAAAATTTTAATAAATGGTTTAAACTATTTTCTTAAAGAGACTTCCTCCATTGCCAAAGATCTTTTTTTTAAAGATTTATTTATTTATTTTAAAGTCAGAGTTACACACAGAGAGAAGGAGAGAGAGAAAGAGAGAGAGAGAGAGGGAGAGGTCTTCCATCTGCTGGTTCACTTCTCAATTGGCCACAATGGCTGGAGCCATGTCTATCTGAACCCAGGAACCAGGAGCTTCCTCTGGGTCTTCCCACATGGGTGCAGGGGCTCAAGCACTTGGGCCATCTTCTACTGCTTTCCCAGGCCATAGTAGAGAGCTGGATTGGCAGTGGAGCAGCCAGGACTTGAACCATTACCCATATGGGATGCCAGCACTGCAGGCGACGGCTTTACCCGCTACACCACAGCACCAGCCTCGCCAAAGGTCCTTTTGGTGTTTTAGGGTTTTTTTCCTATTTTTTGAAGGATTCTTGACCTTTTGATCTCAATGTTGACGGTTCTGAGTCTTTTCCATTCTTGATTTCTGTGCATTTTTGGCTGAGGTATCCCCTATAGATTTCTTCACTCAAGCTTTTTCTTCAGTTTCCTCATTATCAACATGATATCATCATCATCATCAACAGCAAGCTTTGCTTTTTTTTTAAGATTTATTTACTTGAAAGTCAGAGTTACACACAGAGAGAAGGAGAGGCAGAGAGAGAGAGAAAGAGGGCGGGAGAGAGAGAGAGAGGTCTTCCATCTGCTGGCTCACTTCCCAATTGGTCACAATGGCCAGAGCTGCGCCAATCCAAAGCCAGGAGCCAGGAGGTTCTTCCACGTGAGTGCAGGGGCCCTAGCACATGGGCCATCTTCTGCTGCCTTCCCAGGGCATAAGCAGAGAGCAGGCTCAGAAGAGGGACGTGAACCAGTGCCCACATGGGATGCCGGCACCGCAGGCGGCGGCTTTACCCGCTTTGCCCCAAGCTCTGCTTTTGTCTGTGGCACCCTGCTACCACCTCTAGCGGCAGACCGCTTTCCAGGTCTACTTACCAGCTGCACGTCCTCCGACTCTGCATCTTCCTCCACAGCAGCTAAGTGCAGTCCACTAATTTCACAGGCCCCGAACCACACTTCAACCTTACGGCCCCAGGGATAGTTATTTCAAAGCTGCACAGACATCTTCAAAGTTGCCAGCGTTACTGTAAAAGCTGCCCTCATGATTCATGGCCTCTGCTTCAACAGTGTGCAGGTCACCCTTTGCTCCAGCACCTACACTGACTGTTCTTAAAGATAACTGGTGTTCATGTTCGACACCGTCCACTTTAAAGTGATAATCTCTGTGGGCCTTTAGTTCACAAACCAAAACAGTTCTGGGCTTCAGGGGACTCATGTCCACACCCATCGAATCTTCCCTGGGGCAGAGAGACAAACTTCAGTAGGAGAGAAGGCGGACAGAGGTAAGACGCCCACTGCTGCAAAGAACAGCTGCGCGTGACGGAATCATGCCAGTGAACTGGATTCATTTTATTACCTAGGGACTCACACCAAAGCTGTTCCTTTCTAGCCTGCAGAATACACACATCAGGGACTCAGGATCTCTTTCACAGTTTAAACTGTCTCTCTTAAAGGAACTGGACAAACTGATCTTCATTACTAGTTTGGTTTTGCCTGTTTGAGCACTGAATTTTATAACCAGTCAAGCAAATGCTATACAGAGTGTTCTCACACCTACCTACCAACACCAGTGAAGAGTCAGGTAAGTCAGATCCTAAGAAAAACTCCTGTCATACTTTTTAAAAAAATCTATTTTTATGTGAAAGGCAGAGAGTCAGTAAGAGACAGACACACAGTTTCAGTATTTCAATAAGCTTCATCTCAGAATCAATATAAACGTATTCAGCATCTTAAAAATCAGAACTAGAAACCAACCCATGCCTTGTGATAAATTCCATCTAAATGAGCAATATGCCCACTTGAATTCTCTAGTATATTTTCTAAATATAGTGATAAACCTCAATGACAGATTTCAAAAAAAGTCAAAACAATAAAATTTAATTAGCCACATGAGAAATATATTTCTATAGCAGAGAATTTTAAATACGACTTTTATTTTTGAGAGACAGAATCTCAGCTGTGGAGTAACTAATTAACCAATATTCTGGTCAAACTTAAGATAATTAACCAGAAGATATAAGATGGTACTTCCTATTTCTGTTTTTTTTTTTTTTTTTTTTCTTTTAGATAGCATTCGGGAACTCTGTTAAGTTCCTACAGAACTTAGTTTTGGGGCTGGTGTTGTGGCACAGCATGTTAAGCAGCCAACTGAAAAGAATGCATCCCATATGGGTGCCAGTTTGAGCCCTGGCTGCTCCACTTCCAATCCAGCTTCCTGCTAATGCACCTGGGTAAAAAGTGACAGATGGTCCAAGTTCATGGGCCCTTGTACCATGGGCGAGACCCAGATAAGGCTCCAGGCTCTGCCTCGCCTAGTCACAGCCATTACCAGCCATTTGCAGAGTGAACCAGCAAATGGAAGATCTCTCTCTCTCTCTCTCTTTTTCTCTCTGTAACTCTGCCTTTCAAATAAAATAAATACATCCGTTTAAAAAAAAAAAGAACTAAAGGTTCACCACAGCTTTATGACCCTAATTTATATAACAGGGAACACTTACCAAGCTCAGCATTGTTCAATGTTTCAAAAAGCTGAGACTATTAGACTGAATTTGATAGATAAGTAGTCAGAAAAAGAAGAAAAGCTTATAAATAAACAACTTATCACAGAAACTGACTCACATTCATTCTCATCCTCTGTAACAATGGCATTTTCATCTAATCCTGTTTTTCACAGCCACTGACTTAAAAATGCCAAACTGATCTGGGTTACAAATTGTCAAAAAAGCAAACTTTTTTTTTGTGCATGTGTGTGTGCATGTGAAAACAGACCTTCCCTAAGACCTAGACATACATAAACACAGGTAAACAAAGTAATTATTGAAATCATATAGTTATTAAAAGGGAGAGTTAAGGAACAATAGACCTAGGTAGACAGACAGTTATCTAAAGAGAACAGATAAATGAAACATTTAAATCAAAGGGATTGGGATACCCACCAAACCAAAGACTAGAAGAAATGCAAAGTATTCTTTTAATGAAGCATAACTTTACTCGTACTTTCAAAAAGTAACTAATGAGAAAAATCACTATTACAAAAGCACTCAGAGTACAAGGTACATATACTTAATTTTATTACCTCCAAACCAAGGAATGCTTGCACACTATTTGTTCTATCAAGACAATCCAAGCAATTTGTTCGAACTGTACCACTCTGACATCTGTAACACATCCAATAAAGTTAAAACAGTTAGTTTTAGCAAAAAACTAAAAAACATTTAACAAAAACAAATGACATAATTGAAGAGATTAAAATGTAGTACACACTTGTCCCCCTCATCAGGCTAACACTATGTTTTTTGTTGTTGTTTTTTTGACAGGCAGAGTGGACAGTGAGAGAGAGAGACAGAGAGAAAGGTCTTCCTTTGCCGTTGGTTCACCCTCCAATGGCCGCCAGGGCCGGCGTGCTGCGGCCAGCCCACCGCGCTGATCCAATGGCAGGAGCCAGGTGCTTCTCCTGGTCTCCCATCGGGTGCAGGGACCAAGCACTTGGGCCATCCTCCACTGCACTCCCGGGCCACAGCAGAGAGCTGGCCTGGAAGAGGGGCAACCGGGACAGAATCCGGCGCCCCGACTGGGACTAGAACCTGGTGTGCTGGTGCCGCAAGGCGGAGGATTAGCCTATTGAGCCGTGGCACCAACCTAACACTATGATGTTTTTAAAAGATTTATTTATTTATTTGAAAGTCAAGAATAACACAGAAAGGGAAGGAGAGGCAGAGCGAGCGAGCGAGCGAGCGAGAGAGATATCTTCCATCTGCTGGTTCACTCCCCAGTTGGTTGCAAAGTCTGGAGCTACACCAAGCTGAAGCCAGGAGTCAGGAGTTTTGACCAGTCTCCCATGTGGGTGCAGGGTCCCAAGGACTTGGGCCATCTTTTACTATTTTCCCAGGCTATAGCAGAGTGCTGGGCTGGAAATGGAACAGCCGGGACTTGAACCAGTGCCTGTAAGGGTTGTCAGCACTGCAGGAGGCGGCTCTACCTGCTATGCCACAGCACCAGCCCCACAATTTTTAAACATACAAAAATGATGTATGAAGTATATTATAAACTGCCTAGATTCTACAACTGTAAAGATTTTGCCATATATTCTTCATCATTTATCTATCACACATGTATTTCAATTAGACTAGTAGTTAGGGACTAAACATACATTTATATATTACTATTTATAATCTTTTTTTTTTTTTTTTTGACAGGCAGAGTGGACAGTGAGAGAGAGAGACAGGGAGAAAGGTCTTCCTTTTGCCGTTGGTTCACCCTCCAATGGCCGCCACAGCCGGCGCGCCGCGGCCGGCGCACCGCGCTGATCCGATGGCAGGAGCCAGGTGCTTCTCCTGGTCTCCCATCGGGTGCAGGGTCCAAGCACTTGGGCCATCCTCCACTGCACTCCCGGGCCACAGCAGAGAGCTGGCCTGGAAGAGGGGCAACCGGACAGAATCCAGTGCCCCGACCAGGACTAGAACCCGGTGTGCCGGCGCTGCAAGGTGGAGGATTAGCCTATTGAGCTGTGGCGCCAACCACTATTTATAATCTTATAGTTGTTTACATGTAAAGAAAACCAAATATCTGTGGAATAATTTTAAAAACCCAATACCTGTTATCTCTACTACCTGTCCTATGAAATTTCTATGGCATTGATACTAAATTTTACACAAAATAAAAATAATTAAAATTTGGGCTTTATTCACTAAACTTTACCTGTATTCTGAACTTAAATCTTTCAATGTTTACTTTTCTCTATTTCATATGAAAACACCATAGCTTTAAATAATACTAAAGCAGACAATAAACAATCTCTCACTCCTGTTTGCATTTACTAGTCTTTCTGAGATCAAAAAATAAGAAAGCATTTGTCCTAAAAGAGAAGTGGAACAGTTTCACAGATAAACAGCATGAGATCTGAAGCCAGATGATCTCAGTTCTAGTTACGTAACTTGGGGCAGATTATAATGCAAATCAGCATACTAACAGAACCTACCCCTACAATTGTCAATACTAATACCTGTAAGACCAAGTTACACTGTCCCATAGGCTGGCATTGTGGCACATTGGGTTAAGCCACAAACTGCGCTGCTGGTATCCCATACGGGCAACAGTTCAAGTCCCGGTTGCTCCACTTCTGATCCAGCTCCCTGCTAATGCGCCTGGGAAAGCAGCACAGGATGGCCCAAGTGCTTGGGCCCATACACCCACATGGGAGACCCAGAAGAAGCTCCTGGATCTTGGCTTCAGACTGGCAAAACCCTGACCATTGTGGCTATTTGGGGAATGGGCCAGCAGATGGAAGATCTCTCTCTTTCTCGTTCTCTCTCTGTAACTCTGCCTTTCAAATAAAATAAATCTTTAAAAAAAAAAAGAATGTCTTACCTAGTGCCAAAAAAGTTTAAAAGAAATCAGTATAGGTGTATATAATGCTTTCCATGAGAGACCAAGAAACTTACACTGGTTTGACAGTGGTCAATTACATGCCCCCCCATATATATATATATATATATATATATGTATGTATATATGGAAGATCTTTGTCTCTTCTCGCTGTAACTCTGCCTTTCAAATAAAATAAAGCAGTTCTTTAAAAAATAATAATAAATACACTGTCCTATAATATGTGCTCAATAATATAACCTATTATTATTTGTTGCAGTCTATAAACAAAAGCACATAGCCACTGCCTATGATCTTGGCATCCCCTATAGATGCCAGTTCAAATTCTGGCTGCTCCACCTCCAATCCAGCTCCCTGCTAATGGCGTGGGAAGAGAAGCGGAAGATGGCCCAAGTGTTTGGGTCCCTGCCACCTGTGAGAAAGACTTGGAGGAAGCTCCTGGCTTCAGCCTGGCCCAGTCCTGGTAGTTGCATCATCTGGAGAGTGAGCCAACACAGAAATCTCTCTCTGTAACACTGATTTTCAAATAAATAAAAAAATCTTTAAAAAATCCAAAATCAAGTATAAAAATATACTTAATTATAAACTTCAATTTAAGAATGAAAACTTAAAAGTTGTATGTAAGGTAGAAAACCTAAATAGACCCATAACCAAGACGGAAAATGAATCAGTAATAAAGGCTCTGCCCACAAAAAAAAGCCCAGCACCAGATGGCTTTACTGATGAATTCTAACAGACATTTAAAAAAGAACTAACTCTTAATTCTTTTCAAGTTATTCTAAACAATTGAAAGAGAAGGAATCCTCCCAAATTCTTCCTATGAAGCCAGCATTAACTTAATTCCTAAACCTGACAAAGATGCAACAGAGAAAGGGAATTACAGACCAATTTCTCTGATGAATATTGATGTAAAAATCCTCAACAAAATTCTAGCCAATCGAATCCAACAAAACATCAGAAAGATCATCCACCCAGACCAAGTAGGATTTATCCCTTGTATGTAGGGATGGTTCAACATTCACAAATCAATCAATGTGATACACCACATTAACAGACTGAAGAATAAAAACCATATGATTATCTCAGTAGATGCAGAGAAACCATTTGATAAAATACAACACCCTTTCATGATGAAAACTCGAAGCAAATTGGGTATAGAAGGAACATTCCTCAACACTATCAAGGCAATTTATGACTAACTTACAGCCAGCATCCTACTGAATGGGGAAAAGCTGGAAGCATTCTCACTGAGATCCGGTACCAGACAGGTATGCCCACTCTCACCACGGCTACTGAATACAGTCCTAGAAGTTTTAGCCAGAGCCATTGGGAAAGAAAAAGAAATCAAAGGGATACAAACTGGGAAGGAGGGAGTCAAATTATCCCTATTTACAGATGACATGATTCTACAAATAGGGGATCAAAAAGACTCCACTAAGTGACTATTAGAACTCACAGAAGAGTTTGGTAAAGTAGCAGTATATAAAGTCAATACACAAAAATCAGCAGGCTTTTTATACACACAGACAATGCCAAGGCTGAAATTGAGCTTCTAAGATCAATCCCACTCATAACAGCTACAGAAAAAAAAAATCAAATACCTTGGCATAAATTTAACCAATAATGTCAAAGATCTCTATGATGAAAATTACAAAACATTAAACAAAGAAATAGAGGAAGATATAAAAAAAATGGAAAAATCTTCCATGTTCATGGATTGGAAGACTCAATACCATCAAAATGTCCATTCTTTCAAAATCAATTTACAGATTCAATGTGATACCAATCAAAATACCAAAGACATTCTTCTTGATCTAGAAAAAATGATGCTGAAATTCATTAGAGGTACAGGAGATCTCGAATAGCTAAAACAATCTTATACAACAAACACAAAGCCAGAGGCATCACAATACCAGATTTCAAGACATAAATACAAGGCAGTAATAACAAAGCAGCCTGGTACTAGTACAAAAACAGATGGATAGACCAATGGAACAGAATAGAAACACCAGAAGTCAATCCAAATATCTACAATCAACTAATATTTGACCAAGGAGTTAAAACCAATCTCTGGAGCAAGGACAGTCTCTTTAACAAATAGTACTATGAAAACTGGATTTCCACATGCAGGAGTATGAAGCAAGACCCCTACCTTACACCTTACATAAAAATCCACTCAATACAGATTAAAGATCTAAATCTACAACCAAACACCATCTAATTATTAGGGGGCATTAGGGAAACTCTGCAAGACATTGGCACACGCAGAGTTCTTGGAAAAGACCCCAGAGGCACAGGCAGTCTAAACCAAAGTTAACAAATGGGATTACAACAAATTGAGAAGTTTCTGTATGGCAAAAGAAACAGGAAAGTGAAGAGCCAACCCACAGAATGGGAAAAATTATTTGCAAATCATTCAACTGATAAAGGATTAATAACCAGAATCTACAAAGAGATCAAGAAACTCCGCAACATAACAACCCAGTTAAGAGATGGGCCAAGGACTTAAACAGATATTTTTCAAAAGAGAAAATCCGAATGGCCAAAAGACACATAAAAAATGCTCAAGATCACTAGCTGTCAGGGAAACGCAAATCAAAACCACAATGAGGTTTCACCTCACTCCTGTTAGAATGGCTCTCATACAGAAATAACAAACAACAAATGCTGGTGAGGATGTGGGGAAAAAGGTACCCTAATCAACTGTTGGTGGGAAAGTAAACTGGTAAAGCCACTAAGGAAGACAGTATGGAGATACCTCAAAAATATGAATATAGACCTACCATATGACCCAGCCATCCCACTCCTGGGAATTTACACAAGGGAAATCAGCATATGAAAGTTATCTGTACCCCCATGCTTTTTGTAGCTCAACTTACAACAGTTAAGGCATGGATAGAATCAGCCCAAATACCTGTCAACTGAAGATAGGATAAAAAAATTATGGGACATGTATACTACGGAATACTACACAGCGGTAAAAAAAAAAAAATGAAATCCAGTCATTTGCAACAAAATGGATGAATCTGGAAAACATCATACTTAGTGAAATAAACCAGTCCCAAAGGGAATACCGTATGTTCTCCCTGATCTGTGACAACCTAATAGAGCACCTAAAACAAAATCTGTAGAAGTGAAATTGACACTTTGAGAAGGGATGACTTGAGCTGCTCTTGTCTTGACTGTTGAGGAACAGCTGCGGTTTATGTCTGTTTTATTTTTTTCTTCATACTATTTGTTGAACTCTTTACTTAACATAGAGTTAATCATATGTGTATAAAGTCAACTGAAAATTCTCAGTAAAAAATAAGAGTGGGACTAAGAGAGGAGGAAGTTTATAACTGTAAAGCTATATGGTTCTGCATATATTCCTATGGACTTACTTCTTGTTTTGTTTTGTTTTAAAGATTTATTTTATTTATTTGAATGACAGAGTTACAAAGAGACGTAGAGACAGAGAGAGAGGTCTTCCATGTGCTGGTTCACTCCCCAGATGGCCACAATGGCCAGAGCTGTGCCAATCCGAAGCCAGGAGCCAGGAGCTTCTTCTGGGTCTCCCATGCAGGTACAGGGGCCCAAGGATTTGGACCATTTTCCACTGCTTTCCCAGACCATATCAGAGAGCTGGATCAGAAGAGGAGCAGCTTTCCACTGGGATCTCACTCATGGAGATCTTTCATTTAGGTCTTTCTTTTTTTTGACAGAGTGTCTTGGCTTTGCATGCCTGAAATACTCTCATGGGCTTTTCAGCCGGATCCGAATGCCTTAAGAGCTGATTCTGAGGCCAGAGTGCTGTTTAGGACATCTGCCATTCTATGAGTCTGCCGTGTATCCTGCTTCCCATGTTGGATCGTTCTCTCCCTTTTTTATTCTATTGGTTAGTATTTTCAGACACTAGTCTTGTTTATGTGATCCCTTTGACTCTTAGTCCTATCATTATGATAATTGTGAACAGAAATTGATCACTTGGACTAGTGAGATGGCACTGGTACATGCCACCTTGATGGGATTGAATTGAAATCCCCTGGTATGTTTCTAACTCTACCGTTTGGTACCTTTCTCTGAAGGGAGGAGAGAACTTCCACTTTGACTATGACCTTGTCTAAATATGATCAGAGTCGGTAAACTCAAAAGGCTTCCATAGCCTTGGCAACTCATGACAAGAGCCTAGGGTGATTACTGATACCATAAACAAGAGTGCCAATTTGTTAAGTCAACAACAGGAGTCACTGTGCAATTACTCCTCATATAGGATCTCTGTCCTTAATGTGCTGTACATTGTGATTTAATGCTATAACTAGTACTCAAACAGTATTTTTCACTTTGTGTTTCTATGTGGGTGCAAACTGTTGAAATCTTTACTTAATATATACTAAACTGATATTCTGTATATAAACAGAATTGAAAAAAGAAAAAAAAAAAAAAAGAAGAGGAGCAGCCAGGACTAGAACCAGTGCGCATATGGGATGCTGGCACTGCAGGCCAGGGCTTTAACCCACTGTGCCACAGTGCCGGCCCCTAGACTTACTTCTAAGGGTACAGTTTAAAAATTTGCCATGGGACTCCAAATCCCATTAAGCTTGGTGGTAAAAATGCCATCTTACTTGTTTGTTTGTTTGTTTGTTTGTTTTTTGACAGGCAGAGTGGACAGTGAGAGAGAGAGACAGAGAGAAAGGTCTTCCTTTGCCGTTGGTTCACCCTCCAATGGCCGCTGCGGCCGCGCGCCGGCCGGCACACCGGCTGGCGCACCGCGCTGATCCGATGGCAGGAGCCAGGAGCCAGGTGCTTTTCCTGGTCTCCCATGGGGTGCAGGGCCCAAGCACCTGGGCCATCCTCCACTGCACTCCCTAGCCACAGCAGAGAGCTGGCCTGGAAGAGGGGCAACCGGGACAGAATCCGGTGCCCCAACCAGGACTAGAACCCGGTGTGCCGGCGCCGCTAGGCGGAGGATTAGCCTGGTGAGCGGCGGCGCCGGCAAAATGCCATCTTACTTGTTAAAGTGATCATATTAAGATGCTCATATAGACAGGATTAAGTGTTAAAGTGATCATATAAATAGGATTAAGTGCCTGGTAATAATAATAGATAGAACTGAAAAGGATAGAAATGTTCCAACATGGGAAGCAATCCACTTAGCAGACTCATCGAATGACAATCGCTTTAAGTACCACTCTGACTTTAGAAGCAGCCCTTAAGGCTTCCTGTTCTGGCTGAAAAGCCCAAGAGAGTTATTTCAGGTGCGGAAGGCCAAGATACTGTGGCAAAAAATGTCCTATATGAAGGGTCTCTGTGAGTGAGACCCCAAAGGAAAGAAGTGGCCATCAAAGAAGGGTATACTTTTCTCAAAAGGGAGGAGAGAACTTCCACTTTGCTTATGGCCTTGTCCAAATGCTGATGGAGTTTGTGGACTCAAAAGGCTCTCATAGCCTAGGCAGCTCATGTCAAGAGCCTCGGTGGTCACTGATGTCATATATAAGAGTGTTAATTGTTAAACTAACAACAGGAGTCACTGTGCACTAACTCCCTTTGCAGGACTTCTGTCCTCAATGAGTTGTATTATAAAAGTTAACTGTAAAACTAGTTCTCAAACTGTGTGTGTGTGTGCAAACTGTTGAAATCTTGACTTTGTATACACTTGGTCTTCTGTGTACAAAGTTAACTGAAAACGAATCTTAATGGAGAATGGGACTGACAAGGGGAGGGAGGGCGGAGGGGTAGGAGTGTCGGTGGGAGGGCAGATATGGTGGGAATAATAACTACATTCCTAAAGTTGTACTTACGAAATTTGTATTCCTTAAAAAATAACTTTTAAAAAAAGTTGTATGTTATGAATAATTTTAAAATTATAGCAAAGTTCCAATTTAAAGACAGAGAAACAGAACAAACCTTTGAACTTCATTTCCATCAAAATAAAAAAATCCATAATCTATAAACTTTTGGACTTGAGGCTTAAGAATACTATGTAATTTTTCTGCTTTTCCTCCTTTGACCATTTGATGGTAATCAAAATTCACCATCTGGATTTCAGCAGCATGTTCAGAAGCTTTCAAATGACTCTGAAAGTAAAATAGTAAAGATTTAATATATGCTCACTAAATATGATCTTGTCAATGTTATGAATGAAAACTTATATTTTAAATTAAAATCTCAGCATGTTCCCTGGAAATTTTACTAATTCTTCAAAGATTTCATCAACACTGGAAGTAAAATGGAGTCACTTGCTGAAACTGATACCATCTTTTCCCTAAAATCTCAATACTACCCATGAGAAATTAGGTGACACAATTAATACCAGGGAACTTAAACAATACTGGCATCTGGTTTAAACAGTGAAAAATTCCTTCCAATAATCAGCATTTTATTTTTATAACGCAAATTTAGTAACTGTTTATACCTATTATAGAATCTCACAATAAAGTGTCTTGTTTTTTAAGACAAAACAAGGGTAGATCCCATTTTTATACCTTTATTCAATACATACAAATACTTTAAGTTTACCACAAAAAGTCATTCTCTAATACATAATCTGTTCACAAGCTACAAACATAGTTAAATAATTCAGCTGATTTTTAGATTTGAGAATCAACTTTTACAAAATGTTTTTTAAGTTTAAAATATGTAATATAACATACTATTCCATTTTTGATTTAATACTTACTAAAATATTGCTTCTTTAAAGGTCAGGTATTTCCTTGGGTTCCTAGTTACTGAAAATTCCCTAGCTTTCCCTCATAGGTAAAGAGGAGAAGACACAGTCTTACACCCACACAAATACACTATGCACTATTTCATAAGCATTTAAAGCAATGATTGCGGTTTCTAGGAAGTGGGCAGGGCGAAAAACAGATGAAGGAGGAAGCTGCCTGACATTTCTCCACTAGTGATAGGTGAATATTTTTGAAGAGGAAAGTTTATTTATTTGTTTTGGCTTCACCACTAAATGAACAGAAAACACTGTCAACTGTCTTTAAAGTTTTCCATAATTCCAACTTCAATATTAGCTTAAACTGTTTCCTAATAGCCCTAAAGAGTTAAAAGGTTCTGATAAGTACCCCATCTTTTTAAGGGAGTAATGTACTTCCAGGGAGATTTTGGTTACTGTATTATTTTACTTTTGTAATACCATTCTAAGCGTCCCTGGGCCAGAAAGAAAGAAGTGTCCATACTCACCTGGAATGCCTTACTTAGCATATGTTCACCTTCCTTAGATCCAAGCAAATTAACTATTATTTGTTTACCATATAAATTCTTAAGTGTTCTAAAATGCCTATTGAAGGAAGGAAAAAAGTTTATGTCAAATTATACCCTAAAACTTTTTTTCATAAACAAGAAATCATTATTAAATGGAACCTACGTGGCAATATTTAAACCATACAATTGGCAAAATTGGGTATAAATTCATTCCATCTGATCTCAATTTATGAAGACACAAGTTAATATACTTTCCGCTCTGACTTACGGGATATCAGTACTACTCTCACAATATGCTGGAACTGTGGGTCATCCAGCTGCCTTCCCACTCTGTGAGGCTGGCATCAGAGACAGAGCCTAAGCTCTGAGCTGGGCCACAAAGGCAGAAAAAGGATGGAGGCTGGCATACTCTAGGAGGGATCTCCCTTCTAGCTCTAGTCTTAAGAAAAGGCCCTAAATATGGCTCTTTCTTCTAGCTGTCGCTCCCCCTCTTCTTGGAGGAGCAACACAAGACCCTGCGCTGTTCTTTTCGTCTGCTCGGCCCTCCCCGGGTTTGCTGCTGGTTCTTCCCGGGTTGGCTACTATCCCTTCCACCTCCGTGGAAGGGCGGTTCCCCCTGGCCGCTTTCCCCACTTCCGCAGGGGAGCGGCACACCGCCGGCCGGCTCTTCTCGGGGGCTGCACAGGTGTTCCTTCAGCTAGATGTTCCCCTTAGATGTTCCTTCGTGCATGCCGTCTCTCTCCTCCTTTATAGTCCTCCTCCGCCAATCCTAACTCGGCTGCCCACACGCCGAGTACGCTGCTCTCCAATCAGGAGCAAGTCCTACAGTTTATTAGTTGAACTGGAGGCAGCTGTGCGGAAGCTGTTTACTTCTCTCCCAGCGCCATATTGTGGGAGAGCAGATGCATAGAATAAGTCTTAATTCCAGTAACTCAGTCCAGTCCGGATTGCTCCCCACACTAGCCTGTACCCATTCAAGAGGCTATAAAGAGCAAGGTCATACAAAGTAAATATAACATGAGTTACATCTATAACTTTAAATTTTTAAGAAGTTACATTTTAAAATGTAAAAAGAAACAAATGAAATATATATATTTAATACAGTTAAAATATAATTTCAAAATATAACCAATATAAAAAATTAATGAATTATTTTATAATCTTATTCTCCTTACTAAGTTTCTGAAATCCAGTGTGCATGTTACACTGGCAATACATCAATTTGTATTAGTCACATTTTAAGTGCCCATGTGGTTAGTAGCTACCACACTGGACAATGCACCTGAAGAGGAAGTTTTAAGGTCGAGAGATTAAGATCCACACTTCCAGTGTCACCACTTCTAGAAGTCCTAACTCTAGGTGTCATGGTCTCCCAACTAAATTAGAAGTCAGAAAGTCTGGGGCTGGCATTGTGGTATAAAGGGTTAAGCCACCACCTGCAGCACTAGCATCTATATGACAATGGTTCAAGTCCCAGCTTGTCCACTTCCAATGTAGCTCCCTGGTAAGGTGCATAGGAAAGCAGCAGAAAACAGCCCAAGTCTTTGGGCTCCTGCACCCATGTGGGAGACCCAGATGAAGCTCCTGGCTCCTGGCTTCCGCCTGGCCCAGCCCTGGCCATTGCGCCATTTGGGAAGTGAACCAACAGAGGAAAGACCTCTGCTGTCTCTCTAACTCTGCCTTTCGAATAAATAAAATAAATCTTAAAAAAAAAAAAGTCAGAAGGCCTTAGAGCCAAAAAAGCTTAAACAAATCAGTATAGGTGTATATAATGTTTTCCATGAGAAATAAAGAAAATTACACTATTTGACAGTGGTCAATGACATGTCCCCACAGTTCCAATGTGCCTGTTCCCACACCCTTCCTTTCCCTACCCCCTACTTAGCTGCTGTTTTAAAGTTTGCCCTTCTCCAAATTTGAATGTTTATTATAAATCTAAAGCTCTTTCAATCTCATACTGATTAAATCAATCAGCAATGCAGCATTTGATTTTAAAAAAATCGGTAAATAATCCTATTGCTCACCAATATCAAAACTTACTACAGTGTATAAAATAATCAGTCTTACCTGTCAAAAGCAGGTGCATTGGCTTCAAATCCCCTTGACATACGGACACGATGGGATCCCACCTTCAATAAGAAAAATACATACACTCATAACAAAAACTAACATGTAGAAAAGAGAAATATCATTGTGTACAATGTTATAGTTAATTTGCTGAACACACATTGCTATATAAAATAACTGATTTTAATTCATGATACTCTTTGTAAAAACATTCTAGGGGCCTCCTCTCCCTTTTATTCTTAAAAGAGCAACTTCATAAAAGAAATTAGCAGATATACTAATACAAAACACCTGTAAACCAATAGGAATTCTCATTGATGAAAGATATTTTTAAGAGTAATTTCATATATATTATCTTGTTTTAAGCCCAAACTATGTGCCCCGTGTTGAGCAATTTTTAAACATACCTGAAATACAGACAGGTGAAATAAGTTACCCTCTTAGAGCAACCTAACCAACTCCATGAGAGATTCAGATGTTTTAGTCCCTGGACCTAAATCCCTACTCTTCCAAGCAGCCTACTGATACAATGTCTGTGCAGCTGTTTCCTCTGCCATGCTGAAAACTCTAGTCACCTCTTCTTCACCAAAAGCTCCAACAAATTAAAACACATCACTGCTTCCAGGAGAAAAAAAAAACAAACAAACAAAAAAAAAAAAACAGACTTCCCAAGTTAACCTTTTCTTCTTGGTGTCAGACCTTTGCCCATTCAACCTCATCTCTCTTCCTCTCTGTGTGTAAGAAAAGAAAAATTATAATGGTCTACATGGGTAGATACGTGTTATCTCATTTATTTTTATTAGTCCAAAATTTCTGATTCTGCCCGCAGAAAGATGAGGATGAATGGACAAAGGTCTGATGCCAAGAAGAAGTATAAGACGAGAACAGATTACTTCCCTGCACTCCACTTCTAGACATTTCTCTCTGAGACTCTGGGATGAAAGTTCCCCAGAATTCATTCTCACTGACCTGTGACTTTAAAAACAGTATGCGAGGAAGAATGCCAAATAAATCATGCAGTCTAAGAAATGAAACTTAGAAAATGAGCTCTACTATGTTTATCTAATTCTGAAACTAAATTAATAGTATTATTTATCAAACATTTGCCCTTGCTGTCCTAAGTCAATCTAGTGACTATCCTAATAACCAGTGGATTCTTTGCTTCTTTTTTTAAAAAACATTTTATTTATTTATTTGAAAGTCAGAGTGAGAGAGAGTGAGAGAGAGTGAGAGAGAGAGAGATCTTTCATCTGCTGGTTCACTCCCCAAACGGCTGCAACAGCCAAAGCTGGGTCAAGCTGAAGCCAGGAGCCAGGAGCTTCTTCCTGGCCTCCCATGTGGGTACAGGAGCCCAAGCACTTTGGTCCATCTTGTGCTACTTTCCCAGGACACTGGCAGGGAGATGGATGAGAAGAGGAGCAGCCAAGATTTGAACTGATGCCCATATGGGATGCCAGCACTGCAGGCAGCAGCTTAATCCGCTAAGCCACAGTGCCAGCCCCTCTTTGTTCCTTTTGACAAGAAATTCTTTAGCCTAACTCACATCTAGATTCAGTTTCACTTTATAGTACTTAACAGTCTTCAAAAAAGAATTTTTAAAAAGATTTCATTTATTTATTTGAGAGGTAGAGTTACAGACAGTGAGAGGGAGAGAGAGAGAGAAGTCTTTGAACCGCTGGTTCACTCCCCAGATGGCCGCAATGGCCAGAGCTGCCCCGATCTGAGGCCAGGATCCAAGAGCTTCCTCCTGGTCTCACACACAGGTGCAGGGGCCCAAGGACTTGGGCCATCTTCTACTGCTTTCCCAGGCCACAGCAGAGAGCGGGATCGGAAGAGGAGCAGCCGGGACTAGAACCGGCGCCCACATGGATGCTGGTGCCACAGGCGGAGGATTAACCTACTGCGCTGCGGCCAGCCCCCAAAAAAGAATTTTTAAAAATTTCTTTACTTATTTAAAAGGCAGAACAGAGAGAGACTGAGAGACAGAGAGATCTTCTACCTACTGGTTCACTCCACAAATGGCTACAAAATCCAGGACTAGGCCAAGTCAAAGCCAGGAGCCATTTAGGTTGACCACATGATTGGCAGGGACCCATGGCCACTTTCTGTTGCCTTCTAGGCACATGAGCAGGAAGCTGGACCAGAAGCCGAGCAGCCAGGTCTCAAACCAGTACTCCAACAGACACAGGTGTTCCACGCCGCAGCTTAACCTGCTGTGCCAACACCAGCCCCCTTGGCCAGTCTTAAGTAAATTAACAAACCTCAAGAGATAAATAATTTTTCTCCATACTAACCAACCTAGAATGTAAGAGATCCAGCAGTAAACTAAAAAGAAGGCAAGAGGCCGGCGCCCAGGCTCAATAGGCTAATCCTCCGCCTTGCGGCACCAGCACACCGGGTTCTAGTCCCGGTTGGGGCGCCGGATTCTGTCCCGGTTGCCCCTCTTCCAGGCCAGCTCTCTGTTGTGGCCTGGCAGTGCAGTGGAGGATGGCCAAAGTCCTTGGGCCCTGCACCCCATGGGAGACCAGGAGAAGCACCTGGCTCCTGCCTTCGGATCAGTGCAGTGCGCCGGCCACAGTGCGCCGGCTGTGGTGGCCATTTGAGGGTGAACCAACGGCAAAGGAAGACCTTTCTCTCTGTCTCTCTCTCTCACTGTCCACTCTGCCTGGCAAAAAAAAAAAAGGCGGCGGCAAGATTTTCTGTCCTTTTTCTCCATACTATAGGCTGAGACACAAAACTTACTATACACATCCAGAAGCCTACAGTGAATATGATTTACACTTTTGGGACTATGGGTTTTTGAACAAAATACAAGATTATACGGTTAGGCATAATCCAATACTATGACCTAAAATTTTATAAATATTTTATTTTAAAAATTAGACATTTTTATTGTCAAAAGAAAGTTAAAAAATTATCAGAAAACATACTGAAGATAACAGTTCACCACAAATTACAATGTAAAATGTTAGTACCGAACATGCTATCAATAAAAACAATAGCTAAGCCTACTTGGTGCTGTGTGCCAAGCACTATTCTAAGTGCTTTTCACCTAATCCTGACAGTAGATACTATCACAATCATTTCCATTTCACAGAAGAGGAAACTGGGACACAGATAGGCTCAGTCATCTCCCAAAGACAACAGAGCAGGTGGTGGCAGAGTTGGGAGCCCAGCTGAGAGGCCAGTTCGAGAAGCTTTGCTTTAACTACAATCTTTTTCTACCTCAAGAGACTAAACTGTTGCACACTAAGATAATGACATAATCAGTATGGAAAAACTTTGAAAAATCAATGTAATATAATGCACCTCAAAAACTGAAAAACTAAACATAGCAATTGGATTTCCATGGATATTTATTCTGAAAGGACATTAAGGGGGAATAAAAAGAGAATTCTAGGAACATGGTATTCAAATCCCCATCTGCAAATATAACTAGTAATACTAGGTAGAATAATAGAACCATGAATGAATTAATGAACTATTCTAAAGGTTTAAAGAACAGGGAAAATTTTCAAGAGGAAAAGAAAAAAACTGTCAAACACATACTTGCAACCCTGGTTGCTCCCAGAACAATGGAACAGATCCCCGGATTTGTATGAACGAAGAAACAGAGTCATCTAAGTACACAACCTACAAAGAAAAATAGTACGTAAAGTGTCTCTTACTTCTGTATCAGATAAACAAATTTCATTTTAAATCTCAGTGTTTTATATGTATCTTATGTTTCACTCAATTTTGTTCTTTAGTTTTTAAAAATATTTTTCAAAATCTAAAAGACTTGCATTGGGCTCAGGACCTGGCCTAAAATTATAATTATACAGTTTTATAGTCACAAATATCATAACTTCTAATTTTCAGATAGTACACATGTCTATCATTAAGAGTTGGGTTTGATTCAATTTCACACATACATACAACCTTTCTTAAGTTCTCTAGATCTGAGGATTTCTAAGTTCCCTTGCAAATACACAGCACTGACTACTCCATGCTAACTACAGAGTATCTTGTTACCTATTTGAAGAGCAACACCAAAGTAGGCTTGTTTTAGGGAAGCTTTCCTTAAGGTCAGTAACTTTTTATAGGTGTAAAAACCGTTCTGATAAAATAAAAATCTGCTCTTCTAGTATTTTCTGTGCATCCCCTAGAATACATGAATTAAGCAATATAAATCATTATATACCTGTTCTGTTTCTACAAAATTGGCGACGTGACCATCATCATTTGTACCGCGGACATTAAACCTGGTCCCAGCTCGTTCACAGCTTAGTCTTGAAATGAGGCAAGCCTTTGCCTGCTTATGAGCAGCATAAATTGTTCTGATTTCTACTCCCCCACACATGAGGCGTAACAACCAGTCATCACAGTTCACACCATAGTGCTTGAGATGTAAATGCAAAGACTGATTCCTAAAAAAAAAAAAGACTTTTCTGCATTAGGTTACTGAGTACTAAATAACAAAGCACAGACTGCAAATGCTGCTCTCAGAACAATAATTTCCTGTTATCAAATTAAAATGCACCAAGAATAAATGAATTCATTTAAATTACCTATGCCACAGATCAGAAGATTAGGCTATAAAATGAGATCCTTGGGGGTCAGTGTTGTGGTACAATGGGTTAAGCTGCAGCCTGGGAAACCAGCACCCCATCTGAGTGCCACTTTGAGTCCCACTGCTCTGTCTCTGATCCAGCTCCCTGCTAATGCACCTGGGAAAGCAGCAGCAGATCGCTGGAGTGCTGAGGCCCCTGCTACCCGTGCTGGAGACCCATATGGTGTTCCAGGCTTCTGGCTTTGGCCTGGCCCAGCCCCAACTACTGTGGCCATCTGAGGAGTGCACCAGCAGATGGGAGCTCGCTCACGTGTGCAACTCTGCCTTTCAAATAAATATACTATTAAAAAAATAAGAACTTTGGACAGAGTGTGATCTATGATCCACAGGAAAGAATCATTTTTTAATTAGTATCTGTGTGTCTCATTTCTGTCATATTTTTATAAATAATTCTAGCTTGTTATAAAAAGTTGAATACACACATCCAATCCCACTTTATAAAACTATTTTTAAGACTTTACTTTTATAAGTCTCTATTTTAATTAATCTGACTGAAGTTGCCAAATGTGGCTATTGCATTAGACAATGCACGTATAGTTTTCCATCCCTCCAAATCTGTTTAGCATTCTATGTAATAGATGGTTTCCAAACATTTCAGAGGAAAAAAGTTTCATTTAAACACACACACAGATACCTAGTGACTGTAAAATAGATATACTCAAAGTCTCCACAACTGAAGCAGAGACAGGACTAGGCCTCTGCCAGACTTAACAAAAATACACTGTGAATCAAAAAATCTCTTATTAATTATGAAGTGAATTTCTACATTATTGAAATTGGTTCCGAGTTTAGAACTCTTTTCTCATTTTAAGTGGAAACCTAAATCTGAACTGGTGAGACTGCTACTAAGGTGACATTACACCTGATGATCATTACTTTATTTTAAAAATACAATGACTAAGCTTCCATCCTTTACTATCACCTACACTGATGTGAGTCAAAGCTCAAGCTGTGACCCAGTCTGTCCAAGTACCACTGCTGAAACCTGCTTCAAAGCAGAATTAAGAGGCTTAATTGTCCCCATTTAAATAGACCTCAGATGCTACACATTTTGTGCAGCAGTTTCTTCTGCTGTCAGTTTCACTTTTCTTTAACGCCAATGTGTTTCTCTTCTCATTCTTTACACACAACTCTTAACTGGCAGCAGCTTCAAATCTCTAATGGAATAAAACTACACAGGCACTATGATAGGCATCTGACATGGCACTCTGACTACAAAATTACTGCAGCTGGAATATATTTCTACTGAGCTGCAAGGGGATTCATAATGAATTCTAAAAGACTGCATTTTTCTTTGCAAAGTGAAATACAATACTTAGCAAAATTGGAAAAATTTGCAAAATGACTAAAATTCATCTTTGGCATTTTAATCATCCCTCTGTTCAAACCTGTCTCCTCTGGGCCCTCATCTCTACCCTTAACTGGGTGAAAAGACGAATTATTCTTACTGGTTAAGTTCAGTGAATGTATCTGCACCTGCTCAGACTTCTAATACGGCAGGAAAGCCTTTATCTCTCAACCTAAGGAATTGTGGGTGTGGATGAGGAGGGAAAAAATCTGTAAGGACAGCTGCCCTGAGCACACCTGTGGCACGTTTACCTTTTTCAAGGGGCTTCACTGGCTTCCACCAGAAAATGCATAAATGTGACAAGGTTTTCATTCTTGGAAGCCTATTTCTGAGTTTGATGAAAGCACATCCCATCCTCACTAGCTTTTTTGTGTCGCTAGGACTTTATGTCCACTCATCTGTGCTGTTAACCTCTCCACTACCACGACCGCCCCCCAATCTGTTCTTCCTCCGCCCCCATCGTCTCTTCCTCTGCTAAGTCTCTAATAAACCACACCCTAAAGCCTTTTTTCAATCTGCCTGTCCTTCTCCCCACTGCTCTGGTCAATACACTTCCTATGTGAGTGATCAAGATATTAGTCTAAAGATACTTTCCTATCCTACGCTGCTGTTGATTTTGAGTCCTCTGAGAGCCAGGAAAAATGGCACAAGCAAGACTGTGCTATCAAGGACCATACACACCAAAATGCGAGGGTGGGAACACTTCAAATCTGAACTACCCAAGGAAGCCAAGAGAAGACAGTCTGGGACTTTGGCCTCATAATGTATGTCAATATAATGAAATCTAATTGGTACATGGTATTAAGGAAAGTATAAACATTGATTCTGGTTGTAGACAACAGAACTACTATACAAGAAATTTGGTCTGCTACATTAAAGCAGTACTAATTATAGTCCTGTATGTTCTGCTCTTCATTCATGCCTACTTACAACAGCATATTATGTTACATATTTTATATATGTTATTATATATAACATACAATGCACAATCAATTAACTTCATAAGTTTTATTGGATATTGGACTATAGTACTGGACCTTATCCTAGATCATTTTTTCATAGTCCAATGCTCTTAAATCAAGATAACCTACTTACAACCTTAAAATTAAAAATAATAAAGGAATATTGACTTAGGAAAGTAATACTGCCAGAGAAAAGATCTCAAAACCAAGAATAGTAATTATGAGCAACACAATTTTATTATAACTGAGTTCATTCCAAAATTCAAGCCAGTATTTTCCATTGCTTTGTGAGACAAAAGGTCAGTCTAATCAGGGAGAGTAAAAGGGTTTCATGGGACACATCAACCTCAGCAAACTGGGAGTGGCCCCCGCCACGCTCGCTGGGGATTCTGGAGCAGCAAAGAGGAGGATGCTCAACCAGCAAGGCCCATCCCCTGTTGCCTTTGCAAATAGCAGCTGTTGAACCTATGATGCCCAAATTACCAAGCTACCGCATCGCATATGATTATAAAGGGAAAAAATAAAACAAGACTCACCAGAAAAACCTATTATCAGTTGTGTGCTCCTGCACACTACGATGTGCATTAAGACTCAGATCTAAACTGACTCCAGATGCAGACCACGCAAAATAAAAGTTTCCTGAATTCAAAACTTTTCGCACTTCTGAAATGCGATCCTCATCTGAAGAATCAATTCGAAGGGATATAAACTCAGTGGAAGTAACTCGGAAAACTTCAGATTCTTGAATTTTCCCAACAGACATACATCCAGTGACTAGGACCAGATAATGTAACATAGTATCACCTGCAAAAACCAAAGATTTTAGTGGATTAAAAATCCCAGTATTCTTTAGGCTACTTATTTGTTTCTTTGTGTTTCTACATCTTTTAAATCTGATACCATGATTATTTTAAACCTATCATGAACATGTTTAGATCCACAACTAGATTTCTTTTTAGCGGGAACAAAAAAGTTTCTTAAAGTTTAAATACATTTAATATAGAAAGCATTTCAACATTAACAGGATAATCTCATATTTAGGAAATTGTTCCCCCACTTAATATGAAGCTGCAAAAATTTATCAAATAAAACATATATGGGGGAGAGCATGGCAGGCGGCGTGGCACATGATGGTAAGCTGCCGCTTGCAATCCCTGCATCCTACATTGAGTTCGAGTCCCAGCACCTCTGCTTCTGATCCAGCTTCTTGCTAATACATCCATGGAAGTGGTGGATGATGGCTCAAGTGCTCGGGACCCTGATACCCATATGGGAGCCCCAGATGTGGTTCCAGGCTCCTGGATTCAGCCTGGCCCAGCTGTAGCTATTGCAGGCATTTGAGGAGTGAAGCAGCAGATGGAAGATCTCTGTCCATTTCTGTTTCTCTGCCCTTCAAGTAGATGAAAAAAAGTGTGTATGTGTATGTGTAGCCTTCACGATCTTCCCTTATGTTTGTTAGAAAGTTCAGTTAAGACAATGGATGTGAAAAATTTTTTAATAAAGTTGAAAAATGGTTTATTAGTGTTAGCTGCTCATGATACATGAGCAGAAAGTCCCTGAGAACAATTTATAAAGCAATTTCATTTGCAAAAACTCTCAGACATTTTTTCATCTAATTGTGACAAAAATTCTATGAAATCAGTATGAGGTTGGAATTGAGCAGTGGTGTATGCTAGCACAGGTTCTGACACAGGCAGAAGTCGCCCTGAATCCTGGCTCTACCAATTCTAGACCAACCTCAGTATGTCGGCATAACCAATCTGAGAAACCCTCTCTTATAAAGAGTCTATTATTTTAGTACCTTGGTAGACTGTGAGGATTACCTAAGACGTATTAGCAATAAATCACTTTGCATAGTGGTTTATACATGACAGATCCTTAACAAATGACAAATCTCCATGTTAACAGACCACTACCAAAGTATGTCGATGAACTGTTACTAGCACATAATGAGAAGAGGAACGACCACACCACTAAACTCACCCTTCCGTGTAGCTGATTCTTTCTCCCCCCCGTAGTTAGACTTTATCAAAGAAGGAAGCCATGTGTTGGATTTACCTGACAGAGCAAGCTCCTTACCTTATCACAGACCAATACAAAACAATTCATGGACCATCATCAGTCTTGGGGCCGCATGTGGAGTCACACCATTATAGATAAAGGTTAAAAGGCTCAAACAGACTTTCTCAATCCAATACAGATGTATTTTCTACTACAAACCAGAGAAATCAGTGTAGTTCCCAAGAAGACACCTTTTCCTAAATGCACTGAAGCAAAGAAAAAGGGCAATGTCCTGATTTTGTTGGACAAAATTTTGTTTGGACATTGCTTCTGGAACTTGAAATCACAGAAGTTTGAGTTTGCATGCTGCAAGTTTGTGTGTGTGTGTTTTCAGGCAATATGACAAATTAAGCTTAAAGTTTAGATGTTTAAATACTTCTAACTCAAATATGGAATCCTAAATTCTATGTAGGTAATCTCTCTCAAATCCTTGCATTACAAAAAAAGAAATATTTTTTAAAAGGGTTGAATTATACCGAATAGCAAACTCACCCAGATTTAATCGTAAAACACCTAGGAGTCCATATGCATCCAATACTTTTGAGTATGTACCCTTGATTGCCTCTTTTTCTGCAGATGCTGCAAATAAAGTTTTTGGTTAAGAAAAATGACATCAAACATTGGATTCTATTTACTCCAGAGTCTCAATAAAAAATTTTTGAATCTGATATTCTTAACATAAAAGTGCTATTTTTTCAAGATAGTAATTTAACCGTACTTCTCAGAGTTAGCAATTATTCCAGTACCATCTATTAATCAATCCATTCTCTCCTACTGATCTGAACTCAGTCTTATCATCTTTATAAAACTGATACTTTTAGTGCTTTAAACATAGAAAACTGGGGCTGGCGCTGTGGCTCACTTGGCTAATCCTTTGCCTGCGGTGCTGGCATCCCATATGGGCACCAGGTTCTAGTGCTGGCTGCTCCTCTTGCAGTCCAGCTCTCTGCTGTGGCCCGGGAAGGCAGTGGAGGACGGCCCAAGTGCTTGGGCCCTGCACCTGCATGGGAGACCAGGAGGAAGCACCTGGCTCCTGGCTTCGAACTGGTGCAGTGCCGGCCATAGTGACCATTTGGGTGATGAACCATTGGAAAGAATACCTTAAAATAAAATAAAATAAACATAGAAAACTAATCAAACTTTTAAATAATGAAAGCTAATGGTGCCATTAGTATAGGAATGAAGGAATAAGTCTAATCTTTGACTTAATTTATTTTTTCTGCTATAAAGTTAGTATTGTCACACTAATGAGAATAATCCACAAACTAATTTCCCTAGGAGAAGCTACTGTGGTTATTCTATTGACAGAAAAAGTAGCAACAAAAAACAAATCTTGAAACTTTATAGGAAAAACCTTCCTAGTGTTGTACTTAGAAAGCAGATTAAAAATTTGATCAAAAACCCAAGAAATGTAAGCCACAGCTAATATTTCACAGGATAATTACAAACAATTGCTATAGGCCACAAGTCAGAAAGGTCTGACCCTGTTTCTCATTTCTTCCCTTTCTCTTCCAGATTTCCTTCCTTCTCTACTGCCTTCCCTTTTCCATTCCCTACCTCACACCTGCTCACCTCCTGGTTCTCTGGTTCACTGCTTATTTACCTCTTAATCTTTTGTACCTGCCCAAATTTTCCTTACCTAATTTATCTACAATATAGAATTATAGCAGCACTTGCATGTGCCACATTAAAAAATCATGCAAGCAGATTCTTAGGACCTTTCCATTTCCTGTCTTTATTGCCTACAAGAGAGCTTTTCTTGGCCTATTGCTTTTCCTAATACATCTTGGCAGTTCGCAGTCTATAGAGATTTTTTTTCTTTGCCTAGAAGTTCTTTTCCAAGGTTCCACAGAACATCTCATTCCTCTGTTTCACCTCTTTATAGACCACCTTTTTTTTTTTTTTAAGATTTTATTTACAGAGAGTGGGAGAGACAGAGTGGGAGAGACACAGAGAAAGGTCTTCCATCCACTGGGTCACTCCCCAAATGATCACCAACAGCCAGAGCTGGGCGATCTGAAGCCAGGAGTCAGGAACTTCTGGGTCTCCCATGCAGGTGCAGAGGCCCAAGCACTTGCGCCTTCTTCCACTGCTTTCCCAGGCCATAGCAGAGAGCGATTAGAAGAGGAGCAGTGGAGACACAAATTGGCACCACAGGCAGAGGCTTAGCCCACCACACCACAGCGCCAGCCCCTAGACCACCTACTATTAATATTAAGCCTTCTTCCTGGTGACCTCACTTGGATCTTCTGATGAGTTTGTGCTGTTAGCTGGCAGCACAGGCTGACTAAACGACTCAATTACTCAATTAGCTGATAGCAGCCTTTGTTAAACCACCCACTATGAAACTAAGGAGTGGGGAAAAGTTCACCAGGCCATTAAGGTTATGGGGATTTGTATTTCATTCTGCATTGCCAGAGCGCCTAGTAGTAATACTGCATATATGTTTGTGGAACAGATTTTCCTAATATTCAATGACAAGCAATACAAATACAAAATATCATAGTATTAATTGTATTTTATAAAGTAAAACATGATTGTCTTCAAAACATGCACTAAGAGTACCACATGTATACAAAAGCAAACATGAGAAAGATCTGTTATAGCTCACATGACAGAGGGCAAGACATCCAGGAAAATATTATTCCAGACTTTCACAGGTTTCATGTTAAGATATAAACAATAATACCATCATTAATAGATAATATGGAAATTACTACATGGATCCTTTTCAGCAACAATTATCATTTGGGTTCAAATATCAGTAGATAGTAGGAGCTTAAAAGAAAATGTAATTTCAATATTAAGTCATCATCTTCCCTCAGAAAACATAAAAGGTCACTCTATAACTTATTTACCATGCAACAAAACATTCCCTCTTCAAATAACGCATAACATTAACTGTGCTCCAAATACATGAACAACATACCACATCTCTCAGGTTCAATGAAGGCTCATTGAATAGACTGTTTCCAGTTCAAATATGCAAACAAATGCCATGCTGATTAGTTATTTTGTATTATATTTGGAGACTCGGGAAACAAGATATTCCCTTGGACCTTAAACTAATGTACATACTCTTAGGCTAAAGCATGCTAAAGGAAAGGAAAAATAAATCAATGAGTAGATGAGATGTCATTTTCCTTATCAGTGTTTTGATTTCCTCCCAATGTTAAAAGAAATCTAAAAATAATGTTTCAGCTGAGGTATCTGTATATCATTTCTGTGATTATGAGGACAGTAACTAACACTACACTAGACATTTTCATGCATCTTTCAATTCTATTTCCATTGACATATGATGAAACAGGCTCAGAGAGGTTACTAATTTGTTAGTTACTAACTTGTCTAAACTTAAACAGCCAGAGTCACAGAATGAAGTCTGTAAGAGAAGGGACTTTGTCTAGTTCCTGTCCTATCCCAGCAGCAAATCCGTAATTGTTAAATTGATTTGATGAGTGAAATTTCAGAGCCATATGAACTCTTAACTCCAGGCACTTTCAATTTCATAAAGGAAAACATTCTTCCAAAATCTATTCTTTTATCCAAAGGACAATAGACATTTTCCAGTTCTTCCTTATATGCGTCAAAGGTTTGGAACAGAATAAACGGAGGTCCAGTGTAGGCTGTCAGAACCTGAGAAGAATAAGGATGGTCCTGCATGTGGAGCTGAAGCCAGGGAGGGAGGAGAGTGTAGCACCTGGGAGAAGGGAGGTGCTCAGGTCTGATTAGGGTGTGGAGGGTGGAGTCTACGGCAGGATGTTGGAGGAGCCCCGGCAAATGTCAGAGCTTGAGAGAGGTAAGCGGGGCAGGGTACACAGGAGGGAAGCACGGGCAGAGGGCTGGAGCTCCAGTGGGGTGAGGAGGGTACCCATGTGGCAGAGGAGGATGCATGGAACAGGAGAGTGGCTATATACACAAAATTATCAAGAGTAATGGCAGTCAGGTTTCTCACTGTCAGAGAAGGGAGTTACAGATACGGAGAAAGAAAACTAGGATGAGGACTATAGCACTGCTTGGAACTGGAACGACTGGTATGAACTCAGTTCTCTAGACAGAAAAAACACAGCTATGGGATATATACAGGTGCATATTGTACATAACATATACAAACACATTTATATATACTCCTTACTACTCTCCGTTGAGAGGAACTGGGATCAGCAACACTCCAGTTGCAACAAGCATACTGAATACCTAGATTTGGTTTCTAAACACCAATCTCCATTAAAAGAAACAAGGACTCCTTGACGAAGTGGCAGATGGCAGGGCAGAAACACAGACAAGATGAGTCTGAAACAATTCTTGTGCCACACAATAAGGACACAAAGAATAATGGAGACATATCACAAAAGCAAAGAAGCAACTCGAAGGGCCTGCCATTGGAAAAATCTGAGACAATTTGAAAAGCATCACAAAAACAGCAGGAGTAATGTATCAGAACCCAATGAATAAGCCCATGAATTCAGTCTGATGAGAAATGGTATGATTAGAGTTTCAAAGTACTTCACCTGGGGCTAACCTTGTGGTGTAGTGGAAAAAGCCAACACTGGCATCCCATACTGGCACCAGTTCATATCCCACCTCATCCACTTCCAAACCGGCTCCCCGCTAATGGCCTGGAAAAAGCAGCAGAAGATGACCCAGTGCTTGGACCCCTGCCATTCACATGGGAGACCAGGAAGAAACTCCTGGCTGCTGGGTTCAGACTGTTCTAGCCCTGACCATTGCAACTACCTGGAGAGTGAACCAGTGCACAGAGACCTCTTATTCTCTCCAACTCTTTCAAATAAATAAAATCTTAAAAAAATTAAAAAGTACCGCTTCAAAATACTTTATTAACAAGTGTGGCAACTGGTGTTTAAGTTAGCATTTAAGAGGCCAGTTACGAAGTCCACATTCCCTATTGGAGTACCTGAGTTCAATACCTAGCTCTGGCTCCTGACTCTAGCTTCCTGCTCATGGGCACCCTGGGAGCCAGTGGTAATGGTTCATGTGACTGAATTCCTGTCACCCACATGGGAAACCTGGATTGCATTTCTGGCTCCCAGATTCACTACGGCCAAGCCATTTGGAGAGTGAAATGGGATGGGAGAGAGCAGATGGGAGCTAGCTCTTTTTTTTCCCTCCCTTGCTTTCTCTTTCTCTCTTTCTCTCCATCTATCGGTACCACTCAAATACGTAAATAAATGTTTGAAGTCTGTCAAATATGCCTGGCAGACCATCACCTTAATCAAATAACCAAAGTGAACATTAACAGTGAGAGACAAGTCAAAAAATGTGGCACCACTTCTGTAATACTCCTGCTAAGGATGTATGACCTGAATCAAAGCGTAAGGAACCATCAGGCAAACCCCGAATGAGCATCAATTGTAAATAAGAAGTGGCCTTCATCCTCGACGTTTTTAAAATCATATTTGTTAAAGACAGGAATTTTTCCAGATTGAAGAAGGCAAAAGAGATCTGACAAGTAAACAAAATGCATAAATCTGAACTGGACTTTTTTCTTATTATAAAAGACATTGTTGGGACAATTGATGAAACCCAAATGGAGCCTGAGGATTGGACATTAGTAATGTATCAACGTTAATTTGATATGGCTGTGTCACAAACACAAGAACTTCCTTCTAGGAAACACATCATGGGATATCACATCAAATCAATAATGGGGTGTCAAGTCAGCAACTCTCAATTCAGAAAAGGTTTCTTGTACTGAATTTCAACTGTGTTGCATGTTTCAAACTGCTTCATAATTTAAAAAATGTAATGAGCAAAACTAAACTTTAAAAAGCACATATTCCTAAATTAAGAAGCTTTCATACCCTAATGGCTTTAATAAGATAAACTCTTATAATACTTAGTTGGCCTTGCCCCGCTTTTTCTTTTTACATGTTTGTTTATTTATTTGCATCTATTTGAAGGGCAGAGTGACACAGGGATAGCGAGAGTGCTGGTTCACTTCCCAAATGCCTGCAACAGCCAGAGCTGGGCCAGACTGGAGACCAGAGCCCAGACTCCATCTGTGTCTTCTATGTGGGCAGCAGGGACTCAAACACCTGAGCCATCATCGGCTGCCTCTCAAGCTGGAAAGGAGGCAGGCAGTGGCCAGAACTCAAATCAAAACTCCAATATGGGATGTAGGCGCAGCTTAACCTACTGTGCCACAGTACCTGTACCCTCCCTTACATTGTTTTTAAACATTTATTTATTTATTTGAAAGTCAGAGTTACTCAGAGAGTGAAGGAGAGGCAGAGAGAGAGAGAGAGAGAGAGAGAGATAGGTCTTCTATCTGCTGGTTCACTCCCCAAATGGCCACAACAGCCGGAGCTGCGCCACTCTGAAGCCAGGAGCCAGAAGCTTCTTCCAAGTCTCCCATGCAGGTGCAAAGGCCTAAGGATTTGGGCCATCTTCCACTGTTTTCCCAAGCCATAGCAGAGAGATGGATCAGAACTGGAACAGCCGGGATATGAACCAGCACCCATATGGGATGCAGGCACTGCAAGGTGGTGGCTTTATCCGCTACGCCACAGCACCAGCCCCCTGTACGGTTTTTTAAATGGGGAAAATAGGTTTCTTTATGAGGCTCTGTAAAATAAACAAAAATGCAAGATGTAATATGGATAAGCCTAAAAAGATTATTGTTCCACTTTTCTGTTAATTTAATTCTAGAAAATAATTTGAGAATTTTCTACTACAAATAATTTAAAATGAGAAAGCTTAAACTCTATTATATAGGATAACATGCATAATCTGTAAATACATATGGCATTTGTAAATACTTCACAAAGCCCATTTCTTTTCCCCTTAATGTTATCTTCTTGCAAATGCGTCAGCTAAAATGACCAATTTGTTGTCCTTCGACGAGTCCTACATTCTTTTTTCTCTGTGCATAGTGTTCTTTCTATCTGGAATAACCTTTAGCTACCTTTGTATTTTCAAACATTACTCACCCTTCCTGAAGTTGTCCCTGATCACTCTAGTTGGAAATAGGTCTCCTGTCTTATTTATACTAAAGTCACTTGTATACCAGCAATAGAAACCAGGTCTTCTTTAGGGCAACCTTACACAGTCTGAACACTGCCGCTGTTGAGCAAGTAGTCATCTAATACACAAAAATTACTCGAGAGGCTGTGGCAAAAAACAACTGCTTTGGGGGCCGGCATTGTGGCAAAGTGGGTAAAGGCACTGCCTGGGACGTCCCAGCGGCTCCATTCCCAATCCAGCTCCCTGCTAACGGCCTGAGAAAAGCAGTGGAAGATGGCCCAGGTGCCTGGGCCCCTGTCACTCCCGTGGGAGACCCAGAAGAAGCTCCTGGCTTCCGCCTGGCTGAGCGCTGGCCATTGAATCCAGCAGATGGAAGATCAAAAGATCTCTGTCTCTCTCTCTCCCTCTCTCACTCTAGCTAGCTCTGACTTTCAAACAGATAAAGATTAACATTCTACCTTACCATTGTTAGTATTTCAATGCCCTCGTTAATGACGTTTCCATTTAACAATTCCAGTAAGGTCTGGAAATTTTCATATGTGTATTTCTGTGGTAGGCAGTGAAGTAGGGGTGGGAGAAAACAGGCCTTGTTAAGTGATTGCCAACAGAGCTTAACTCAGTGGAGTTCTCCAGGTGGCAGGGTGTGTGGAGAGTTCAGTGGAAACAAACTGAAAGAATGGGCGGAAGTGAACGTTCAGGAGATATGAAGTTCAGGGAACTTTCCTGTTCGTGCAGTCTTTCAAGGTACCCATTGTGCTTTCAATGAGAGGAACAAACTGCCTTTTGTGGAGATGTTTGTATTTTTTTTCTTCCTAGTCATGGTGCCTTTTTTTTTTTTTTTTTTTTTTTTTTTGACAGGCAGGAGTGGACAGTGAGAGAGACAGAGAGAAAGGTCTTCCTTTGCTGTTGGTTCACCCTCCAATGGCCGCCACGGCCGGCGCGCTGCAACCAGCGCACCGCGCGGATCCGAAGGCAGGAGCCAGGTGCTTTTCCTGGTCTCCCATGGGGTGCAGGGCCCAAGGACTTGGGCCATCCTCCACTGCACTCCCTGGCCACAGCAGAGAGCTGGCCTGGAAGAGGGGCAATCGGGACAGAATCCGGTGCCCCGACCGGGACTAGAACCCGGTGTGCCGGCGCCGTAAGGCGGAGGATTAGCCTAGTGAGCCGCGGCGCCGGCCGTCATGGTGATTTTTAAACAAATAAGAAGCTAGGAAAAGCAAACCTTTCCTTTCACAAGTTGCTGATTTCTAACCACAAGTAGGTATAACAATCCAGTAAGTCCATTATTTTTGGAGTAAATGGAGGCAAACAAGATCTTCAGCAGTTCAGCTAAGGTAAAGAGGCCTCCCCCTCTCTAGTTCACGGGTTAAACACATAAGCTAAGGCAAATCCCAAGTTTCTGCTAACAAGCCTGTGTCCCATATCCAAGTACCTGGGTCTGATACCCAGCTCTGGCGCCTGACTCCAGCTTTGCGCTAATACACACCATGGGAGTCAGCAGTGATAGCTCAGGTTACTGGATTCCTGTCACCCATGTGGGACACCTGCATTGAGTTCTGGGCTCCCAGAACTGTCCTAGCGGCCTTGTGAGTACCTGGGGAGTAAACTAGCATTTTACTGGGTGGGCGCATTCTCTCCTTTCTCTCAGATTAAAAAAAAAAAAAGTTTTAAAGGTGAAAGGCCACAGAATAGACATCAGGGCAATTTGAACATAGACTAGATATCTGATATTTAAAAACTTAAATTTTCAGGGCCAGCACTGTGACATAGTGGGTAAGGCCTTCACCTGCAGTGCCAGCATCCCATATGGGCACTGGTTCAAGGCCTAGCTGCTCCACTTCTGATCCAGATCTGCTAAGGCTTAGGAAAGCAGCAGAGGATGGTCCAAGTGCTCCAGCCCCTGCACTTGCATGGAGACCTGGAAGAAGCTCCTCGCTCCTGGGTCAGATCAGCCCAGCTGGGGCCATGGAGACCATTTGGGGAGTGAACCAGGGAATGGAAGACCTCTTTCCATGCCTCTGCCTCTCTGCAATTCCGCCTTAAATAAACAAATAAATTTAAAAAAAAAAACAAATTTTCAGATGCGATGACAAAGAATTTGTAACTATGTTAAAGAAAAAAGGAGTCCTTATCATTTAGAAATACACGCTGAAATATTTATGATGTCCAGACTTATTTCAATTTAAATGGGGCTAGAGAGATTGCAGATAAGGATATAGAGAAACAAAAGTGTCCAGGAGTTGATAACTGCTGAGGCTTGGGTGACAAGATACCTGTGTGTTAATTACACTATTAACATATTACACTATTCTAATTTGAGGTAGGTTTTCTATGTCCTAAAATAAAAAGTCAAAAAATTTTTATTGTACCAACATTCTTTGTCATACTGGATAATTCAGAAGGGAGATAACAGTCAGTAAGAGAGCCAGAAGCTACTAGAATTCTAAGCGATCAAACAGATATAGTCTCCAGTTACCCTAGACTAGGACTGTATTAGCCAAAAGTTCAGCTGGACTGGAAGAGGAGCAACCGGGACAGAATCCGGCACCCTAACTGGGACTAGAACCCGGGGTTGGCGCCGGCCTGAACCTATTCTTGGAAAATAATAAGTGTACTTTACTCATCACTGAAGAAGCTAAGAGAAATTTTAAAGTACATAAGGCCATTGGTAGTAATATCCTACAAGTTAATTCAGATAACTTAACTCATTCCTATGTTAGCTCTGTGCATGTTTTCAAAGTTTTTTGACCTGAACAAGTTAACAGCTGAAGGCAGGCCTTACCTTACCTATAACTTTTACTATTTAAGCTACAGGAAGGGAACAAATACGGAAGCTGTAGAGATACCCTACTCATAAACTACAGAACAGAACATACTGAGAGCATAAGTGTATCAATTGTTCTCTATTACATTACTCACATTATCTTTTTTTCTTGTTTTTTTTTTTTTTTTTAAGCTGGAGAGGCTTACTTTCATAGTACTTGACCATATGACACAACTGGCATTATTATTATTATTATTATTTTTTTTTTTTGACAGGCAGAGTTAGACAGTGAGAGAGAGAGAGAGGGAGAGAAAGGTTTTCCTTTTTCTGTTGGTTCACCTCCCAAATGGCCACTATGGCCAGCATGCTGCGGCCAGCACACTAGGCTGATCTGAAGCCAGGAGCCAGGTGCTTCCTCCTGGCCTCCCACGCAGGTGCAGGGCTCAAGGACTTGGGCCATCCTCCACTGCCTTCCCGGGCCACAGCAGAGAGCTGGCCTGGAAGAGGGGAAACTGGGACAGAATCTGGCGCCCCAAATGGGACCAGAACCTGGAGTGCCGGCGCCGCAGGCAGAGGATTAGCCTAGTGAGCCGCGGCACCGGCCTCGACTGGCATTATTCAGAATTGTTGTTTTTGCACTCTGCCCTCTCAAATTAGAGTTTGAGGCAAGTAATGAGGTGTTAAGATCAAACTATAGAAATTTAGATGCAAACATAAGCATGTGCCTACTTCCTGATTTGCCTGAGTTGCAAACCTAAGGCAGAGATTTCTTAACCACAGAACGGTTGTCACACGATCAGACGCTGCCTTGCTGAATGGGAAAGAAGCAAAATTAATTTATCCTCCAAGATCTATACATAATTTAAAAGACACCTGTATGTAACTTACAAGGTATTAAAGGGTTTATTTTAAATGTAAATTCTTATAATGTCTGATGAGTTATAATTATTCAAACTAAACAAAGCCACTCAACGAGGGTCCTACTATCCAACATCAATATTCTGCTGTGGCGCAAACCTTCCAGGTTAGGAATAGATGGCCCCTGCCCCAGCTGATGCAAAGGACAAGCTAAACAAAGTCAGTCAGAACGTGAGAGCAAGTTAAAGTCAGGAAGACCGTGAGAACACTGCAAATCAGCACGCTCTTCCTAGAATCACAATTTGCCTGTGGTTACACGCAGGGCAGTTTGTGGCCAGCTTATTTGCATACAGCCAGCACTTTGGTATAGAACCAAAGAACCTCCAGTGCAGAGGATGCTGAAGACCTGATAGGCAAGCTTCTCATTTTCAGAAGAAAATGACAGGATGTTAGGAAATGTATCCAAAATCATAAAACTTCCTGGCAATAAAGCTTCTTTCCAAGTAATCATACATAACAGGAAAATATTTTAAAAGGTAAGTATTTTCCTTGTATAATTAAGATCCCACTAGAAAGGTAATGAACTATCCAAATTCATAGTCTATATAAACTATACATCTAATTTGGGTAGGATTTCTGAAAAAATAAGTTTTCAGTCTTTCACAGCAAGTATTTACTAAGTGTCTATCATGTACTAGAACCCTAGTAAGATTCTAGGAAAAAAAAACAGTCGGTAGCCTGACACCTTCTGAGGAGTCAGATGAGAAAGAAAAGCATTTTATAATCATACAAATACAGAAGTATAAATACAGTAAGTACTATGACAGAGTTCCAGTGAGCTGCAACAGGAGGACTTGATTAAAAGGGTTTGTTGGCGTAAGACTGCTGTGGTTAGAATAAGCCTGACTGAGGAAGCGCCCTTTACACTGAAACAGGAATCTGTCCAAAGGAAAAGTAGAGGTGGAGCTGGCACTATGGCAAAGCGGGTAAAGCCGCCGCCGGCACTTCCATATGGGTGCCAGTTCAAGTCCCACCTGCTCCACTTCTGATCCAGCCCCCTGCTGATGTGCCTGGAAAAGCAGTGGAAAATGGTACAAGTCCTTGGTCCCTGCACCCACAAAGGAGACCTAGAAGTTCCTGGCTTCTGGCTTCAGATCGGCCCATCTCTAGCTGTTGCGGTCATTTGGGGAGTGAACTAGTGGATAGAAGACCTCTCTCTCTCTGCCTCTTCCTCTCTGTAACTCTGTCTTTTGAATAAATAAATGCAAAATAAATAAATCTTGGGGAAAAAAAGTATAGATAAAAATATCAACATACATATACCAGATGACTCTGCAATTCCATTTTGACAGATCTATTTAACAGAAATGTGTACATATGTGCATCACAAGTCATGCACAAGGATATTAATACTGGTGTCAATCATAATAGCAAACACTGGAAATAAGCTGTTGTGCGAACACTTACTTTAATAGCAGGCTATAAATGTGATGGAATACCTACAGCAACAAAAATGAGAAAACTATAGGCATTTGCTAAAATATGGAAGATTTTCCATATTAATACTGAGTGAAAGAAGCTGAATACAAAAGAATACATACTGAATGATTCCATTTAGGTTAAACTGGAAAACAAAAAATACATCTATGATGTAAGAAACCAGGAAAGTGATTATTTTGTAGGTCACAATGGAGATAACTGGGAAGAAGTATGGGATCTGCTGGAGAGCTAGTTACAGTGTTCTATTTCTCAACCTAGGGCTGCCAATATGGACAGGCTCATCAAGCTAGGCATTTACAATTTATATGCTGTTTTACATGTGCTTTCATTAAGTTTATTATAAAAAAGTTAAAATTTAAGAAGGAATAGCATATGTGAAGACCATGAGAACAGAAAGAATTTGCTACATTCATAATTAAAAGGAGGCCAATGTGGCTGGAACACAGAAACTAAGAGGCAAAGTAGTATATAGGTAAAGACGAGGGCCAGTGCTGTGGCATAGTGGGTAAGCCACCACCTGCAGTGCCAGCATCCCATATGGGCTCCGGTTTGAGTCCAGGCTGCTCCACTTTCTATCCATCTCTCTGCTATGGCCTGGGAAAGCACTAGAAGATGACCCAAGTCCTTAGGCCCCTGCCCCCACGTGGGAGACCCAGACAAAGCTCCTAGCTCCTGACTTCAGATTGGCTCAGCTCCGGCCATTGCAGCCAACTGGGGAGTGAACCAGCGGATGGAGACCTCTCTGTCTCTCTGCCTCTCCTTTTCTCTCTGTGTAACTCTGACTTTCAAGTAAATAAATACATCTTTATTAAAAAAAAAAAAAAGTAAAGACATAGGCAGAGACTCTGACTTTATTGTAGACCATCTTAAAGAGTGTAGATTTACTGAAGAATATAAAGTAAGAGAACAACAATCTAAACTGTGTTTTTTTTTGTTTGTGGGGGCAGTGAGAACGGCTAGGGAATGCAGGGAGATTTAAGGAACCGAGTTTAATGGTCCATGTAAGAGATGACAGCAGCTTGAGTGGGAATGAACCAGCTAAAATGGTTTGAAGTGCATGGATTCTCAATGAAATTAAGAGATTAAAAGTTGACTGGAATTGGCAATGGAGCAAATATATGATAAAAGAGAGGACGAAGCCGGCGCCGTGGCTCAATAGGCTAATCCTCCACCTTGCGGCGCCGGCACACCAGGTTCTAGTCCCGGTTGGGGCGCCGGATTCTGTCCCGGTTGCCCCTCTTCCAGGCCAGCTCTCTGCTATGGCCAGGGAGTGCAGTGGAGGATGGCCCAGGTGCTTGGGCCCTGCACCCCATGGGAGACCAGGAAAAGCACCTGGCTCCTGGCTCCTGCCAGGATCAGCGCGGTGCGCCGGCTGCAGCGGCGGCCATTGGAGGGTGAACCAGCGGCAAAGGAAGACCTTTCTCTCTCTGTCTCTCTCTCTCACTGTCCACTCTGCCTGTAAAAAAAAAAAAAAAAAAAAAAAAAAAAAAAAAAAAAGAGAGGACGAAATACAGAGGATGATTCTTGAATTCTGGTTGAAACACTGTGTGCACAGAGTGCAATACATTAAGATAAGAAAGACCAAAGTGGGGCAGCGCTGTGGCGTAGCAGGTAAAGCTACCACCTACAGGGCCAGCATCCCATATGGGTGCGTTTGAGTCCTGGCTGCTCCACTTCTGATCCAGCTCTCTGCTATGGCCTGGGAAAGCAGTAGACGATGGCCCAAGTCCTTGGGCCCCTGCACCCTCATGGGAGACCCAGAAGAAGCTCCTGGCTCCTGGCTTCAGATCGGCACAGCTCTGGCTGTTGCAGCCGACTGGAGACTGAACCAGCGGATGGAAGACATCTCTCTCTCTCTCTCTCTCTTTCTCTCTGCCTCTCCTTCTCTCTGTGTAACTCTGACTTTCAAGTAAATAAATAAATCTTAAAAAAAAAAAAAAAGACCAAAGGAAGAGTCAGTTTGAGGTTAAGCAGTAGTCAACACAACCATCACGACACTATGCATTTTAACCTTTCTAAAAGAACTTAGATGATCATTAATTCCTACTTTCTTTTACCAGTGATCCATCTGACTCAAATGACATGATATGCGAACAGCCACAGCAGTTGGTTCAGGAATAAACAATTTATTCCAGTGCAAGAAGTACACTTTCATTTTGTGGATTCTAATCTATTATCTCAGACTGATACAGCTGAATCTCAATTGTGTTATCCAACATAATTATTCTATCCAGTTCTGTATCAATCCCACATAGCTTTGTAATAACTACAAATCAGAATACTATACTTTCTATCCCATTCCCAAACAGAGTGAAGAAACTGTTAAATAGAGTGGGCCAAAGACATCTGTCCAGGGTTCACCAAAGAGAGACAAAATAATAAATACTAATGTATAACCAGCTAGGAAGTCATTTAATTATAAGATTCAACCTGCCTATACTTTACACAAGATCAATAGGATATAAAAAGATTTTGCATACCTACATTTCAGGAAGGCATTCCACAAACTATAGCAATCCTACAGTCTACTACTGAACAGAATAAAACACAACCCATAATAAATATCTATTGGTAAATGCTAGTTAATATAAGCAAACATTTTCTATTTATAAAAATTTATGTAAGACCATAAAAATGGAAAAGAGAATAAACATATTTAAAAAACATGTTAGAGATAGTAAGTATTTTTATCTTTTCACTCATAGCCAGAAAAACATAAAACAAATACTAACTATTTAAAAAAACTCAGGACAGGCATTTGCACAGCAGGTAAGCTGCCGCTTGGGAAGCCCACATCCCATATTGCAGTGCCTGGTTCGAGTCCTGGCTTCTGCCAACCCTGCTTCCTGCTAATGTGCATCCTGGGAGGCAGCAGATGATGGCTCACACACCTGCGTTCCTGTCACCTGTTCCCGGCTTTGGCCTGGCCCAGTCTCAGCTATGACAGGCATCTAGGGAGTGAACCAGCAGACGGAAGATCTCTCTTTCAAATCAAATGAAAACAAGTAATTTTTAAGGATTAAAAAAACTCAAACAAATTAAAACTGTCACCAGTAAAAACATAACACTCAATTTTAAAAGCTATACCTTCTTTTGGCAGGGCAATTACAAGACAAACCAAATGTACTAATTCCATTCTATTTATTGCTTCTTTTACTCTTTGTTTCTTTTAAAATTTCACCAATTCAGGGGCCAGTGTTGTGGTGTAGCAGGTAAAGCTACTGTGTGATGCCAGCATCCTGTATGGGGACGAATTCGAAACCTGGCTGCTCCACTCCCTATTGAGCTTCCTGCTAATGGCCTCAGTGCTTGGGCCCCTGCTACCTACATGAAGACCCGGAGGAAGCTCCTGGCTCCTGGCTCCAGCCTGGCTTAGCCCTGCCCTTTGTGCAGCCATCTGAGGAATGAACCTGAGGATGGAAGATCTCGATCTCTCTCTTTCTGTAACTGACTTTCAAATAAATATATAAATCTTAAAAAACTTTTTCACTAATTCAGACTTTTATCACCCTACAATTTCTGAAAATGTTGGTGCTGGATCCAAAGAAGAGCAGTACTATTAACTACTACCTATTATAATTATCTCATATATTTTTCAGTTTTTTAATGTCTGAAAAGTCTTTGCACCTTCATTTGTGATTTAGTATATAACACCAGGTAGATGACAGGTTTTTTTCCTTTACAGTATAGATGTTGCCCCGTGTCCTCTGCTTGGATTTCTTCTAACAGAAAGTTTACTATCAGTCTTACCTTTACTTTGTACATATCTATCTCTTTTTCCATGACTCCCTTTTAAGATTTTCTCTACTGAGACCAGTGCTGTGGCACAGAAGGTTAAGATGCTGCCTGCAGTCCAGCAACCCAAATGGGCACCACTTCAAGTCCTGGATGCTCCACTTCTGATGCAGCTCCCTACTAATGCACCTGGGCAAGTAGGGGAAGATGGCCCAAGTGCTTGGGCCCCTGCACTCTTGTGGGAGACCACAAAGAAGCTCCCGGCTCCCATCTTCGGCCTGGTCCACCTTCAGCCTAGTCCAGTGGATGGAAGATCTCGCTCTCTCCTTCTCTCTCTGCATCTCTGCCTTTCAAATTAAAAAACAAATAAATAAATAAATCATAAATAAAAGTTTCCCCTACTCTATAACTGCCTTTCAAGGAAATAAGTCTTTTTAAAAAATCTATTTTCTCTGTATATAGGTCAACAGAATTTGGCTATGTATTTGTGTACAGCTTTTTTTTTTTTTTTTTGCATGTTTCCCCTGCATGGGGTTCATTTAGTTTCATGGATCTAAGGACATAAAATTTTCAGCAAGTTTGGAAAACTGTCAGGTATTATTTCTTCAAACATTTTTTTCTTCCTCACTTGCTTCCTCCTGGAATTCTATACATGAATATATAAATCACTTGAAATTGTTCCAAAATTCTCATGCTCTGTTTATTTATTTTAGCCTTTTTTTCCTCTGTATATTTCATTTTGGATAATTTCTATTACTAGATCTTCAAATTTGCCAATTATTTCTTCTGCAGTTCAAATCTAGTAATCCCTATTAGTGTAATTTTTTATTATAAACATTGTCATTTTCATTCCTAGTAATGTGATTTGGGTTCACATTTTTCACATCTCTTTAACCTGATCATTCTATCCTCTATATCTTAAACATCTGGAGAATTTTTATAACCACTATTTGAAAGTCCTTTATTAATTTTAGCATCTGTTTTTATAGATTGGCTTTTTCCTTCATTATAAGGTATATTTCCTGCTTCTTTGCATTTATGTTTTTTTGTCGTTGTTGGCTTTTCTGAGATAGAGGGAGGGACAGAGAGCTCTCATCTACTGGTTCACTCCCCCAAATGCCTACTATGGCTAGAGCTGGCCCTGATCAATGTTAGGAGCCAGGAACTCAATCCAAATCTCCCATATAGGTGGCTTTAAAAAAAAATTATTTATTTCAAAGGCAGACAGAGAGACAGACAGACACAGAGAGACATCTTCCATCTACTGGTTCACTCCCCAAATTACAGCAACAGCTCCAGGCTGAAGCCAGGAGCCTGGAATCCCTCTGGGTCTCCTACATGGGTGGCAGGGGCCCAAGCACTTGGGCCATCTTCCACTGTTTTCCCAGGTGCATTAGCAGGGAGCTGGATCAGAAGTGGAACAGCTGAACCTGAAATGGTTCCCAAATGGGAAGCCAGCGTCACAGGAGGTGGCTGACCCACTGTACAACACTGGCCCCATGGGCCCCATCATGTAAGCCATCACCTGCTGCCTCCCAGTCTTTATTAGCAGGTAACTACACCCAGGCAATCAGCAGCCCTACTGGTAACTGCTAGGCCAAATACACACCCCTACACACTATTTTTAAATTGAGAATTTTACAGTATTGAATGCACATGCACATACACACACACACACAAATACATCAAAAAAGTCTGAGCAAAAATGGAATGAAAAGATGTACATTTCCCACACACTTTCTGCCATTCCCATGTCTGTGTGTACAGACAGACGGATACTTGTATTCCTATTAATAACCTTAAGCTTTGTTCTGAGATACAGTTATCTGGAGACAAGATCCATTTGGGTCTCTCTTTCTTTTGTTTATTTACTTTAATATACTTGAAATGTAGAGAGAAAGAGAAATCGTCCATCTGTTGGTTCACTCCCCACCACAGCTAGACAGCCTGACCAAACAAAGCAGGAGCCAGGAACTCCATCCAGGTCCTCCATATGGTGGCAGTGGCTGAAGTACTTGAGCCATCTTCCATTGCCTCTCCAGGTGCCCTAGCAGGAAGTTGGATAGGAAGCCAAGTAGCTGGGACTCAAACTAGCACTCTGATGGGGAATGAGGACGCCCCAAGTGGCGGTTTAACTCACTGCAAAGCCGCCCCAGCCTCCCGCCTTGGGTCCTGAAACTTGGTTAGACGGGACCACAGAGGTATTTCCTCCAGGGCTGCTCTGCCCCGATACTGAAGTACTACACCCTTTTGATACTCAACCCAATCCTCCATTACAAGATCTTTCCACTCTGGCTATTTGGTCTGCTTCCAGTCCTGTGAGCTCCAGAAATTTTTCTAACTGCTCCTTTTTGGGTGATTCTTTCCTCACACACTGGCACTGAGCAGTACTCAGCTGATGTCTCAGGCAGAGCCCGTCATAAACCTCTGGAGCCGTCTGTGTATGTATCTCCGCTCTGGTACTCAGCCCTGAGGATGCCAGCTGCCTTGGGCTCTCAGCCTCCACTCTGTCTCCTGAACTCAAGGAGCCTGCTAGTCTTTGGGCACTTCTCTGCTGCACTGGTTTGGAAGCTCTCCAGTCAGTAAGCAATGGTAAGCCCACCTTGTTTGTTTCCCTTCTTCTCCTGGGTCAGCATCTTGTACTGCCTATAGTTCAATATCTGAAAACCATTCAATATATTTTATCCATTTTCTTGTTGTTATTATTGAAGGAGGGTGAATCAAGTTCCTGCTACTCCATCATGGTCAGAAGTAAAAATCTGGGCCAGTGCTGTGGCCTAATGAGTTAAGCTGCCACCAGCAATGCTGGCATCTCATATGGGTGCTGGTTCAAGTCCCAGCTGCTCTGCTTCCAATCCAGCTCCCTGCTAACATGCCTGGGAAAGCAGCAGAAGATGGCCTAATACTTTGGGCTCCTGAACCCATGTGGGAGGCCCAGAAGAAGCTCTTGGCTCCTGGCTTTAGCTTGGCCCAGCCCTGGCCATTGTGGCCATCTGGGGAGTGAACTAGTGGATGGATGATCTCTTTCTTTTTTGCTCTCTCTCTCTATCTCTGCCTTTCAAATAAATAAATCTTAAAAAAAAAAAAAAAAAAAAGAGGGGCCAGCGCTGTGGCATAGTTGGTTAAGCTTCCGCCTGTAGTGCCAGGATTCCATAGGGGTGCTGGTTCAAGTCCCTGATGCTCCACTTCCAATCCTGCTCCCTGCTGATATGCCTGAGAGAGCAGCCGAGATGGCCCAGGTGCTAGGGCCCCTGCACCCACGTGGGAGACCCCAAGGAAGCTCCTGGCTCCTGCCTTAGGACAGGCCTAGCTCCAACTGTTGTGGTCATTTTGGGAGTGAGCCAGCAGACGAAAGATCCCTCTCTGTCCCTGTGTCTGTCTGTAACTCTGCCTCTCAAATAAAATAAATCTTTAAAATAAATAAAGTAAAAATCCTGCCATAGTCCTAGACTAGGTACATTTTTATAAGACTAATTAGAACAATTGATAGAATGAAATCACATAAAAAAAATCACCTTTTAGAATTTTTTCTGATCACTGTGAGAATTTCTGCTTTTTCCTTTTATTTCCTCAAAGCAAAATAAACTGGTAAAAAAGTGAAAGCACTTAGGAACTACTGGTTTATTCCTATGTTAGGAAGGTATGACTACTACTGAGTAGAGAAGGTAGAAGAGCTGGGTTGATTAGATTTTTAAGAGAAATGAGAGGTTTAAATTGCTGTTGACTTTCTATTAAATATGTACATTCCAAAAATTAAAAAGAAAATGAATTTTCGCAACCCTAACATACAGTGATAGATAACAAGTCTGAATTTCATCATTTCTGTGCTGAAAAAGTCAACCATAGAAAGTCACTTCTTCCTTCAACTTGCGAATTTTTGTTAAAAAGAGACAGGATACTGCAATTTGTCTAAAGGGCAATCATACTGACAACATTTGGCAATTAAAAAAAAAAAAACTATCCACACTGGTTGTCATTACCACCTACTTCGCTTGGCATCTAAAATTCTAGAACCTGACATTTAATTTGATCCAGCAAAGAAATTTCATGTTTTTAATGACATTATTATAAATTAAGTTCTGTTTCTCCTATATTAATGCTTTGAAGGCAAAAACACAATTTTAACAGTTCCGTCATTAAAATATGCTACCAATTTTACTCTTTAAACTCTTCTGTTGGCTTTCCTTCCTTTTTGTTCTACATCTCTCACCTCCAAAAATAACAGCCACCACCCTCAAGAGCAAGAAAAATGTCAAACAGAAGGACTGCGTCACTGGAGCAGTTATTTAATCTTTCCAAGTCTCAATCTCCACATCAGCAAAATGTAGATATAAGCAGAAGCCACACAACTGAAAAAAGCAAGTCACATGCCACAGTCCGAACTGTATATTCAGATGCCCTGGGGCACTGCAGCGAATTCTCCGAGGAACCCAAATACTAAATTAAAGGAAACACAGGGATTCCCAATATAAGCTGGATGCTAGCCAAACTGATCCTGAGGTAGTTCAGAACTTTAACCTCAGATTGCAGCAGATTCCTCTGACAACACTTCTTTGTGAAGCTAGGCTTTTGGTGACTACTGCGATAAAAAGCAAATACAAGGCAGGTATTGTGACACACTGGGTTAAGTTGTCACTTGGGACCCCTGTGTCCCACATGCAAGTGCCTGGTTCGAGTCACAGCCTCTATGCATTTTTGAACCAGCTTCCTAATATGCCTGAGGCATCAATGATGGCCTAAGTACCTCGGTTCTTGCCACTCAGGTGGGAGACCCAGACGGAGCACCTGGCTCCTAGCTGTGGTCTGGCCTAGCTATGGCTATTGGAAGTATTTGACAGTGAATCAGTAGATGGAAGATATTTTGTCTCTCCTCTCTGTCACTCTGCCTTTCAAACTGATTAATTAGCATATTTTAATTAACTAAAAAAAATCACTCAAAAACCAATGTCAAACAGGGAATGAGGGTAGCAGTGTTCCATTTGATTCCAAGGTTTGAAAAGTTGCTCAGTACTCAACAATAACACACGTTCCTCTAATAAATAACTACGGTTAGTTAAAAAGGAAATGAATTACTTTATTTTTTGGGGGAATGCATTACTTTAAATTCATATGCATTACTTTTTCAAGCAGCTACTAAAATTGTTAGGACATAAATATTTATTGTTTAGACCTAACCGTGTAATTATCCGAGCTATTAGGTATTGGTTCATCAGCATACCAGGAAAAATTTAATGAGACACTAAGGGTGCCACAAAACAATAAAGTTTAGAAACCTCTGGCTTAATGACTGGCAGAGTAATCTTCCAGTTAATGGTAACTATTATTACTCCTTTACTGTGAAGATTCATAGAAAAGACTGGATACTTTACATTCCATGACAAAGATCTCCAGAATACTGTCCTACTGACATAATGACTCATATTTCCATGATAAAAAAAATTTAGCTAGACAAACTCAGATGGACAACCTGGGGTAGAGCCAGGTCTAGAGTTCAGTGATATGGTCTTGCTGTCTGCTAAGCACACGATTTGAGTTCTAAATCAACTCAGTTTTAAGAGGTAGGAATTTATATCACTACCCTATATCCCCCTCTTTCAAACAAGAGCTCTCTAACTTCGATTTTTAAAATCGCCCTCCATTCCCAGGTGTTGAACTTTCCTTACTTCACCTTGTATTAGTGTGTAATTATGAACTATTTACTGAAGCATGAAAAGGGCTGTTAACTCATAACCTGTGAACTCAATGCATGCACGTGAGACAGACAGCTTGTCCCTGCCGAGGGAGGTGCTGTATGCATAAAGCTGACCATCGCACTCGCTACTTCTCCTAGTCCAGGGCGGCACACTAGTCACAGAATCCACCTGTTCCATAAACCAACGCTCCACAGACATTAAATCTGTTTAATTGAATACTTTCTAGACTAATAATTTTAAAAACTAAGTAGCACTATTAGTACACTACTAAAAAATATTCACTATATCTAAGAATAAGAATTTTCATAAGTTCTGTTCTTTACCAAAAACGCAACACAAGCAGGCCTTTGGCCGAGCAGTTAAAACACTGTTAAGACTGCCCACATTACACATCACAGTGCCCGAGTCCCAGCTCTACTTCCAAATCCAGCTTCCTGCTAATGCACACTCTACAAGGTAGCAGGTGACAGCTCAAGTGGTTGGGTACTTGTCACCGATGTAGGAAGATCTGGATTGAGTTTTCAGTTCCTGGCTTTGGACTGGTCCAGCCCTACCTGTTGCAGGCATTTGGAGGGTGACTCAGCAGATGGAAGCTCTCTCTCTTTCTCTGTCTCTCTCAAATAAACGCGAATTATAAAAAAAAAAAGAATGAAATTATTTTAGTTTTAAAACAATTTGTTAACTGTATTTACAGAATAAGATTCTTCATAGAAATTTTTAATTGACATTTAAAAAAAATCTTGCTAATGTGGTTAATATGCTAATGTGGGGCCCACACTGTGGTGTAGTATTTTTTTTGTTTGTTTTTTGACAGGCAAAGTTAGACAGTGAGAGAGAGACAGAGACAAAGGTCTTCCTTCCATTGGTTCACCCCCCAAATGGCCACTACGGCCAGCGCGCTGAGCCGATCCAAAGCCAGGAGCCAGGTGCTTCCTCCTGGTCTCCCATGTGGGTGCAGGGCCCAAGCACTTGGGCCATCCTCCACTGCACTCCTGGGCCACAGCAGAGAGCTGGACTGGAAGAGGGGCAACCGAGACAGAATCTGGTGCCCCAACCGGGGTTAGAACCCGGGGTGCCGGCGCCGCAGGCGGAGGATTAGCCAAGTGAGCCACGGCACCGGCCGGGTGTAGCATGTTAGGCTTCTGCCTGCAGCACCAGCATCCCATATAGGCACTGGTTCTAGTCCCAGCTGCTCCTCTTCTGATCCAGCTCTCTGCTATGGCCTGAGAAAGCAGTAAAAGATGTCCCAAGTGCCTGGCCCCTGCACCCACAGAGGACACCTGGAAGAAGCTCCTGGCTCCTGATCAGTCCTGCTCTGGTCACTGCAGTCATTTGGGGAGCAAACTAACGGATGGACGGTCTCTCTCTCTCTGTCTCTCCCACTCTCTCTGTAACTCTTCCTTTAAAATAAAATATATGAACCTTGTAAGAAAAAGAGAGAGAGAAGGGAGGGAGGGAAGGAGGAAGGGAAGGAGGGTGGGAGGGAAGAGAGAGGGAGGAAGGGGGGGGGAGGAATGAATGGAGATTGTTTAGGCCATCTCCCAGTTTAGGGGCTCGCCCTGTGGCACAGCGGGTAAAGCTCCAGTGCCGGCATTCCATACGGGCTCCAGTTCTAGTCTCGGCTGCTCCAATTCTGATCCAGCTCCATGCTAATGTGCCTTGGAAGGCAGCAGAAAATGGCTCACGTGCTTGGGCCTCTGCACCTGTCTGGGAGACCCAGATGAAGCTCCTGGCTTCCAGCTTCTTCCAGGCCCAGCCTGGGCTGCTGCAGTCATTTGGAGGGTAAACAAGTGGATGAAAGATCTGTCTCTTTCTCCCCTCACTTCCATGACTCAGCCTTTAAATCTTTAAAAAAGTAAATAAAACTAAAAAAGATACTCTATCTTATAATAACCACATGCTGTCTACTTTATAATCTAGTTTAGATTACCCTTTCTGTAAGCATCATTCACTTACTAACCATTCGGTCTTCACACAGGAGTAGGATACTGTACTAAGCACTGGAGACAAAAACATCACTAAGACATGGACCTCAAGGAGCCCAGCACCCAGATACAGAAACCTGAGCACAGTTCCATACAACAGGAAAACATGATTCTAAAAAGGAATACTAACATTTGGTTCAGCCTGAGGATTTCAAGAAAACTATTTATTATCCCCATAATAGACAATAATAGCACTGAAATTCTGGAAATACATACATATAAAAGCAAAACAGCAAAAAAAAAAAAAAAAATCACCCTGATAATCATATCAACATCTCTGATGGGAGGAGTCCCGGTAACAGTGTCTGTGATCACAGTGTGCAGACAGGGCTGAAGCCATTTGCTTACTGAGTAAGTTAGGGAATTACGACTGAATTAAGCTTAGAATCCTGTCAACAGGACTTAAAGATGGAGTCCTGAGGCTGGACTAGCAGACACTCAGTTGCCAAGGGGATCCACGGTCAGAGACTATTTTCATTTTATGTTCCCTTTGCAATCTTTTTTTTTTGATATTTGCTAATAATATGAAAATTAAGGTTTTATCTATGTTATCTCACAGCACTCCTGGCATAAGCTAGGAAAATTAAGTGAACACAAACCTTCAACACTATGTGTTAACTAAAATGTCTAATATTTTTAAACTCAGGGCAACTAGAGACAGGTGAAATTATAAACTTTCAGTACATAAAGATCAAGTCCTGCCAAAGTCACATTACCATCTACTTTCAAGAAAAACACAAGTATTTAAAGCGCAACAAATCAGCAAATAAAAAGTGTTCATCTTGTGATACAGATGAAGTTCTACAGAAATGAATGAAAGGCAAAGACAAAAATGAGCTGGAGGAACCAGTGTTGTGGTACAGAAGGTAAAGCTGCCGCCTGCAATGCTGGCATCCAGATGGGCGCTGGTTCACGTTCCGACTGCTCCACTTCCGATCCAGCCCCCTACTGATGGCCTGGGAAGGATGGTGAAGGCGGCCCAGGTGTTTGGGCCTGTCACCTACGTGGGAGACCCGGATGGGGTTCCCAGCTCCTCTCCTGGATTTGGCCTGGCCCAGCGCTGGCTGTTGTGGCCATCTTGGAAGTAAACCAGTGGATGTTAGATCCCCCTCTCTATCTCACCCTCTATCTCTGTAACTCTCACTTTCAAAATGAACAAAATCTTTGAAAAAAAAAAAAAAAAAAGCAAGCTGGCACTGAGTGAGGCAGATTCTCGGGAAGACAGATGTGACTGGGACGCACAGGCTTGGACTGGCAAGACAGAGAAAAGCACCCGGCAGTCTCGGAGGGTGAGGGAAGAACAAGGAGCAGCACAGCAGAGGCTGCAGAGAGCCGAGGAAACACAGGCCTCCTTCCAGGAGATGAATACTAAGCCAGATGTGGAAGGTTCTGATCGGCAGGTGGAGGAGCGTGAACTTACTAATTTTAGTGAAAAACAAGTTATACTTCAGTTTAACATCAAAACTTATTTTAGAAGATTCTTCTAGTAGGTTAATATGCAAGATATATTAGAATTCAATGGACGGCACTGCAGCTCACTTGGCTAATCCTCCGCCTGCGGTGCCGGCACCCTGGGTTCTAGTCCCAGATGGGGCGCTGGATTCTGTCCCGGTTGCTCCTCTTCCAGTCCAGCTCTCTGCTGTGGCCCGGGAGTGCAATGGAGGATGGCCCAAGTCCTTGGGCCCTGCACTCGCATGGGAGACAAGGAGGAAGCACCTGGCTCCTGGCTTTGGTTCAGCGCAACACACCGGCCGTAGTGGCCATTTGGGGGGTGAACCAACAGAAAAAGGAAAACCTTTGTCTCTGTCTCTCTCTCTCACTGTCTAACTCTGCCTGTCCAAAAAAATAAAAAATAAAATAAAAATAAAAATAAAAATTCAAGTTGCTAGGATTGTTGAAGAGGATAAGAACATGTCAGTATTTTCCAAGCATAGGTCCTTGAATGAAACAGGTAAATAAAAATCATTAGTGGGGCCGGCACTGTGGTGTAGTGGGTTAAGCCTCTGCCTGCAGCGCCAGCATCCCATACGGGTACCAGTTCTAGTCCCAGCTCTCTGCTCTGGCCTGGGAAAGCACCAGAGGATGGCCCAAGTGCTTGGGGCCCTGCACCCGCATGGGAGACCCAGAAGAAGCTCCTGGATCCTGGCTTTGAATCAGCTCAGCTCCAGTCATTGCGGCCCTTTGGGGAGTAAACTAGCAGATGGAAGATATCTGTCTCTCCCTCTCTCTCTGTAACTCTACCTCTCAAATAAACAAATAAAATCTTTAAAAAAAAATTGATTAGAGGCAGAGTTAGAGGGGGGGTGGGAGGGAGAGGGAGAGAGAGACAGACAGACAGACAGAGACAGAGAAAGAGATCTTCCATCCGCTGGTTCACTCCCCAAATGGCTGCATGGGCCTGGGCTGGGCCAAGTCAAAGCCAGAATCCTCATACAGGTCTCCCATATGAGTGCAGGGGCCCAAAGACTTGGGTCACCTTATACTACTTTCCCAGGCACGTTAGCAGGGAGCTGGATCAGAGGTGGAGCAGCAGGCTGTCCCTGAGGCACAGCAGGTTAAACCTCTGCAGCACTGGCATCCCATACCAGTGCCTGTCTGAGTCCCAGCTGCTAAACTTCTGATCCAGCCCTCTGATAATGGCCTGGGAAAGTAGTGGAGGATGGCCCCAGTGCTTGGGCCCTGCACCCACGTGGGAGACCTAGGAGACCAGGAAGAAGCTCTATCCCTGGTCATGCTGGCCATTTGGGGAGTGAACCAACGAATGGAAGACCTCTCTCTCAGCCTCTCCTTCTCTGTAATTCTGCCTTTCAAATAAATAAAATAAATCTCAAAAAAATTACACAATAAACACTTTGGTATCACTTGAAACTAAATACTGGCCGGCGCCGTGGCTCACTAGGCTAATCCTCCGCCTTGCGGCGCCGGCACACCGGGTTCTAGTCCTGGTTGCCCCTCTTCCAGGCCAGCTCTCTGCTGTGGCCCGGGGAGTGCAGTGGAGGATGGCCCAAGTGCTTGGGCCCTGCACCCCATGGGAGACCAGGAGAAGCACCTGGCTCCTGCCATCGGATCAGCACAGTGCGCCGGCCGCAGCACGCCGGCCGCGGCGGCCATTGGAGGGTGAACCAACGGCAAAGGAAGACCTTGGTCTCTGTCTCTCTCTCACTGTCCACTCTGCCTGTCAAAAAAAAAAAAAAAAAAAGGAACTAAATACTAAATTAATCTTATAAGTAAAATGATTTAGTTAAAAACACCTTAAATAGTACTATTTTAAGAATTTTATAAAGATGATAATGTACCCAAAAGATTACACATTCTTTTTTTTTTAAATTATTTATTTATTTGACAGGTAGAGTTACAGAGACAGACCTTCCATCCACTGTTCACTCCGTAAATGATCCCAACAACCAGGGCTGGGCCAGATCAAAGCCAGGAGCCAGGAGCTTCTCCCAGGTCTCCCACATGGGTGCAGGGACCCAAGCACTTGGGCCATCCTCCACTGCTTGCCCAGGCACATTAGCAAGGAAATGAATGGGAAGTGGAGCATCCAGGACATGAACCAGCACCCATGTGGGTGCTGGCATTGCAGGCACTGGCTTAACCCCCTATACCACAAGGCCAGCCCTATACATTTATTCATGCTAGCTTTTCAGAGAGGCAATGTCCAAACATTTTTCTCATGAAAGAAATTACATATTCTGAATCTTAAGAAAACATAAAAAAATTAATAAATAGTTAAGATAAAACCTAGTTTTGGGGCCAGCGCTGTGGCACCACGGGTTAAAGCCCTGGCCTGAAGCACCAGCATGCTATATGAGCACCAGTTCTAGTCCCACCTGCTCCTCTTCTGATCCAGCTCTCTGCTATGGCCTGAGAAAGCAGTAGATATGGTCCAAGCCCTTGGGCCCCTGCACCCACGTGGGAGACCCAGAAGAAGCTCCTGGCTCCTGGCTTCAGATCCACACAGCTCCTGTCGTTGCAGCCATCTGAGGAGTGAACCAGCGGATGGAAGACCTCTCTCTCTATCTCTACCTCTCTCTGTAACTCTTTCAAATAAATGAAATAAATCTTTAAAACAAATAACAACAAAAACCTAGTGCTTTCTCCTTCAAAGGAATACCACAGGACAGGCATTGTGGAACAGCGAGCAGGTTAAGTCCCTCACTTGGGATACTCTGCTCCCACGGAGGAATGCCTGGGATCAAGTCCTGCCTCTGTGTCCAGTCCAGCTTCATGTGCACCTTGCAAGCCAGCAGGTGGTAGCTCAAGTACTTGGGCCCCTGCCATCCGCGTGGGAGACTCAGATAAAGTTCTTGGCTCCTGGCTTCAGCTTCGTTCAGCCCTTGCTGTTATAGGCATTTGGGGAGTGACCCGGTGGATGGAAAATCTCTCTCAATCTGTGTGTGTGCTTGGGGGGAAAGGGGGGCTGCGCCTTTAAAAAAATTAAATACTAAGGACAAAATGATTTTTTGGGATCTTTTTTTTAAAAAAAATTATTTGGCATAAAAGACAGTAAGACAGTTACTAGAGGTTTTGGAAATATGATTATTCTTAGGTTTCTGGACCATGGAGTAAAGTATGCCAATAATACTAAAAACTATAGGCAAAACATACATTGCAGCTGAAAATTAGACTTCACATTATAATTACTAATAACTACAATTAAAGAAATACATAGAATCTTGACAATATTAGGAAATCAGAAGCTACCAAAAGCCATGAGCAACTGGAAATGTTTCACATGCACAACCAAACGGTGTCCCCACCATGTTCCTCCACACTAGACGGTGCTCCAGCTTTTCAACTAATTAGTTCACTGAAAGGCAGAGTAGCAGACACACACATGCATGCAGGCACACATACACAGAGACAGAGAGAGGTTTTCCATCTACTGGTTCATTCCCCGAATGGCCACAACAGCTAGGGCTGGGCCAGGCTGAAGCCAGGACCATGGCACTCCATCCGGGTCTCCCGTGTTGATGACAAGAACTCAGGCACTTGGGCCATCATCCACATTAGCAGAGAGCTGAATCACAAGCAGTGTAGCCAGGAGTTAAACTGGCACTCTGATATGGCATGCTAGCATTGCAAGCAGGTGGCTTAACATCACAGTGTCACAACTCCCACCCACCCTTTTTTTTTTTTTTTTTTTGACAGGCAGAGTTAGACAGTGAGAGAGACAGACAGACAGAAAGGTCTTCTTTCCGTTGGTTCACCCCCCAAATGGCCGCTACAGCCGGTGCTGCACCGATCCGAAGCCAGGAGCCAGGTGTTTCCTTTTGGTCTCCCATGCAGGTGCAGGGCCCAAACACTTGGGCCATCCTCCACTGCCTTTCTGGGCCACAACAGAGAGCTGGACTGGAAGAGGAGCAACCAGGACAGAATCCGGCACCCATATGGGATACCAGCGCTGCAGGCGGAGGATTAACCAAGTGAGTCACGGCGCTGGCCCCCCACCCACCCTTTAAAAAAAAAAAAGATTTATTTATTTATTCAGATGGCAGAGTGTCCGAGACAGGGGACAGACAGTGAGAGATCTTCCATTGGCTGGTTATTCCCAAAATGCCTGTAACAGCCAGGGCTGCGTCAGGATGAAGTCTATTCAATCTGGTCTCTCCAGGGAGAGACAGGAACCGAAGTACTTGGGCCATCATCTGCTGCCTCCCACAAGCATCGGCCGAAAGCTTGGTTGGAGGAAGCAGAGGCGGGACTTGATCCCAGCACCACTACAGGACGCAGGCGTTCCAAGAAGTGGCTTCACCCACAACATCTGTTCAACTCTCTTATTTTTAATAAGATTTCATCGTTAGTATTATAATTGTAGAATGAAAAATTATGAATTGTGCCGTGCAAACTGACACTTCAACAAGATATATTTCTATTTATAAATATAAAAAACAATTTGAAGTAAGCTCATACTGATTATGACCACTACTGTATTTGTTTTTTAGAAGATAACTCCTCTTCCTTCATCCAATCCATGCTACTAAATATACCAAAATACATACACGCTTCTTATACACTGTTATCTATTAAGACTTTTCACTATGTCACTACCCTTTTCCCCATCAGCATGAAATTACACTAACTGATGTTAATATTCTTTATTTTATATGTAAACACTAGGGTCTTCGCTTACTGAGTCAGGAGAAAGTTTAAAGGAGAAAAATATTTAAGGGTAAGCATGCCTTTCAAACTATAATTTTTGATTTATTAAAGTATGATCAGTAACTAAACTGATCCTAACATAATGGAAAACATAATAACAACTAGTTATCACTAGAAAACCTCTAACACAACACTATCATATTTGAAATAACCCAAAACTGTAGTCAACTGCCTGAATCACGTATCAAGGAAGGAGCATAACATTCGCATTAGCCTTTTTACTTTTAATTTCATCTATCTGCTCACAAACTGATCGCAATCTCACTAACCTACTATTTTTCTTGTGCCACAGCAGCCCTTTAAAGCAGACTACAGAAAAAAAAAACTATTAAAATAATGCAAAATCAATCCCGCATCAACACGAACGTCTTGAAGTTGTTTACAATCCTCTTAATGAAAACATAAGGATCTGACGACCTCCGACGATACCCACTACTCTGAGTTAAGACGACCCATCAAAAGTGCAATATGCCGAGCAAACCATGTTACGGGTTTCTGTGCTATGAGACAGACTGGAACAACATTTCTTTGGGGGAAAAAAAAATTTACTTTAGGCAGCAGCCAAAGGATCCAAGCAAGCAAAGCCTTGTAACCAAACCCTGCACCACCTCCCAACAGAAACTTAACTGAGAAAGAGCGCACAGGGAAAACAGGTTTGCGTCAGAGGACAGAAAAGCACAAACCCGCTCGCTGCGCTACGAGAGGGTCTGCTCCTTAAAAAATAATAAAAAAATAAATTAAAAAAAAAAAAAAAAAAAACACGGTTGACCCGGCGGGAGCGGGGACTTACAGAGCACGGCCACCGCCCCGGACTCGAACATGAGACATTCCTCCTTGTGCCGAGTTTCCACGAGGAGGCTGAATGGCGGGGGGTCCAGCTTGTGATAGATCCGGAATCCTTTGCTGAACGCCATTCTCCCGTCTTCGGAGGCAGCCCTGCGGACAGCGGGCGAGGCGACGCCAATGAAGCCGGGCACCCACAAACCTCTCCCTGCAGCTCCCCCTGGGAGTGGGGGTGGTGGGGAAAGAGGGAGCTGGGGGGGGGGGGACCGTTTATTCCGAAAGACGGGTCGTCACCACGTTTACCAAGCAAGCCCAGGAGGAGCTCCCGGTTGGCTCTGGGCAAGGCATGCCAGGGTGTTGGCGACGGGAGTCCACGAACGGTCTGCTTAAGGGGCGCGTTTCCCGTTTAATGCGTTTCCCGAAAGGGAAATGTGTCTCTGAGCCTGTCTGTCGTTCGGAGTTGTTTATCAGCTTCCTGCTCCGAGGTCTGTCCCTACGCCGAAAGGGGAAAACGGCTCGGAAACTTCGAGCTCGCTCCTCGGCGCGGGGAGACGGAGAGGCGGCGGGAAGGGAGGCAGGCGAGCGAGGCTGGCTCCAAGCTCCCGGCGGGGCGGAGGAGCCAACGGAGGAGCGCAGCCAGGCTCTCTCCCGCGCGCGGCGGCGCAGGTGCCCGCCGCCGGCCGGCGGGGAACGGCCACCCGGCCGCAGTCGCGACTCGGGGCACGGACCCTGCCCGGGGTCCCTCGAGGGGTCCCGCCCAGGGGCGCGGGGACAGTGAGCAGCCCAACGCCTCCATGATGCGCCACAAGAGATGCCCCGGCGCCCAGACCGACCCTGTCCGCCTCCCGCCGGCAAGGCTGATGACAGCCGCTGTCACCCTAGCCCCGGCCCGACGAGGCGCCCGGCACAAGCCGCGGTCTCCTCGCGACCCCGCCCGCACCCGGTCACCTCGCACTGCGGCGGTGGAGGCGGCGGCGGCGGCGGAGACCGCCCGAGGAAGCGTCCACCCGCCGCCCGGCTGCCGGTGGGTCTGACCGCGGCCGCTCCCCGCCCCCGCCCCGCCGCCGGCGGGCTCACCTCTTCCTCCGGCTCCTCCTCCTCCTCCTCCCGCAGCCGCCGCCGCCACAGCCGCCCGAAACGTCACTTCCGCTCCAGCAGACCCATCTCTTCCGCATTGCGCCGCGGACGGGGGCGGAAGGCCCGCCCCCTGCGGGGGAAGGGGCGGGCCTTCAGGAAGGAGGCCCCGCCCACGCCGGGGCGCTCGGCGGGGCCCCGCGCCGGTGGACGGCCACCGCCTGCACCTGCAACGACCTTCGCCACCGGCGGCGTGACCTCGGAGGCAGCTGAAGGTCCCGCCGCCGGGGACGCCGGGAGAGGGCGGATTCGGCCTCCCTGGCCCCCCGCGCGTGGGCTCTCCAGCGCTCTCTGTCCCTCCCCGCGGGCGCCAGGGAGGGACTCTGGGGAGAGCTGCGGGGGCTGGGTATGGAGACGTGCCCAGGAAGGGCGTCGGGACCACCCCCTGGCGCCCCCGCCGAGCGCCGGGCGAGGGGGAGGGCTGGACCCGCCGGCTCGCCGGGCCAACCAGGTGGCGCCTGGAGAGCTGTCCATGGTGTCCGGCGGCCCTCGGCGCCCAGCGCCTCCTAAGCGACTGCCGGCCTGCTCTGGACCGGTTGTTGGCTGCCTTTTCTTCTCGTGTGTCCGGAGCTCAGAGAACTGTATGTGTGACGGAGAGAGGAAAAGGCACACGCCAGGCTCTCAGAGGCCGGGCCACAGACAGAATATGGCTGGACTGAGGCGGGGGTCACCGTGGCTGTCCCTGGCCGACAGCAGCTCTCGCCAACGCCAGGCACATGGAATCCTCCCCTGTCATCCGCATGTTTCAGCAGATCACGCTTCCTGGCTGAGAGCCCTGGGTCCCGCGGGTTTCTCACAGAATGAAGCCAAAACCCGCAGGGCCAGCAGGAATCGAAAACCCGGGGCACACACCGTTCTGAAAAACGGTTTTCACTTGCCTTTGCCTTTTCTTGACTTCTTCCCCCTTTTGCGTTTATGTAAACAGCGAAAGCAGAATTTAAACTTGGTATATTGCACAAAATCATTTCCCCTTCCAGACCCTGTCATGTGACTTAGCATTTCAGAAAAGCAGGAGCCACCCAGGTTTCAGAACCCTGACGTAGCATTTTCGAAAAGGAGCCCCTTCCAAGTGGAGAAGCACAACGCGAAGGAACTTGGGTGTAGCTCCGAGAATCATCAGCGTGGTGGGCTCCTCAGAAGCGGCTTGCTCTTTGCAGCAGCCTCAGAATTAAACTTATGGCACAATCATCAGCCTGCAGCCGGTCATTTTTGCTTCCCTAGACTCCATTGCAATTGAAGGATGCATTTGACAGGGATAACTAAATAGGAGAGAGAATGGCATTTTCCTTGCTTGTTTTTTCTGATATTATGCCTCTTTATAGCCTCAGTACACATTCGGG